>NW_028318028.1:8721184-9087368 GCF_062004578.1 Staurois parvus | reverse complement strand
AATTGGGCATAAAATGTGCTCTGAACGTTATCTAAGTCACAACAATAGAAGAACACAGTCTGCTGAACATAATACTACACAAACATTAGATGTTGCCATGGTTTAATTGCACATAACATGTAAACATTCACAGTGCAGGGAGGAAAAAGTATGTGAACCTTTGGACTTAATAACTGGTTGACCCTCCTTTGGCAGCAATAACCTCAACCAAATGTTTCCTGTAGTTGCAGATCAGACCTGCACAACAATCTGGAGTAATTTTGGACCACTCCAAACTGTTTCAGTGTAGCAATATTCTTGGGATGTCTGGAGTGAATCACTCTCTTAAGGTCATGCCACAGCATTTCAATCGGGTTGAGGTCAGGACTCTGACTGGGCCACTCCAGAAGGCGTATTCTGTGCTGTTGCAGCCATTGTTTTGTTGAATTACTTGTATGCTTTGGGTCATTGTCCTGTTGCATCACCCATCCTCTGCGGTGCTTCAGTTGGCGGACAGATGGTTGTACGTTTTCCTGCAAAATGTCTTGATAAACTCTGGAATTCATTTTCCCATCAATGACAACAATCCGTCCAGGCCCTGAGGCAGCAAAGCAGCCCCAAACCATGATGCTCCCTCCGCCATGTTTTACAGTGGGGATGAGGTTTTGATGTTGGTGTGCTGGGCCTTTTTTTCTCCGCACATAGTGTTGTGTGTTCTTCCCAAACAACTCAATCTTGGTTTCATCTGTCCACAGTATGTTTTGCCAGTAGTGCTGTGGAACATCCAGGTGCTCTTTTGCAAACTTCGAACGTGCTGCAATATTCTTTTTGGACAGCAATGGCTTCCTCCGTGGTGTCCTCCCATGTACTCCATTCTTGTTTAATGTTTTCCTTATTGTAGATGTGTCAACAAAAATGTTAGCATGTGCCAGAGATTCATGTAGGTCTTTAGCTGACACTCTGGGATTCTTCTGTACCTCATGGAGCATTCTGCGCTGTGCTCTTGCAGTCATTTTTACAGGACGACCGCGCCTAGGGAGAGTAGCAACAGTGCTAAACTTTCTGCATTTGTAGACAGTCTGTCTTACCGTGGACACATGAACATCAAGGCTTTTGGAGATACTTTTGTAACCCTTTCCAGCTTCATGCAAGTCAACAATTCTTGATCGTAGGTCTTCTGAGAGCTCTTTTCTGTGAGGCATGGTTCACATCAGACAGTGCTTCTTGAAACCAGTAAACCCAAAACAGGTGTGTGTTTTTTAAGGGCAGGACAGCTGTCAGCAACACGTCCAATATCATCACACTGATTGGAGTCAAGGTTGGCTCACTCCTGGCTCCAATTAGCTCCGGGAGAAGTCATTAAGCTAGGGCCTCACATACTTTTTCCTCCCTGCACTGTGAATGTTTATATGTTATGTGCAATTAAACCATGGCAACATCTAATGTTTGTGTAGTATTATGTTCAGCAGACTGTGTTCTTCTATTGTTGTGACTTAGATGACGTTCAGAGCACATTTTATGCCCAATTCATGCAAAACTCCACGTAATCCCAAGGGGTTCACATACTTTTTCTTGCAACTGTAAAATACCAGGATAGTACAAACACCCCCTCCCCAAATGACCCCTTTTTCAAAAGTAGATGTCCCAAGGAATTCGATAAGAGACATGGTGAGTATTTTGCAGATATCATTTTTGTCACAGGGTTTTGAAAAAAAAAACAAACAAATACATTTTCAATTTCTTTCTTAGATTTCCAAAAACTTGTGGCAACAAATTAGATCTACAAAATACTCACTATACCTCTTAGCAAATACCACGGAGTGTCTACTTTCAAAAAAGGGGTCATTTGGATTTGTGGGGGGGAAGTTCTTCTACTATACTGGCATTTCAGAGCCAACATTAGAAGCTTATGCCAGACATCACCCACTTTTCTAACCACTTGAAGACTAAGCCTTTTCTGACACTTTTTGTTTACTTGGAAAAACAGTTGTTTTTGCTAGAAAATTACTTTGAACCACCAAACATTATATATTTTTTTTTTAAAGCAGAGGCCATAGAGTATAAAACGGATGGGGTTGACATTTTTCACGTCACACAGTATTTGCGCAACAATTTTTCAAACGCTATTTTTTTTTTTAAAATACACTATTTAGAATTTGAATGCACAAAAACACAATATATTGCCCAGTTGTTTGATAAAATATAATATGATGTTATACCGAATAAATACCAAACATGATATGCTTCAAAATTGCGCACGCCTGTGCAACGGCGACAAACGTACATTTTTAATATTCATAGGTGACGCTTTAAAAGCCTTTACAGGTCACTACTTTAGATTTACATAGGAGATCTAGTGCTAGAATTACTGCTCTCTATCTGATGTTCGCGTTGACACCTCACATGCATGATGCAACCTCGGTTTACATACCACCACTTGCGCTGCCGCTTGCGTTTGCCTATGCACACGAGCACGGGGTTGGAGGTGAATCTTTTTTTAAATGATCTATTTTGATTTTTTTTCTATTATTTTTACACTGTCCCTTCCATTTATTTTATTGTTATTACTGGAAATGTAAATATCCCCTGTGACAGCAATAGGCAGTGACAGTTACTCTTTTCTGAGAAATCTGGTGTCTATTAGACTCTAGATCTCTCCTCTGCCCTTAAAACATCTGATCACACCAAGATTGGTGTGATCAGATGCTTTCCCAATTTTAAAATTGCACTGTTTATATCTGGCAAAAAAAAATGACGAAATGCTCATAGCTTCTGGTCTCTTAGACCATAGAGATGCTTTGAGGCATTCCAGTCTCCGATCAGCTCTATTTTCAGCCAGTAGAACTACCTGCTGCATTTTTGGGTTCCCCGGTGGGACAGGAGAGCCCAGCAAAACCTTGGAAAGCGACGGAAGGGGAAGGAGAGTCACTTACTGCTACTTGTAAAAGCGATCCAGTGGCTAATTAGCGCTATGATTGTTTTCACATGACAGTCAACCGCCAGCAGAAAAAAACAATACCAGGATGATGCCTGTAGCTGCAGGCATCATCCTGGCATAACCGCTCAAAGTCCAGCAACGTACCAGTATGTTGCTGGTCCATGTTGGGCATATATGTAACAGCAGAGAACATGGGCATATGATGAACCAAGTCTGTGGGCCAATATGACAGCAATTCATTCTTTTTTGTAATGCCCAAGTTGAGGGTTAGGCCCAAAAACGTTTTAAATTGGGAAGCTGTGATAGGTTTCCATGCAAGTTGTCTGGCAAGAGCTGAATGTGGGTGGGCGGCAGTGTATTGTTGTGTGTACAAATTTCTTTGGCCCACAATCAATTGATATAAATCTTCTGTGAAAAACAGCAGAGGGGCTAAACGGTAGTGTTGGCAGCGAACGAGGCTGATTCTGCTAACACTGCATTTTTGGGGACACTATACAAAGGAGGCACTAGTATAGTTCTGTTCGTGATCAATATCTTCATCCGTACAAACACTATACTAGTAATGGCGGTGATCAGCACCCTTTAGCGTTAGGAGTGCGATAGTGTGCGGGAAATCTAATGCTAGCTGACCCTGACTGGGAAGGGAGCCTTACAGACCATGACACTATGTGATGTCACTAGTGCAGTAATACAGTGATCAGCATATTTGGTACATTTACTAGGGATGTACTGTTTAATGACAAGCCTTCCAGTTAGCTGTACTAGGGATTCATCCACATAAATATTTTTTTGGGGAGTAAACATTTCCTTGAATGTACAGCAAAAAAGTTGATTAATTAATTAATTTTTTAATTCGTTAATTTTGAATAGTTTATCATAATCAATATGATTTCAAGGAGGGCATTGGGTATTATTATTGAATCCCGCCTAGCTTTACTCCACTCATCTGCCTCTAACACTTGTTTTAACGGCTGTAACGCACCGGGCAACGTCCTACACATATTGTGGACATGCCCTATGATCTCCTCAAATTACTTCAATCACTACTCACCGACCCCTTCCAGAGAGACCCGTGGTACACTATCTTACACCAAAAACCTCCGGGTCTGTCTAAACACAAAGTTAAACTAGTCACCCATGTACTATTGGTAGCCAAAGAAACCATAGCGAAAAGCTGGAAACAGCAATTTGTTTTCTTCACGGAAGTTCATCGCTGCCTTGACTACTTTCTAATAAATGAAGAATTGGCTAGCATACTCTCAGACTCCCACAAGAGATTCCTTAAAATTTGAACTCCATGGATTCAATATGCTCACCCGGAAATCTCAGCGAATAGCTTTACTTCACTATAACCCAATCATACCTCATTAACTGAATTCAAGCATTGCGAACATCCACTTCCTACTTACTTTTTCTCTTCTTCTTTCTCCCCCCCCCCCCTTTTTTTAAAAAAAAAAACTTCAGTTTTTTGGCTCTTCCGCAGGGACATTTTCTGAACTACATGATTTTTTCACACCTTCTATTTTGCTAATATTTTAGCATACTGTATCTTCTTCTCTATAGTTCACTTTAATTATGTCGGCTGTGGAACTAGAACTTTTCTATGCACTGATTACCTATCTGACATGAAATGTGTGACCTACGTCAGTACTTGGCTATGTTATCCAAACCGTTACCTTCTTTAACTATATTTCATACTTTTTAAACCGCTGTAGACTACTGTTTCTAGTTGAAATTCTGTTTTTGTCTTTGAAAGCGGTCAAGTTTGTATCCCTTACTTGAATGTATAGGTTGGTTAACCAAAAATGTTAACTTCCTTCATGGTGAGGGGTTTCCACACAAATGGGTGGGCATATGACAAATTAGGATTGCTGGCAATATATTGGCTGGTATAACTGTATAGTCCTCCTGCGCCCAGAATTCAAACCACTAAATAAAGCTGTCAACACCCTACCACATACCACACTGGACAATAAAAAGATACAATAATGTGGTGCTGCGCTTACACATAAAACATCACAGAAAGAACATATGAATAAAACTGCATAAAGATGAAATCTACATGAATAAATATATACCGGAACCAAAATGTAATATCTAGGGTGTACTTATATGTGACTATAAATCACAAAATTGATGGAAAACACATTAAACACCAAATCATAAATATCAATGAACCCAAAAAATAGTAGTAGGAATAAACTCCCCACTTCTGTGCTAAATTGCACAAAAAATATATTGTGACAAATAATATGTGCCAAACTGATATAATCAGAAAGAAGAAAGAGAGGTGAAATAATAAACCATATAAATCAGTGAAACCCAAAAAATTGGTGATAAGTAGAATCCCCCTATTGTTGTGCCGAATAGCACAAATAAATAAGTGATGTGAAAATATATCCACTGATATATAGGTGCCAACCAGGTATAATCCGGAAATCTACCAAAAAAAGACACTCAAAGTGCCCATAAGTGAATGATGAGGTGATTATAAGTGAAAAAAACACAAATTTACCACAAATGAATATAAATCAACACAAACCAACTGATGTTAGACTAAAGAAAAAATATGAACCATATGATAGAGATCCCAAATAGGGATAAAAGAGAAACATAGTGACTAAGTGACACCAATATAAACTGTATATGGTGAAAAAGAATATAGGCTGCACCGCCTATAAATATAAAGAAGAAAAAATACTAATAATACGTGAAGCCAACAACGGGGATAAGAACGTGACACAATCAATATAGTGAGGAAAAATATAGGCTGCACCGCCTATAAAAAAGAAATAATACGTGACCCCAATAGCAGGGATAAAAAAAGTGGCATATACGTAAATCCGTGACACAATCAATAAATCAAAAACCTCCCAAAGTATACATAAATAAATAATCAATATATAAAGAATATCTAACTCCCAAAAAAATGTATGTATATGCAGAGCTAGATATTGGGAGTCCAACACTAGGTGAAATGGCCCCTCACCTCCATGAAGTGACCCCACAGGGTCAAAACGCCTTTTAGAACAATACCACACTGATCGGGAACCTGGACCCCTTCCTGCAGGTATAGAGTCCATTGCAGAGTCAATCCCCCTCATTGGTGGGCAAAAGGTACCGTAAGCAGACTCTTCAAAGATGTCCCGAAAATGATCACTCCTCATACGGCCAGAAAGAGAAAGGAAGATGCTCCCATAGTGTATTAAAGTTTTATTATACCAAAGAGCTAAAATAATACAAGTCCCACTCACATTTCAAACTTCAAACATAAGCCTTGTGCAAAACCACATGCTGTGGGTGTACTTTACATGGATGCTTATTGGAGTCCCAAGATGGCGTCCACACCGGAGGTTGCGTCAGCACAACCGGAAATTATGTCACCACGTCCTAAGCATTAAGCCACGTTACCACATGACTTCATTAGGGTATCGTGATTGGCGACTGTTGCTGTCATTTATAGGGAGACCATCCGTCACTCAATTAGAGGGAAGGCGGACTCCCGGTGGCCATTTTGTTGGAGTCTAAAGCAGAGGACACACAGAATTCGTTCCTCTGCTATGATGGAGGGAAATAGGATGTTTGTCTATGAGACTGGCTATGTATAAGGACAACAATAAGGATGTAAATAAATTATCCACGGACTCTGCTTACTGAGATAATTACAATAATAATGGGGATGTAGAATAAATATAATAAAAATATGCAATTATGTTATGAATTTCAGCGGCCATTATACTGGAGTTCCCAGATGCATGCAAAATGGGAATATAAGTAAAAAAACTACCCTAAATCTAAATAAATCTAAATCTAATAAAGGACTACAGAACACCTCCACCATTTAGGTGATTTTGGACTTTCTTGAGTTTAATTTTTTTTTTGAGTTAGATACTCTTTATACAGGTGAAACTCAAAAATTTTGAATATCGTGCAAAAGTTCATTTATTTCAGTAATACAACTTAAAAGGTGAAACTAATATATGAGATAGACTCATTACATGCAAAGCAAAATAGTTCAAGCTGTGATTTGTCATAATTGTGATGATTATGGCTTACAGCTCATGAAAACCCCAAATCCACAATCTCAGAAAATGAGAATATTGTGAAAAGGTGCAATATTCTCGGCTCAAAGTGTCCCACTCTAATCAGCTAATTAAGCCATAACACCTGCAAAGGGTTCCTGAGCCATTAAAGCCTCAAAAGGTAATTGCAAAAGAAGTTGGATGTTCCCAAAGTGCTGTATCAAAGCACATTAATAGAAAGTTATGTGGAAGGGAAAAGTGTGTAAGAAAAAGGTGCACAAGCAGCAGGGAAGACCGCAGCCTGGAGAGGATTGTCAGGAAAAGGCCATTCAAAAGTGTTGGGGACTTTCACAAGGAGTGGACTGAGGCTGGAGTCAGTGCATCAAGAGCCACCACACACAGACGGATCCTGGACATGGGAAGTCCAGTGTGATGTTTCCACAGTCTATGTTGATTTGGGGAGCCATGTCATCTGCTGGTGTTGGTCCACTGTGCTTCATTAAGTCCAGGGTCAACGCAGCCGTCTACCAGGAGATTTTGAAGCACTTCATGCTTCCTTCTGCAGACGAGCTTTATGAGGATGCTGACTTCATTTTCCAGCAGGACTTGGCACCTGCCCACACTGGCACCTACCCACACAAAAGCACCAAAACCTGGTTCAATGACCGTCAGATTACTGTGCTTGATTGGCCAGCAAACTCACCTGACCTGAACCCCATAGAGAATCTATGGGGCATTGCCAAGAGAAAAAAGAGAGACATGGGACCGAACAATGCAGAAGAGCTGAAGGCCGCTATTGAAGAATCCTGGTCTTCCATAACACCTGAGCAGTGCCACAGGCTGATAGCTTCCATGCCACGCCGCATTGAGGCAGTAATTGCTGCAAAAGGGGCCCAAACCAAGTACTGACTACATATTCATGCTTATACTTTTCAGAGGTCCTATATTGTTCTATGTACAATCCTTGTTTTATTGATTGCATGTAATATTCAAATTTTCTGAGATTGTGGATTTGGAGTTTTCATGAGCTGTAAGCCATAATCATCACAATTATGACAAATCACGGCTTGAACTATCTTGCTTTGCATGTAATGAGTCTATCTCATATATTAGTTTCACCTTTTAAGTAACATTACTGAAATAAATGAACTTTTGCACAATATTCTAATTTTTCGAGTTTCACCTGTATATTGATTATTTATTTATGTATACTTTGGGAGGTTTTTGATTTATTGATTGTCTCATGGATTTACGTGTATGCCACTTTTTTTATCCCCGCTATTGGGGTCACGTATCATTTCTTTTTTATAGGCGGTGCTGCCTATATTTTTTCTCATTATAGTGATTGCATCACGGGGTCATGTGCACGTCATGTTCTTATCCCCGTTATTGGGGTCACGTACTATTAGTATTTTTTCTTGTTTATATTTATAGGCGGTGCAGCCTATATTCTTTTTTTCACCATATACAGTTTATATTGGTGTCACTTAGTCACTATGTTTCTCTTTTATCCCTATTTGGGATCGCTATCATATGGTTCATATTTTTTCTTTAGTCTAACATCAGTTGGTTTGTGTTTGATATATATTCATTTGTGGTAAATTTGTGTTTTTTTTACTTATAATCACCTCATCAATCACTTATGGGCACTTTGAGTGTCTTTTTTTGGTAGATTTCCGGATTATACCTGGTTGGCACCTATATATCAGTGGATATATTTTCACATCACTTATTTATTTGTGCTATTCGGCACAACAATAGGGGGATTCTACTTATCACACCCTAGATCAGGGGTGGGCAAACTTTTTGACTTGAGGGCCGCAATGGGTTCATATATTGGACCCGGGGGCCGGACCAAGAGTAGATGAATGATGTGTATGTGTCATCCATAGTAAGTATAGTAATATTCCCCCATAGTAAGCATAGTAATTCATCCCCCATATAGTAATTCATCCCCCATATAGTAATTCATCCCCCATAGTAATTCATCCCCCATATGGTAATTCATCCCCCATATAGTAATTCATCCCCCATAGTAATTCATCCCCCATAGTAATTCATCCCCCATATAGTAATTCATCCCCCATATTGTAATTCATCCCCCATAGTAATTCATCCCCCATATAGTAATTCATCCCCCCTATAGTAATTCATTCCCCATATTAATTCATCCCCCATATTAAGTCCCCCCTGTGTCAATTCACTTACCTTTGCTCCGCGCGTTCCTCTCGCCGTGTTCCCGCGCCGTTCCGGTGTAGCATGAAAATCTGTCTCCTATGAGGATCTGTCCCCCGCGACGTATCTGCGCATGTGCCAGTTTCAGGCATTAGCAGCCGATCGGCGATCTCCGGCACATGCGCAGATACGTCGAGGGGGACAGATCCTCATAGGAGACAGATTTTCATGCTACACCGGTCTTCAGGGCGGACTGTGAGAGGAGCCTAGCTCCCCTCGCGTTCGTCACGCTGCCCCACCTACACACATCCTGACAGCCATCCTGACAGTATCACGCTCCGCGGGCCGGATTAAAAGGTCCGCCGGGCCGTATACGGCCCGCGGGCCGTAGTTTGCCCATTGCTGCCCTAGATGTTACATTTTGGGGGGTTCCCGGTATATATTTATTCATGTAGATTTCATCTTTATGCAGTTTTATTCATATGTTCTTTCTGTGATGTTTCATGTGTAAGCGCAGCACCACATTATTGTATAATATATTGCCTGGCACACAGGTGATATTGACCAACAATGTAATTTAGCAGATCATCAGTAAAACATAATTGAAAAGAGTAAATTGGGGTAACATTTTCTGCTTGTATCTGAGGGTCTGGCTGTGCTGTAAAAGGCGAAATTGTAGGTTCTGCCGAGTTAGTGGGAAGCCATGTGGGATATAAAAGTACGTCTGGGAGGCTAGTATGGGCCATACCTCGTTGTTGTGAATGGGACACCACGCTACTAGTGCCTGGCCTATCATCTGGGAATGTGACCCTTCTTTTACTTGCCACTGCACCAGGATTTGCAGCGCTACTTGTGTATGCCTGCCTATCTTCTGGGAGTTCTTCGCTGCTTATACTCACCACTGGTGGATGCCTGCTCCTCCTCAGGTCTCCTGAACCTCTTTGGGCCCTCTCCTCCTCAGAATCCATTGCTGATCCACTGCTTTCAACTGGCTCATACTCAGAATCTGAGTCTGACAGAGAGAGTTCCCCACTACTCTCGTCCATCATAATCAGCATCTGGAAAGCCTCCTTGCTGGTGTATAATTTTTTAGACATGTTGATACTGCACTGCTGATGTTGATTTTGATGTTCACTGATACGCTGTGACAGATGTGGATTTGACACTTGTCCACTGTGACAGATGTTGATCACAGATACAGATGTAGATTTGATACTCGTACACTGTGACAGATGTTGATCACTGGTACAGATGTGGATTTGACACTGGTACACTGTGACATATATTGATCATTTGTACAGATGTGGATTTGATACTGGTACACTGTGACAGATGTTGATCACTGGTATTGATGTGGATTTGACACAGGTACTGTGTGACAGATGTTGATCACTGGTACAAATGTGGATTTCACACTGGTATTCTGAGACAGATGTTGATCACTGGCACAAATGTGGATTTGACACTGATACACTGTGACAGATATTGATCACTGGTACTGATGTAGATTTGACACTGGTACTGTGTGACTGATGTTAATCACTGGTTCAGATGTGGATTTTACACTGGTACACTGTGACAGATGGGGATCACTGGTACAGATGTGAATTTGACACTGGTACACTGTGACATATATTGATCATTTGTACAGATGTGGATTTGATACTGGTACACTGTGACAGATGTTGATCACTGATACTGATGTGGATTTGAAACCGGTACTCTGTGACAGATGTTGATCACTGGTACTGATGTGGATTTGACACTGGTACACTGTGACAGATGTTAATCACTGGTACTGATGTGGATTTGACACTGGTTTTCTGTGACAATTTTGATCACTGGTACAGATGTGGATATGGCACTGGTACTCTGTGACAGATGTTGATCACTGGTACAGATGTGGGTTTGACACTGGTACACTGACAGATATGGATCACTGGTACAGATGTGGGTTTTGCATTGCTACACTGACAGATGTTGATCATTGGTACAGATGTGGATGATCACTGGTACACTGTGACAGATGTTGATCACTGGTAAAAATGTAGATGAACACTGGTACACTGGCAGATGTGGATCACTGGTACACTGACAGATGTGGATGATCACTGTGACAGATGTTGATCACTGATACTGATGTGGATTTGACACTGGTACACTGTGACAGAAATTGATCACTGGTACAAATGTGAATATGACACTGATACACTGTGACAGATATTGATCACTGGTACAGATGTGTATATGACACTGGTACTCTGTGACAGATGTTGATCACTAGTACAGATGTGGATTTGACACTGGTACACTGACAGATGTTTTTCCCTGGTACAGAAATGGATGAAGTGTATGTACACTGTGACAGATGTGGATCACTGGTACAGATCTGGATTACCACTGGTACACTGTGACAGATGTTGGTAACTAGTACAGATGTGGATGACCACTGGTACACTGTGACAGATGTTGGTAACTAGTACAGATGTGGATGACCACTAGTACACTGCGACAGGTGTGGATCACTGGTACAGATATGGATGACCACTAGTACACTGTGACAGATGTGGTTCACTGGTAAAAATGTAGATGACCACTGGTACACTGGCAGATGTGGATCACTGGTACACTGACAGATGTGGATGATCATTTTGACAGATGTTTTTGACACTGTGACAGATGTGTGGTGGACACTTTCTGGATGGTCAGTGTAGTGTAGTGCTTGAAAACTGCATGTGATCAGAAGGGCCAATTGCAATATTTTCTTATTCACAAAATTATTATTTATATATTCAAAGTGGAGCGCGACACATATTTAAAATATATATTAGTTATTATCGCACAGTTATATGGATATGTGTAAAAAGTGTCAGTGAACCACAACACTGGTAATTATTTTATTTTAATTTATATCATACACTATAGTAGCTCGCAAGCATACATATTTATTATTTTCAACATGGTGCAACTGGTGTGGAAGTGACCTGGGACACTGTATCTGGTGTGATGGAGATTAGGGAGAATTTGACTGGTGTGGTGGTGATCAGGGTCAATATGACTGTTGTGCCAGTGATCAGGAAGAAATTGACTGGTGTCAATCACTGGTGTGGAAGTGATCAGGGACAATATGATTGGTGTGGCAGTGATCAGGGACAATATGACTGTTGTGCTGGTGATCAGGGACAATATGATTGGTGTGGCAGTGATCAGGGACACTGTGAGTGGTGTGGTGATGATTAGAGACACTATGAGTGGGTGGTGATGATTGGGGACACTACTGGTGTGGCGGTGATCAGGGACAATATGATTGGCGTGGCAGTGATCAGGGACACTGTGAGTAGTGTGGTGATGATTAGAGACACTATGGGTGGGTGGCGGTGATTGGGGACACTGACTGGTGTGGATTAGGGACATTGAGTGGCAGCACTGGTTTGGTGATACCATGGGGGTTCATCTTCACAAATTAATATTAGCAGTAGGAGTCAGTGAATGATGAACTCCATATAACAATGCAGGAACATATTCGTACGGAGCCATAAAACACTGTGTCCCAGCTCATCATCATTGTATACAGGATTTATATCCAGTGCAAAAGAATTCCATGAGTGGTACAGCTGACCCCCGAGGGTGACCTACAGGGGCTGATTTACTAAATCTGGAGAGAACAAAATCTGGTGCAGCCTTGCATAGAAACCAATCATCTTCCATTTTTTTTGTTCAAGCTTATTTGAACAAGCTGAAGTTAGAAGCTGATTGGCTACCATGCACAGCTACACCAGATTTTGCACTCTCCTGTTTTAGTAAATGAGCCCATTGTGTTGGACAGGACAATGTGGGTCAGAGAATTTTGAATTTTGAAATGTAAATGTGAATGCACTGGAATATCATCTAGGTACCATTTCAGCGATTCAGGAGATTGGGAGGGGAAGAACAAAGAAAAGTGGAATGGAGAACTAAATATGAGAGGATCTGTAGTAAGGCAGGTTTAGAGAAAATAAACCACAGGAACACAGATATTCAACACTTCCAGAAGTGTGACATTCTAAGGAGATGCCTGGCAGACCCCTTGGCTTTCGTATGTTGAGTTCCAGACCTTAAACACGTGTAGAGATCAAGATTTCTGACTTTCCTGTTCTGAATGCTTGTTACAGGTCTTTGACTCAGGAAGTACTAAAGTTAACTGTTTACTGGGATTAGACTAACGTTGCAGTTATCGTTTGTACCTGTGCTATTCTTTTTCTTAAAGTAAACCTGTGATTTGCCCATGCAGGGAAAAGCAACAAGTTTACCTTAATGGTGGCCCCACCAGCTGCACATGCTCACCTTCCCTTTGCCCCCTCATTATGTATGCCTGTGGGTGGAGAGAGGAAGACATTTGGAGCTTACACAGGGTGGATGAAGCATTTCCTATCACCATGTGACATCTCTGGTTATCTAAGCAAGCTGTTTGCAAAGTATTGTCGCTGTCAATTGGAGGAAGGAGTGTGAGTCACATGCCTCCCTATATCTGGAAGTGGCATGTTTTTTTCTATGCTCCTGGCAAGTGAATGGAGCAACAGGGGAGAGAAAGGAATGCTAAAGCTGTGCTGCCAGGTCTGGAGTAACCACGTATCCTATCAGAATTAATTGTGATTGAAGTGTTACTAAACCCATAACAGTATAATCAGTCTGTATATGCAGTAAAGTATGCTTGTTATACTCACTGTGGAACCTAAGGGGTTAATCCTCTGCATTGTGTAAAAATGCTGTTTGATCCTGACTTCTCTGATCCTCCCCTTCTTCCACTGTCCCCCTCTTATTTCCTGATAAGACATATCGTGTGGAGACACTGCACACATGCTCAGTTTGGTGTGTATTGCTAGATATTTTTTTTTGTTCTTGGGAAAGTGCATGTGATCATCACAGGGCCAATCAGCACTGTACAGACAGAGGTCAGGGGTTCTGCATCCTCCTAGAGCAGAAAGGAAACTCCTCCTACAAGCTTTAACTAGTGCTCTGCTGAACACTAATAGAAGTCACAAGACTGCTCTAACTGCTTATGAGAAAAGGTATTTAGCAGTTTATATTTACCAAAATAATTGCATTTCCATGTTCTGTGTACTGCAAGAGATCAGATATAATGAACGCAGGGTCCTAGGTTTATTAACACTTCAAGTCAGAGCAGTACAATGATTCTGATTGGTTGCCATGGGTTACAGCAGGTTTTAAGAACTCTTCATTGAGTAGAGAATATATATTTCTTTCTATTTAATAAGTGTGCTTGGATTTAAGCGGCAGATAACACAAAAAAAACTATATGAAAGATGTTTAAGGCTACTTTATTGAGCAGAATGTCATGTGATTATACATTTGACCCTCTGAAACACTTAGAGATATGTTAAGGGGAGAGTGTTAGTAGCAAAATTACTCTGTATTGTTTCTTTCTGCTTTAATGCATCATATGCTTTTGTAAACTTATGACAAACGTTTATTAGCAGGTTCCTCTACGGACGAAATGAATAGGCACACTATTTTCGCAGGTTACACATATTTTACTTCGTTGATTACGTCCGTTATATTCGCACCTGGTAGCTTTTGTGCACTCAGTTAGGTCATATGCATTTGGACTGGTTTTATTCTTGTGACCCTTGACACCTTTGCAGATCTCCTTGACTCTTCCAGCGACTGCATGGATGAAGGTATTGAAGCTCTTGCATTGCCCATTTACAATAAATATAGAATCGCTCATGGCTTTGGTACAGTTGAATCCAGTAGTAGAGTTACTGCTGATATGCTTTCGTTGAAACGTGGCCCAGTTTTCTGCACCTCCGTTTTGAGGCAGGCCAAAGAGAATTCCATAGACCAACAAAAGTGTGGCTACTGAAAACATCTTGTCAAGCATGTTCTGCAAATAAATGATAAATAAATAAGCAAAGTAATAAATATCTATAGGTTAAGCTCACATTTATTATAAAAAAATGGTGTAAATCTCCCTCCTGCACAACAGTCCCTGCAGCAGTAAACTAAACATAATCTAGTACCTCTGTGATCAGTGTATAATAGCCGGGGGGCCCTGGAGCTCCTATAACCTAAACTTAATTTCCACAATCTTGTACAGTTTTTATTTTTAGCTACTTCTTCACAATAAGGTCCTAATGCATCTACTGTCAGCAAAAAGGGATGTCCACCAAGGCCAAACCTTTATAGGGTGATAATGAAACTGGTGTGCATAGCATATTGTAGGTGTACTTCATTTGACTGAAGGGTGTGGTTTTTTTAAGGAGTATGTACAGGAATATCTGACATGTAGCCCCAGAATATCCCCTCAGTGGTGTCAGTGTGATTAAGAGTTGCCTCCTCATTGCTGTCAGTGGGATGAGGGGGTGCCCCCTATTGGTGTTAGTGAGATGAAGAGTGCCTCCCTCATTGGTGTCCATGGAATGAAGAGTGCCCCACTCATTGGTGTTTGTTGGATGAAGAGTGTGCCGCTCATTGGTGCATGTGGGATGAGGAGTGCCCTCCTCCATGGTTTGAGTGGGATAAATTGTGCCCTCCCAGTTGGTGTGAATGGAAAGAAGGTTACCCCATTATTGGTGTGAATGGTAAGAAGAATGCCCCTTCATTAATGTCAGTGGGATGAGGAGTGTCCCTCTTGTTGGTGTGAGTAGGACAAAAAGTATCCCTGTTGTTGGTGTGGGTAGGTTGAAGAGCTCTCCCTCAATTGTTTGAGGGCCCCCTTGCTAGTGTCAGTGGGGTTAGGAGTGTCTCCTCACTGGTGTGAGTGGGATAAAGAGTGTCCCCTTCATTGGTGTCAGTGGAATTTGAAGTGCCCCCTAAATTGGGTCAGTGAGATGAGGAGTGTGCCACTTGTTGGTGTGAGTGGAATGGAATGTTTCCCTCTCACTGGTGGGATAAAAAGTGCTTTTGGTGACTGTTCGATGAAGAATTGCTCCTTTGGTGGTGTCAGTGGGATGAAAAGTGCCCCCCTCTGTGTCAGTGATAAGAGTAGCCATGAGTCTGCTTTAAAGAAGTAATAAAAACTAAAAGTAAACATTTATTATGTAAATGTTAGGCAGCTTACCAATTCTTAGATGTGATGGCTGTATTAGTTTCCTTTGGTAGGCTTTCTTTCTTCTATTTTTATCTGGTGATCCGGCCAACAAGCCTGATAATAAGTATAAGTCCAACCCTTATAGCCTTATTCAATAAAGCGCTAATCTGGGGGGAAAAAATATCCATATACAAAATAAGATTCTCTCTCTCTCTCTCTATATATATATACATACATAAATACACAAAATAAAATAAGATAAAAAACATGTTTGACCACCTATGACAAGGAAGTGTACCACCTACCAGTTTGGACAGTGTCCATTAATGAACTCCAGTCCACATGATCTGTAATTCCTGGTTCACAAACTTCAAACTTCTTATATTCTTTTTTCCACCCCTGTGACTTGAGTAGAGTGCAGCTATGCACCACCTTATGGACATATATTCACCAGCTACAGTTGCCCAAAAAACAACCAGTTTCAGCTAAAATGGCATGCGATCCAATACAGATGGATGGACAGATGGAAGTATCCCAGCATATCCTCTTTTAGCTTTCACCCAGGGTCTTTTTCAGCTCAAACTCATGGAACACCCTGCATTCTCCTCCTTGGTCAAGGCGATGGCAGCAGAACACTGAGAGATCCGAACCCAGATCTTTCCACCAGCAGTGTGCATAGGACAGGAAAGGGGGAGGGAATTTGCAGCGGCACACTACAGCATGTGAGTGGAGTGCAAGTCTGTTGTTTTGCAAAAGCACAAGCTCTCCAGCAGAATGTATTAGTTTACATGGATGAGATTTACTTATCTAACACTGTTGCTTTTTTTTTTTTTTTAAAAAACAACTTTATCGCTATCACAAGGGATGAATACCATCCCTTGTTATAGCATGGGCTGTGACAGGTGCTCTTTATGGCCTCCCTCTCTATTCTGGCCTCCAAAGCATTAGATCAAACTGAGATCGGTTTAATCAGATCTGAGATCTAGTTTACATCATACTGAGCAAATCCTCATCACGTCTGATTTCACAGAGAGGGAGAAAGAATGTCAGTTCCTTTCTCTCTGTGCAGTGCACTAGATGCTCCTTTTCAGAGCGGTCCTGGGGTTCCCCAATGGGGCCCTCTTCTGCTGCCTATAGATGTGACCAACTGGCTCTATATTACCACAAAAATGTCTATGTTGAAAGTAATTGCCGGCTGAATTTTTGTTTCCGGGATGATGCCTGCAGCTGTAGGAATCATCCCAGTATAACCACTTCAACCCCGAGGACATCATATTGCGTCCTATGGGTAGGAAGTGGTTAAAGGTATTATAAACCTTTCTACCTGCACCTTGTGTTTTTCACAACATAAGCTGTGCATTGATTATGAAGTTTCATGGTGTCATTTGTTGCACACAGCTATACTAGAATAAATCTTTACATTCCTTTGTTAGCAAGTTCTATTTGTGCTCAAACATGTGGCATATGGCATAGCAGTGCACAGGTTAATGCATGATCTCTGTCTGTAGTCTAGGAATTGACACTTTCTGTGAAGAAACTATATATCCCACAATCCCTGGGTCTCTCAGTCTAGAGTTCTGTAGGTGAAAACTAGTAATTAGGCCTGAAATAGGCACAAGCAGGCAGAGCAATGCAGGTAAGAGATGTGTTTTCATTGCATTAGCACACCCACATTTGTGGTGCAACACAGAGGAAATGTCAAGGTATTGATTGGCTGTTGTGTGACATGGAACAGGAAGCTGTCTTGTTACTTTGGTGAATAGGGACAAGCTAGGTGAATTAATACATGGACAAGAAAGACTAGATCAGCCATGGCACTAAAAACAGTAGCTACAGCATGTGAGCCCAGCATTACATGGTAAGATAAACAAATGACACAAGAAATATAACTACACTAATACTTAGTTAAAGTGGTAGTAAACCTACTTTGTTAACCACTTCCTGGTCGGTATCTTTTACCACCTTCCTGTCCAGGGCAATTTTCAGCTTTCAGCGCTATCACACTTTGAATGAAAATTGTGTGGTCATGCAACACTGTACCCATATGAATGTTTTACCATTTTTTTGAGACAGATAAAGCTTTATTTTGGTGGTATTTATTAACCACTAGAATTTTTATATTTTTTGCTATGTAAATGAAAACGTCCAAAAATTTAGAAAAAAAGTGTTTTTCTTATAAATTTTGCAAATAAATAATATTTCATCATAAATCTTGGCCAAAATGTATTTCGTTATCTTTTTAGTAAAAAAAAATAAATAAGCCAAATTAGTTTATAACCAAAAATTATAATTTTTAAACATTTTTTTTACATTTTTATTTTATTTTTTTATATTATTTATGTTTTTTTTTTTTTTACATACTGTCACCCTAGCAGTACAGTGTCACCATGGTCACCATGGTGACGCTATACTACTTGTGGGGAGAATGAAGATTTTTTTTTTTTTTTTTTTACACTGATTGCTTTTATACCAATATAGGATGTAAAATCAATCATTTCTCTTTCTCTCTGTCTGCATTCTTGCAGCCATTGAGAACTACTGAGTGAGCTGTGATTGGTCACAGCTTGTCACATGGTACAAGGCTGTTGTGAATAGCCTTGTACCATGTGACCTCTGTGATCATTCACAGATTTCACACGTAAGCAATGATGTCACAAGTGGCCAATCAGTGATCACATGTTCGGGACCTCTTACGAAGGTCCCGTCCAATGATCGGTGTTTCACTGTGTCCGGAGGACACAGCGGGCACCGGATTGCGGTGCTGCGCGCTCCCAGGGAGTGCGCACAAGTAGGGTGCGGGGAGGCCATTTATAAACGGCCACCCAACCCTACAGTGCCACCGTCCGGCCGTTTATATACAACGGCCGGATGGGAGGTGGTTAATTTGTACCTACAGGTAAGTTTATAATAAAGCTCACCTGTGGGTAAATGAATATCTCCTAAATGTGCACTGCTTAGGAGATATTCAGGAATTGTTTTAGCTGGCGCATGTGCTCTGAAGGAACGGCATACACGTGTTGTTCCTTCAGGGCACTGTGCTATGGCCCATGACTCCCGTGTGCATGCACGGGATTGACATCATCCCGCTTCAGCCAGTCAGATGGCAGGAGCTTGTGAACTCGTAAGGAAGACCAGGTGAACATGGAGGATGTTACAGTGGTGACCGAGCGCTGCTGGAGGGCTTAGTTTTAAAGTAAGTTCTACATAATGTGCTAGTATGCAATGCATACTAGCGCATTAAGCCATTGCCTTGCAGCAAATGTTTTTTAATTTTTTTATGCAGTTTGCTACCACTTTAAAATAACAAACCATTTGAAAGTCTAATTTTAAAGCATTGCATTTGTAAAATTTTGAATGCTGTAGACCAGGGGTGGGCAAACTTTTTGACTTGAGGGCCGCAATGGGTTCATATATTGGACCCCGGGGGCCGGACCAAGAGTAGATATAGTAATTCATCCCCCATAGTAATTCATCCCCCATAGTAATTCATCCCCCATATAGTAATTCATCCCCCATAGTAATTCATCCCCCATAGTAATTCATCCCCCATAGTAATTAATCCCCCATATAGTAATTCATCCCCCATAGTAATTAATCCCCCATATAGTAATTCATCCCCCATATAGTAATTCATCCCCCATAGTAATTAATCCCCCATATAGTAATTCATCCCCCATATAGTAATTCATCCCCCATAGTAATTCATCCCCCCTATAGTAATTCATCCCCCCTATAGTAATTCATTCCCCATATTAATTCATCCCCCATATTAATTCATCCCTCATATAGTATTTCATCCCCCATAGTACTATTCCCCCCAAGTAGTAAGCCAAGTCCCCCCTGTGTCAATTTACTTACCTTTGCTCCGCGCGTTCCTCTCGCCGTGTTCCCACGCCGTTCCGGTCTTCAGGGCGGACTGTGAGAGGAGCCTAGCTCCCCTCACGTTCGTCACGCTGCCCCGCCTACACACATCCTGACAGCCATCCTGACAGTATCACGCTCCGCGGGCCGGATTAAAAGGTCCGCCGGGCCGTATACGGCCCGCGGGCCGTAGTTTGCCCATTGCTGCTGTAGACTGTGGCAATTTCACAGTATCCATTTAGTAGACATAATCACACTTTTTATAATTTCCCTCAAAAAAATGAGTATATTTTTTATGTTTGCACTAAAATAAATTTAATGTATTTTTAATGGAAAATATAGGTTTGAGAAAAAGGTTGTATAAATAATGTGTGACAAAACATTTGCAACTACCACCTTTTTATTCTACAGCTTCTCTGCTGTTAGCAAATATATATTCTTTTGGTGGTATTCTTCAAACCACAAATGCACATTTTTGCATGTGTGTAATGAAAAAAAAAAACTCCAGCAATTAAAGGAAAAGTAAGAAATGTTCGTACACCTATAAGACCAGCCTTTCTCAACCTTTTTCAACACAGAGGAACCCTTGAAATAACTTTCCGGTCTCAGAGAACCCCTGGTAAAAATGACGATATCTATAACTCATGATACATTAGTGTGATGGTCAATGGGAAGAATGCTCCTTACATTTGTGGACATTGGGCAGAATTAGCCCCTTATAGATAGCTAAAGAGATCAGTGGTGTCAACGGGAACTTATCTGACAGGCAGAAACTGCTCTTTGCTCAAGGAACTCCTGGTAACTCCTAGAGGATTCCTGGTTAAGAAACCCTGTATTAGATAGTTGTCTCCTTATTCTGGTGACAGTGGAACAATTTGAGATTTTTCATCATTTTCTGTTGCTATGAAAACAGCCTTCAGGACAAATAGTGAAGGTGAATCTGCTTAGACAGGAATAGAAACTTGACAGGGTTCTAATGCTTCCCTCCTCTATCCAAACTAAAATAAAGGAATCTTGTCTATGCATACACATTAACCACTTGCTTACTGGGCACTTATACCCTCTTCCTGCCCAGGCCAATTTTCAGCTTTCAGTGCTGTCACACTTTGAATGACAATTGCGCAGTCATGCAAAACTGTACTCAAATGAAATTTTTAGCATTTTTTTCACACATAGAGCAGTCTTTTGGTGGTATTTAATTTCCACTGGGTGTTTTATTGTTTGTGCTATAAACAAAAAAAAAGCAAAAAATTTGAAAGAAAAAAGGTTTTCTTTGTTTCTATTATAAAATTTTGCAAACAGGTAATTTTTCTCGTTCACTGATGTGCACTGATGAGGTTGCATTCATAGGCAGCACTGATGGGCACTGATAGGGGGCACTGATGAACTGGCACTGATGAGGCAGCACTGATGGATGACACTGATTGACAGCACTGGCTGGCAGCACTGATGGGCACTGATGCCTGGCACTGCTGGGCTGCACTGATGGGGGGCACTGCTGGGAATTGGTGGGTGGCACTGCTGGGCACAGGTGAGTGGTACTACTAGGCACTGATGGGCACAGGTGGCTGGCACTGCTGTGCACTTGTGGCCGGCATTGCTGGGCACAGGTGGGTGGCACTGGTGGATTGCACTGATCATCAGGGCACTGATGATCGGTGCCAATCCGTTCTCTGACAATTGCCGGTTATCGGCAGTGCTTTCCTCATGCTGTAACAGCATGAGAAAAGTGCAGCCGATAACCAGCAACTACATTTACCGATGATTTGCTGTGTCATTGGACACAGCTGATCACGTGGTAAAAGGCCGCTGTGATTGGCTTTTTACTACAGCACGTGATCAGCTGTGTCCGTAGGACACAGTGATAATTGAAATCACTGGATGTATGCCCCCGGGGGTGCACGAGAGTACATATTCTGGGAGGATGTCATATGACACCCTCCAGAACTGGACAACCATGCTGTAGCCGTCATTTGGCTATAGCCCGGTTGGCAAGTGGTTAACTAATTGTTGGCTGGAAGCGTTCAATGAACACAAGCAATCCTTGTGCAATACAAAAAAATGTGACTTGTTTATTTATTTCAGGTACTTATGTAGTGCCATAAATTTACATAGTGCTTTATATATATTTATTTATATAATGTACATTCCCATCAGTCCCTGCCCTCAAGAAGCTTACAATCTAAGGTCCCTAACTCACATTCATACATACACATACTAGGGCCATATTAGACAGGAGCCGAGGGAGGGTTATAACCCCTGTCATTTTTGAAAATAATTTTTTGCCATCTGTGTCCCCAGTGGAAGATTTCCCCTCTATTATTTTTCTGGGGACAAATCAAAGTTTAGGATTTTCTTTTCACTTTCAATGATAATGGTGATCAGGTCAAATAGAGGGGGTGAATCTCCTTAATGGTGGAACAGATAGCAATAAAAACCTAATAGGTGTCCTAATCCCTCTCCACTCTATCCAAAACTAAAAAAAAAGAGTTTTTCCTTTAGTTATACTTTAAGTAAATACAAAATATCTTTCTAAATGTCAAATATTGAAAGAAATAAAATGGTATAACAAATCACACACGTATATAAATACCCTTCTTCCACCAATTAGACATTGTTGTAGAAGAAGGGTATTTATTTATGTGTGTGATTTTTGATACTATTTTCATTCATTTGACATTTATAAAGATATTTTGTATGTACCTAATTTAACGTAGTTGTTGATACACCACAGGTGTCCGGAGAAAGCAGCTTCCCTTTGACTGGTATTCTAGTCACTTTTTTCTTTTGTATTAATACATCTGCTGCAGGGAACGCACTGACTTAGCAAATTGAAGTATTCAATGGTTTAAACCATTTTACCTCTTTATTAGTAATACAATCTGACAGGGTTTCTAGTTCTCCTCAACTGAATCCGCCCCGTTGGATATCGCATAAGATATAATACCGCATGGTTTCATAAGATAAATACTGCCTATTTCAATGAAATACCACATGCCTTATTTTAGTGGCTTTTTTTGTGAATGCCAAAAACCTTTTTGAAAAAACGCTATAAGAAATTTTACTGCAAATTGTAAAGAGGAAAATACCGCTTTGTGAATGGAGCCCAATGCATGTCTAGCCATAGTAATCACTTTTCCCCATTTTGTTCTCTGCCTTAACAGGTTCACTTTGGCTTTACCAATAATACTACAAGCAGACAGTTAAATACACATTTGAAAACACACATGTTTACTAATTTAGCACATCTGCCACACTGAACAGCCAGACAGGTTACAGTTTCTGTGGTTTCTGAGCTGAAACTCAGATGGGAGAATTATTCTGCAAATCTCAGTGAGCATAAGGGGGGGGGGGGGAGATTAATGAGATACCGTCAGTTTGTTAATTTAAAGAAAAGCGACTGTGTTTGTGTAAAGTATCTAACGAACTAATACCCACCTCTCCACAAGGTGTTTGCCATCTAAAGGCCATGTCACAGTAGTGATCCTGTCACTGGCAGTAAAAAATAAAATAATAGTGCTGCGCTCCCGTGCTATTAGTAATGTTTACTCATAATATGATGTGATATATCTTAAAAGAATAAATAAATTAAATAAACCATTCGTCTGTGACTTATATCCGTGATCAAACTATAAACTTTTTCATACCATCACTAGTGAAAAACATAATATGGTGACCAAATCAAAAATAATATATAATTGCCTCAATGCAATCCAATTAAATAAACACTAAAAATAATATATAATTTCCTCAATGCAATCCAATTAAATAAACACTAAAAATAATATATAATTGCCTCAATGCAATCCAATTAAATAAACACCAAAAGACCCCTGGAGGTGAGAGCGAGGAATCCATCCATCCATACCCATCATAGGGAGCAGCACTTTGGAGAGACACCAGGTGGATTATTTTTATACTGCAACGTAGAACCATCCGAGTAGGAGATCTGGAGCAGGAGCAGTTTCATCCGTCCTTTTAGGACAATAAGCGATTTTCAGCCTAAATTCACATTACGCTATAAAGGAGGTGAGCGCATAATAAATTAATACTCACCGTTGTTTCATCCATTTGGAGGCACAAGTTTTTTCATATATCAGGAGGATTGTTCACATAATCCGGACAATTTTTAGTGTTTATTTAATTGGATTGCATTGAGGCAATTATATATGATTTTTGATTTGGTCACTATATTATGTTTTTCACTAGTGATGGTATGAAAAAGTTTATAGTTTGATCACAGATATAAGTCACAGACGAATGGTTTATTTCATTTATTTATTCTTTTAAGATATATCACATCATATTATGAGTAAACATTACTAATAGCACAGGAGCGCAGCACTATTATTTTATTTTGTATGTTAGCACTATTTATGAGTTGGTGTAAGGAGCTAGTGACATAGGTGTATTTTTATATATCATTTTTTTTTATTATTTATATCACTATTGAATTTCACCATATTAGCTCACAAGTAATATTATCACTCAATTTCTGGCAGTAACTGGTTAGTGACAGTATTGCTATGCAACTTTAACCACTTCAATACCGGACACTTTCACCCACTTCCTGTGTAGGCCAATTTTTAGCTTTCAGTGCTGTCGCACTTTGAATGAATATTGCACGGTCATGCAACACTGTACCCAAATTACATTTTTTTTTAATTTTTTTAGACAGAGCTTTCATTTGATGGTATTTAACCACCTCCCGCCTGCCATATAAGGAAATGATGGGTGCAAGGCGGTTCTCTCATTCTGGGAGGACGTCATATGACCTCCTTCAGCTCTGGGACACAGCGGATCACCAATCAACGGAAAGAGCTGAAGAGGTTGGCTCTGTCATGTGATCAGCTGTGTCCAATCACAGCTGATCGCATGTAAATAAGGAAATGCTGGTTATTGGCATTCCTCTCCTCACGAGCTGTCACGCTGACAGCTCGTGAGGAGAGGAGAGCCGGTAATCCACATTACTCAGAGGGGACATGTACACTGATCATCAGAGCACTGATGATCAGTGTGCCTTGATGATCAGTGTAGCCCTATCAGTGCCACCTGTCAATGTCCATCAATTCCACCTGTTAGTGCCACATCAATGTCACATATCAGTGCCCATCTGAGCTGCCTTTCAGTGCCACTTATCAGTTCCAGTCAGTACTGCCAACCAGTGCCACCTATCAGTGCCAGTCAGTGCAGCCTATCAGTGCCCGTCAGTGCCACCTAACAGTGCCAGTCAGTGCCACCTATCAGTGCAATATATGAGTGCTGCCTTTCAGTGCCCATCAGTGATGCCTGTCAATACCCATCAGTGCCACCTACCAGTGCCTCCTCATCAGTGCCCATCACTGCAGCCTCATTAGCGCACATCAATGAAGGAGAAAAATCACTTATTTATAAAATTTTATAACAGAAACTAAGAAAAACTTTTTTTTTAATCTTTAGTTGTTTTTGGTTTGTTTAGCCAAAAAATAATAAACCCCGAGGTAATTAAATACCACCAAAAGAAAGCTCTATCTGTCTCAAACAAATTATAAAAATTTCATATGGGTACAGTGTTGCATGACCGCACAATTGTCATTCAAAATGCGACAGCACTGAAAGCTGAAAATTGGCCTGGGCAGGAGGGGGGTATAAGTGCCCTGTAGGCAAGTGGTTAATTAACACTGGGTTTTTGTTCATTCATTATTCCCCTGTTTATCAGTGTACATATCTCCGTCACAGGAAAGCCGATTATTGGCTTTCTTTTCCTCATGCTGTGACAGTGCTGAAGAAAAGTAATGCAGATAACCGGTATTTGTTTACATGTCATCAGCTGTGATTGGACACAGCTGATCATTTGGTAAAGAGCCAACATCATAGGCTCTTGACCCTGATCTGTGATGCGCTCTCTAAGAGTCCCAGCTCACTACCAATCACGGCGCTGAATGCCCCCAGGGTCAAGCATGCCTGGCGAGAATGGGAGGATGTCATATGATGTCCTCCCAGAACAAGAGCGGTCCTGCCTGGTTGTCATTGTACAATAGGCAAGGCAGGAACCACTTAAACAAGGAAGTAAAATACACACTTCTATGTGTTAAACTGGCCATACACTGAAACATTTCAGTTCCCAGGAAACCTCCTGAAATCTGCTCATTTGGCGGCTGCTTTCTGCCCAATATCTCTTGATTAAAAATCAAATACAGCCACTGCAGCTATTAGTGTATGGCCAGCTTTACTGTCTAGCCTGCTGGGTGAGCGGGGAATCTCATTGGTGACTTACATTCTTCAGCGATTTCATCAGCGGGGGAGTGACACCTTGCTTTTCCAACCATGAGAGAGAGATACATGGAAATAGGTGAGCTTTTATTCTACATTTTTTAGTGAGCCTAACAGCGCTTGGATATTAGAAAACAGTGAAACAGTTATCACCATGAAGAAAGGCTCCTGCTTGACCTAGATAACAGATAGAAAGGGTCTCAGCACCTGTTTGACCCACATGTAGTATAAATGGCCCCTTATGTCTCAGAGTTCCTTTGTACAGCTGCATAAGAAAATATATGGCCACCCTGCTAGGGTATGCACGACTTTCTAAAATTATGCCTTTCTAGAATTATGTTAAACTGTACAGCCACAAACGTTTTGTTCGGTTTTGAATAGAATAGGCATGGGTAAGGACCCTTGTCCATTTTGTTTTTTGCTACCTTTGTCCACTTGAGATTTCCCTTTGTTCCCTGTCCCATTGATGCATGAGGATGTGAGAGCATATCTTTACAAAGTAAGGAGAAATCTTCTATTAGATAGCAGTCACCATAACAGATGTCCCCATTGGAACTGTTCAGCTGTTGTTTTGGTGACTACTGTCCAAACTTTAGATTTCCCTTCATTTTTTTGTGCCTATTAAAATGGTCATTAGGACAAAGAGTGAAGATGAATCTGCACTGACAACAATACAGACTTGACAGGAGTTTTAATCTTTCCTTCCTCTATCCAAATGAAAAAAAATACATGTTTTGCCTATACATACACACTAACCCAATGCTGGCTAGAAGCATTCAATGAACATGGCAGATCCTTGTGTAGTCCTTGAAATTCTAATCTATCTCTCCACTTAAAAACATAATTTTAAACTCACCTGATTCACAGCTTTAGCTCATCCAAGAACGAGGTGTGTTTTGGGTTTTTTGATGGAATATTTATACTTGATTTTAGCATTACACAATATTTGCACTTATATTGGTAAAATAAAAATGAGCTTCAAAATTGGTTGTCTATTAACCTGGGTCATCCTTTGAGTAAGGTCACCCTGTCCTGATCCACTTTGTGTAAACTTTCTTTAGCAGCAGAACCAAAATACATCACTTACTTCATTGTATATTGTGTTAAATTATATGAGCAAGTGAGGCTGATTTACTAAAGGAATTGAGAAGTTTCATACAATAATTGTGTGAATAGATATTGTGCCACAAGGGGAAGTCTCTAAAAAATGTATAAATCTCCATACAATCATTTTACACAGATACATAGTTAGTCTGGCTGAATAAAGACAAAAGTCCATCCAGTTCAACCATAAAAAAAAGTTCTAATCCTATACCCACAGTTGATTCAGAGGAAGGCACAAAAACCCAGCAAAGCATGATACAGTTTGCTCCTGCAGGGGAAAAAATCCTTCTTGATCCCCCGAGAGGCAATCGGATGTTCCCTGGATCAACTTTACCTATAAATGTTAGTATCCAGTTATATTCTGTGTATCTAGGAAAGAATCCAGGACTTTTTTTAACGCAATCTACTGAGCTGGTCAGAACCAACTCTTGAGGTAGTCTATTCCACATTTTCACAGCTCTTACTGTGAAGAAACCTTTCCGTGTTTGGAGATTAAATTTATTTTCCTCCAGGCGTAAAGGGTGCCCCCTTATCCTCTGTGATGACCTCAGGGTGAATAACTCTATACCGAGTTCACTATATGAACCACTGATGTATTTATACATGTTGATCATATCCCCCCTTAATCTCCTCTTCGTATTAGTTTGGTTACCTTTCTCTGCACTTTCTCCAGTTCCCCAATGTTCTTTTTGTGAATTGGTGCCCAAAACTGAACTGCATATTCCAGATGAGGCATTACTAATGATTTGTACTGGGCGAAATAATATCTCTCTCTGGTGTATTAATACAAGATAGGATTTTGCTTGCTTTAAAAACTGCAGCTTGGCATTGCATGCCATTATTAAGCTTGTGATCTACCAGAACTCCTAGATCCTTCTCCACCATTGATTCCCCCAGTTGTACCCCCCCTTAGTATGTCCAGTTGTACCCCCCCCAGTATGTATGATGCATGCATATTCTTAGCCCCCAAGTGCATAACCTTACATTTATCAACATTAAACCTCATTTGCCACATAGTTGCCCAAATAAACAGTGCATTGAGGTCGGCTTGTAAGTTGGAGACATCCTGTAAGGACATTATTCCACTGCACAGCTTGGTGTCATCTGCAAAGTCTGAAATAGGATTTGTAATCCCAGCCCCTATATCGTTTATAAATATATTCAAAAGTAAAAACTCTTCCATTACCTATGCTTTTCTGCACACATTCTACTTGAAGAAAAAACTTTATAGATATAAGTTAGTTACTACTTAGCAGCCAGCAACTCTTTTGCAATAGAAAGAGTGTAGTAGTTAGGAGATTGCAATACACAGCACAGTGAATACAGTGCAGGGGTCAGGAGTGGGTAACATAAAGGATGCAGGGGCCAGGAGTGTATAAAGCAAAGAGTGCAAGGGTGAGGAGTACGTATGAGGCGTGTGTGTTGAAGGGAGGCAGTGGGTTTGATTAACCCCTTTACGCCGGCCACACAAAAATGTGCGGCCTCCCGGCGTCTGGGCCTAGACACTGAGTGGCCGCACATTTGCGTTTATGTAAGAAAAAACATGTGCTGAGAGCGCGCGCCCTGCCCGCTTCCAGCACACATGTCCGGTACTCACGTAAAGGTCCCGGTCTGCTCTTTCGATCGGGACCTTTCCTGATCATGTGCCCGCCGTGACGACACGTCACGGCGGTCACATGATCCCTAAACCACGCCCCACCTGCCCCGCCTCCTGGCGTCTGAAACTCTTAAAGGGCTGGGAGGCGGCAGCTGGAAGGGGTTAATTAAGTGCAAGAAGACTGTTCAGGTTTCAAGGGATGTGGTATTTTGAAAGTGAAGTCGCACTTTTAATGGAAATGTTCCCCAGAACTTAGTGAATGAGCTGAAACCCTGCTAACTAACATCATCCAATCCTGTGCAAGCAAAAATGTTCTTGTTTTCTTTTCCTTGCACATGATTTGGTATTCTTATTGAGGGACATTTCATCACATCCTGCAAGCTTTGGGAAAATTCGCATGTACAGCATAAGTTCCCTTGCAAAGTGAACAAACTTCTTGTCTTTAGTAAATCAACCCCATTATGTGAAACAGGCTAGTATCTCATGATTCATGGACTGAAGGAAATCCACCTGTTACATTAGCAGTCCAGGGATGGCAGTCAGTAAAAATGTGCATGTGTATGTCTGCTAGGCCACAAGTGCTAATGTTCAGCTGGTCAAGCTCTTACTCATACCCATTTGGAAAAAATAACTTCAACAGGACACATGACAGGATAAATGGTAGAAAAAGAGTCACATGTGGAAGATTTGGTAAATCTTTATAAAAAATGGAAAAATAGCAGAAATTTTAGACTACATTCAACAACTTTGAAAATATGTATCAATGATGACTGAATGGCAGCAACATCCAACAATGGATACAGAGACTTACTAGCAGGTAAAACCTAAAAATGAAAAAAAAAAAGACACAACGAAATGTAACACTCTGTATTAAATGGGTAATGGTAAGGGTGTAAATGTTTGCTCAAAGATGGGCTTTAATTGACCCTAACTACCCTACATTAAAATATAAATGATATAAAATGCAACAGCAAAAAAAGGCTAGCAAAAATAAGTTAAAGCGATTTGAAAAGTTCACATCTTTTTTAAAAAACAAACGTTATAATTACTTGCTCTGTGCAACGGTTTTGCACAGAGCAGCCCGATCCTTCTCTTCTCAGGTACCCCGCCAGGGCTCCTGGCTTCTCCTGCTGAGTGCCCCCAGGCACTCGTGCCTGCTTGCTCCCAAACCGCCGCATAGACACACAGAGCGCAATTCAGCCCCTCCCCCTCTCCCTCCTCACTGGCTGTGGTTGACAGCATCAGGCGCCAATAGCTCCCACTACTGTGTCTCAGCCAATGAGAAGGGGGAAATCTGAGAGAGCTGGTGCCCCCATGCACATTGCTGGATCGAAATCGGGCTCAGGTAAGGGGGGGCTGAGGGGGAAGCTGCACACTGAAGGTTTATTACCTTCATGCAAAGAATGCATGAAGGTAAAAAACCTTCAGCATTTAGAATCACTTTAATGGTATGAATACCCATCTTCCCACTAGACTTTCACTGGGATAATGATCCTGCATAAAAAGCCGAAAAGGTTACAAAGGTTATTGAGCTTATTACCTCCTGGCAGGTTCAGTCTGATATTTTAAATCTCCTAAACTGAGACATTATTAGGATTATTGGTATGACTAGTAGAAATGTTTGTAGAGAAACATATCCAAAATTAAAATTTACCTTTCAAACAAATTATTTTGAACTTTCTAAATCTAAAACAGACCAATCAAATCCTAAATATTTATGGCCGTAGTACAACCAAGGTATAATATGTTGGGTCAGAAAAATGCCTATGGGCAACATACACTATATTGCCAAAAGAATTGGGACGCCTGCTTTTACACACATGAACTTTAATGGCATCCCAGTCTTAGTCCGTAGGGTTCAATATTGAGATGGCCCACCCTTTGCAGCTATAACGGCTTCAACTCTTCTGGGAAGGCTGTCCACAAGGTTTAGGAGGGTGTCTATGGGAATGTTTGACCATTCTTCCAGAAGTGCATTTGTTGATGAGAAGGCCTGGCTCGCAGTCTCCGCTCTATTTCATCCAAAAGGTGTTCTATCAGGTTGAGGTCAGAACTCTCTGCAGGTCAGTCAAGTTCCTCAACCCCAAACATGCTCATCCATGTCTTTATGGACCTTGCTTTGTGCACTAGTGCTCAATCATGTTGGAACAGGAAGGGCCATCCCCAAACTGTTCCCACAAAGTTGGGAGCAGGAAATTGTCCAAAATGTCTTGGTATGCTGACACCTTAAGAGTTACCTTCACTGGAACTAAGGGGCCAAGCTCAATCCCTGAAAAACAACCCCACACCATAATCCACCCGCCACCAAACTTTACACTTGGCACAATGCAGTCAGGCAAGTACTGTTTTCCTGGCAACCGCCAGACACACACATGTCCATCAGATTGCCAGACAGAGAAGTGTGATTCATCACTCCAGAGAACACGTTTCCACTGCTCTAGAGTCCAGTGGTGGCATGCTTTACACCACTGCATCCGACACTTTAACTTAAATAAAGGAATGCGCTAAAACCACAAACTATTCCTAATTTAGTGTAGAAACATTAGTGCAAAAGATATATACAGTATATCTATTCTCAATTAATATCAAAAAATATCAAAATTATGTGCAAAACTATTTTTTAGTGCATAAGTAATTTAAATAATTAAATTAAAAAAATGTCCAATTCTGAATTTCTTCAAATGTCCAAACAAATCCTTTTCAAATTCAGGTGCTCTCAAAGAAATTGTGACAAAATCCACCACCAAAGTAAAGTTGGGTAACTCACCAGAGCTCCATGCTGATCAATCTCTAGAACAGCAAAAAACGCTTTTTGCTCTGGGAGCAGATGCAATGAATCAACTTCTCAGGTGTGATGATCAATAGCTACACAATCATCCATAAGGTAGGTATCCACCACTCAATATAATGGTTCCAGGAGCATTATATCACTCTCTCTTTTTATATCTCTCCACCGAGGTCATGTTTGGGAATGAAAGAGAAAATCATGGTGCAGCCAGTTTTTTTATAAAAGTATCCACCAATTTAATAAAGATTTACACTCACAAAACGGGTGTCTTCACCGACACCAGTATAACAGCATAAAACAGCAAATGGTATAACAGTCTCCTGTTCCCCGCACACTCACTACAGCGCTTGTGACTCAATTTTCTCCACAGACGTCAACATCCAGCAAGCCAAGCCCTACTAGTTTCGTCATGAATGACGTCTTCAAGGGGCGGCATCCGACACTTTGCATTGCACTTGGTGATGTAAGGCTTGGATACCGCTGCTCAACCATGGAAACCCATACCATGAAGCTGTTGTTGTGCTAATCTGAAGGCTACATGAAGTTTGGAGGTCTTTAGCTATTGACTGTGCAGACAGTTGGCGACTTCGGCGTACTGTGCGCTTCAGCATGTGCTGACCCCGCTCTGTCATTTTACTTGGCCCACCAGTTCATGGTTGAGTTGCTGTTGTTCCCAGTTGCTTCCACTTTGTTATAATACCACAACAGTTAACAGTGGAATATTTAGTAGCAAGGAAATTTCACAAATGGACTTATTGCACAGGTAACAACCTATCACTCTTGAATTCACTGAGCTCCTGAGAGCGACCCATTCTTTGACAAATGTTTGTAGAAGCAGTCTGCATGCCTATGTGATTCAATTTATACACCTGTGGCCATGGAGATGATTGGAACATCTGAATCCAATGATTTGGAGGGGTGTCCCAGTACTTTTGTAAAAATGGTGTATCAAAAATTGTTTGCTATATTCATATCTTAGCTGTAAAAGACATATTAGGAAAGGATCCTTTCTTACTTTTCAGATGAATAGTGGTAAATAAATTCTTCATATCATTAGAATTGCCAACATAGTTCTGGATTTAGGAGGTGAAACTTTTGTAATCAAGGAGTCCTGGAAGAATCTTGTAATTTTTTTCCTAAAATGTTGCTTAAATTGTAGACCCTTCAAATATACTGAGCACAGCACCTAATAGTGAAATCCATAGGGTCACTTTTTATGGGTGCCAGTCAGTATGCTAAAATAACAGGGGAGGACTTGGGAATTTTGTCCTTGGAGCAATTAACCCTTTCACAGTAGGGATAGGTTTCTCTGGTCTAAAGAATTTGTACTACTCAGTGTTCAATGGTGTCATATTGGTAGGTATGGTAAACAGCAGAACAATGTAGCACAGAAGAGAGTGCACCGATCTTGTGCAATAACTAAAACAATGACTAAACAACTTTGCTAGTACAACTTAAAGGTCTTACAGGACAACTTCATGTGCCAATTGGTGGATGCCCCCACCTGAAATATTGCACTGATAGACCTATCAATTAAAAATGGCACAGATCTGATAGCACATGTGGAAATAAAGAACAACTTGGAATCCAGCGATTACACTATAATTATATTCAGCATAGATCATAGGAAAAGGAGGCACATGGGTAGTGCAAGAGCACTATATCTCAAGAGAGACAACTTTTCTAAACTGCACTCATTAATACAAAATATTAAATGGGAACAAATCCTAGAAGCATTGAACACCTAGGAACATATTAAATATAGGTATTAGCCAGTGCATTCCAATAGGCAACAAATATAAAATAGCCAAGATTAAACCTGGGTGGCTAGTCTTTGAAGTGAAAATACATATTAAAGAAAAAAAGTAATTTAAATAAATTATAAGGCATAGGAGTCATTGCTGGCATTGCAACACCACAAGGAATGCAATAAGAAGTGTAAGAATCCAATCAGGGCAGCTAAGGTAGATTACAAGAGACACATCGCGAGGAGAATAAAATAATCCCCAAAAATTCTTTAAATGTATTAATACCCTGTTTCCCCTAAAATAAGACCTACCCCGCCATTCCGCCACCTCCGACACTAGCCTTGCTCACACCCATATCTACTGTCTCTTATAAACACAGAAGCACGGCTGAAGTGACAGCACCATCCACTCCCACAGAACCTCCCTACCTCTGTACTCACTGTGGGACAGGGAAGGAACAGATATCTGCGGGTGCAGTATGCAGTGTGTTTAGGGGCGGGGCATCTCCTCCTGCAGCCTAATGCATGGAAGCCGATGCCCCAGGGGTGATCACCAGCCAGTGGGGAAGAGGCTGAGTGGAGAGTAAGTGCGCTTGGTGCACTGTGTGGGAAGATAGGACCCGAAATGGGAGTTACTATAGAGAGGGACCGGCTGCTGACAGCTGTGTTTTGCAAAGCTAGCTAACAATATGAGGGCAGTGGAAGGGGAGGGGGGGGGTGTGCAAAGGTGAGCTGCAGTCAGGTGTTGCAGAGGTAAAATGAGTTAGGTGAGTTGCAGACAAGGTGCATAGGTGAGCTGTGGCTGGGGGGGTGCAGAGGTGAGCTGAGTTGCAACCCATCTTTGCACCCCCCAGCCACAGCTCAGCTCTGCACCCCCTGGCCACAGCTCAGCTCTGCATTCCCCATCTGCAACTCACCCCTACACCCTGTCTGAAACTCACTTGTCAAGTCACCCCTGCAACATATGACTGCAGCTCACAACTATCATTAGTCGGCCCTCTCCATAGTAACCCTCATCCACAACTGCCTGCAGCTCACCTCTGCACCCCCTGTCCACACTTGGACATTTAAAAAATAAGACCGACCCCGAAAATAAGACCTAGTGTATTTTTTTTGAGCCAAAAAAAAATAAGACAGTGTCTTATTTTCGGGGAAACACGGGTAGTAAAAAGGCAAGGTCAGAACATATTGGAATGATGAAGAGAAGTTGGTTACAAATATCAAGGAGAAGGCTGTACTAAATGCATTCTTCTCAGTTTTTTCCAAAGGAAAAGGAGGGGTATAGTAATCAAGAATGTATCATTAGTAATGCATCACAGTATGTACCCTTGTGGCTTACAGAAGTGAGTGTACGAAAAAGACTTGAATAGCTTAACGCAAATAAATCACCAGGACCAGATGGTTTACATCCGAGGGTCCTCAAAGAACTCAGTCAGGTTTAAGCTAGACTGCTATTCCTAATTTTTATGGACAGCATACTGACAGGAATGGCACCAGCGGATTGGCAAAGGGCCAACATGGTACCAATATTTTAAAAAGAGCAGAGATATACCTGAAAACTACAGGTAAGTCAGTCTAGCATCAATAATATGTAAACTTCTGGACAGGATGTTAAAGGACTATATCCAAGATTTTGCTATTGAATATATCATTAGTAGTAATCAGCATTGCTTTACGAAGGTCGTTCTTGCAAAACCAACCTGTTAACATTCTGTGAGGAACTGGGCTGCCATGTAGATAAGGGAAGGCATGTGGTTGTGGCGTACCTAGATTTTGCAAAGGCATTCGATACAGTTCCCCATAAGCACTTAATTTACAAACTAAGGTCTGTAGACTTAGACCATAGGATTGGTATATGGATAGAAAACTGGTTACAGGGGGGTGTCCAAAGGGTGGTGATAAACAATGTGTACTCTGACTGGTCTGGAGTGGTAAGTGTGGTACCACGGGGCTCTGTCGTGGGAGCAATTCTGTTTAATTTATTCATAAATGATATAGAGAATGGGCTACATAGCTCAACCTCAGTTTTTGCTGATGATACAAAGCTAAGCAGGGCAATAACTTCACAGCAGGATCTAGAATCTTTGCAAGAAGACCTCAATAAAATAAAGGGGTAGGCAACTACATGCAAATGAGGTTTAATGTTGAAAAATGTAAAGTAATGTACATGAGGGCTAAAAATATGAATGCAAGTTATTAGGGGCAGAAACCAAATTCAAGATAGGAAAAAGTCTGAGGGTCCTAGTTGATGACAGACTCAACAACGGCATGCAATGCCAAGCTGAAGCAAGAAAAGCTAGCAGAATATTAGCATGCATAAAAAAGGCTATTTACTCAATACATAAAACCTACCACTTTATAAAACTCTGATTTGGCCACATCTAGAGTATGTAGTAAGGGGACTGGAGGACCTCAGTTATGAGGCATGACTACAACCATTAAACTTATTCTCCCTGGAGAAGAGACGCTTGGGAGGAGATATACAAATACCTCAATGGTGATTCTAGCATAGGGAATAAACTATTCAGTCTGAGGGAGAATAAGAAGACACAGGGTCACTCAGTGAAATTGGAGGAGAAGCAGTTTAACCTAAAACTGTATTGGGGGTTTTTCATTGTCAGGGCGGTAAGGGTGTGGAGTTACTTTCATAATCAGTAGTGTCAGTGGGAAGTATTGATAGTTTAAAAAAAAACCCCTTAGATGGGCATCTTAGCAAGCACAATATACAAGGATATGGGATAGGACTTTTGGCATGAACACACACTTCCACACGTTGAACTTGATGAACTGGTGTCTTTATTCAACCTTACCAACTTAGTAAATAAACATATAAAATGCACTTATATGGAGTAGGAAAAGTTTGAGCATAACAACGACCTTGCTGATCATTCCACGTTCAAGAGTAATGCAAGACAATCTGTTACCTTTGCCCAGGTCTAGGTGGGGGGACTCAGAGAGGACTTTTATTGAATTAGTGGAACAGTTGGTCCCAGTGTCCACTGTTCCACAATCAGCAAGGGCATTGATATGCTCAACCTATTCCTACTCTATGAAAGCACAATTTAGATGTTTTTACTATTAAAGTTCCTTAACCACTTCCTGTCTGGCCCATGTACATAAACGGCTGGACAGGAGCACTGCAGGAGCTGGTTGCCATTCATAAACAGTGGCCGCGTTTTCACCCTGTGCGCACTCCCTGGTAGCGCGGAGCACCGCAATCTGGTGCCCTCTGTGTCCTCCGGACACAGCGGAACACTGATCGCTGTATGGGACTCTGTGTGAGGTCCCGATCATGTGATCACTAATTGGCCAATCAGTGATCACATGAATAGTAGTAAGCAAGATGTCACTTCTGACATCATTGCTTACTACGTGTAAAATCTGTGAATGATCACAGAGGTCACATGGTACAAGGCTATTTACAACAGCCTTGTACCATGTGACAAGCTGTGACCAGTCACAGCTCTCACAGTATTTCTCAATGGCTGGAAGAATGCAGAAATGATTGCTTTTACAGCCTTATGTGTGTAAAAGCAATCAGTGTAAAAAAAAAAAAAATCTTCATCACCCCCCACAAGTAGTACAGTGTCACTATGGTGACAATGTACTGCTAGGGTGAACGTATGTTAAAAAAATAAATAATAATATAAAAAATTAAATAAAAATGTAAAAAAAGATTTTTGAAAAATTATAATTTTTGGTTATAAACTAATTTGGGTTATTTTTTTTTTGCTAAAAAGATAGCTCAATACATTTTGGCCAAGATTTATAAAGAAAGATTATATATTTGCAACATTTTATAAGGAAAACACTTTTTTTAAACATTTTTGGACTTTTTCATTTATATAGCAAAAAAAATAAAAATCCCAGTGGTGAGTAAATACCACCAAAATAAAGTTTTATCTGTCTCAAAAAAATGCTAAAAAAATCAAATTGGGTACAGTGTTGCATGACCGCACAATTGTCATTCAAAGTTTGACAGCGCTTAAAGCTGAAAATTGGCCTGCACAGGAAGGGGGTGAAAGTGTTCGGACTTGAAGTCGTTAACACAATTGGTACACTCTCTTTTGTGTTTTAATATTTAATGGTTCAAGAGCATCCCTTGTGCTGTTTGGAGAGCTGGAAGATCTTCTTGTGCTATATACATGTGAATGAACTGACAAGGACCACTTATATGGACTAACGAGCGCAGAGCATTTTCTTGGTGAAAAGTGAATGTTTCTAGGAGATGTGGTTTCTTGTGACACACCTTTTCACATCTTCTATCATAGCCCCCTTGTGGCACTCGGCATTCAGTCATATGACATTTTTAAACTGCAAAGGAAGTTTGTGTTAGAAGATTTCCTTGTGCTCAAAGATGTGATCTCAGGCCTGAATGGGGACCAGGCAACTATAAGACACTGCAGGTTCACTCTGATTGATATCTGAATGATGAAGTATCTCCACTCAGGGCTCCGAGACCAACATATCATATAGTACTGGTCCAGGGGGTAAAGGCCTATCACATTCAGCACGTATTATTAAAATGTCCATATCACGTGGATCAACTGCCTGTTTTTACTGCCTCCCTGAGCACCTGTGTGAGAGGAACCCTAAAGGAAGTGGAAAATCAATAGATCTACTGGCTGAATCAACAGGTAATAAATATGTCATTTTTGCTTTTGCACATAGTTGTACCTTACATTGGCACGATCAGGCAATAATCATCTAATGTTTGCAGGCACCTTTAAAACAGCTTTATTTGAATATCTAATTTAATTGTATAAATACTAACAATAGTTAATGATAAACTTATGTTCATAAAATATTGGTCAGGGCACTCTAACCAGACAGATGTGCCAATGTTAACCTAAGTTAATGGCTAACTGATTAAAATGTTTGGGATTCATATGACCGATGGCTATTATAACATAATATAGAAATAAGTACTATATATATATATTGCAGAAAAAAATAGAAAGTTGATAATACTTTAGGTAACATTTAACTAGAAAACCTTTGGTGAGATGGAGATATTAATATCACTTTCATATTTTTAGCTACTTCATCAAAGGATCAGTTTTCGCTTTTTAGTAGTACATCAATTTCCCCAAATAATAACTTTTTTTTCTTTAAGATTTTCAACTGAATAAAGAAAATATTTACAAGACAAAAAGTTTTTTTTCTCTTTTATATAAACATGTTTGCTATTTTCATGGCAATGAAAAGTAAAACAAATTTTTTTAAAAAGAATACAAGATTTTACAAGCTCCCTTCAAACTTTTAAAAATGTATTAAACAATAAATTAGGCACAGTATAAAAATTTCTCTATTAACAGTTTTAAGTGTGCAGAAAAATAAAGCACATACTCCCTAAAATGTATTCAGTCTTGTTTTCCTACTGCCTGCCAAAAAACTAAACAAAAACTTATAATTCTAAGCTTTGTGAGAAATCTTTTTTTCATTTACAAAAGCGACTTGAGACCAGGCTGAAAGTGGTAGTAAACACCGCCTGCTCACTTGACTCTACTGGTAAGCTTATAATAAAGGAGTATTTTCTCCTAAATGTACACCGTTTAGGGAATATTCACTACTTCTCCAGCGGTTGATGTCACCATTGCATGCGAACTGCTCACTGAAGAAACACATGCTTTCCCTTCACAGCCAGGGGTGGACTGACCATTTGGAAACTCGGGCACTGCCCGAGGGCCCTGGGTCAGTAGGGGGCCCCATGAGATGCCCCTGGTACCCTTTTCATAGGCTTTTTTGAGTTTGGGCAAGGCCACAGGGGCCCCATGATCCCATATTGCCCGGGGGCCCCATGAGTTGTCAATCCGCCCCTGTTCACAGCACTGTGCCACAGCCATGACTGTTGTGCGCATGTGCAAATGTGGAGTCATTATAGCTCGACCATTCAAACAGCTGGAGCCTGTGAACCCTGAAGGAAGACTGGGGGACGACAAGACAGAAACCCTGTCAGCAGCAACAGCTTTTGGAATGCGGGAAGGTTTCGTAAGTCACTCATAATATGATAGTTTACAATGCATACTAGCACGTCATGCTCCTAACCACATCAATACCGGGCAGTTTTACCCCCTTCCTGCCCAGGTCAATTTTCAGCTTTCAGAACTGCCACACTTTGACTATTGCGTAGTAATGCAACACTGTACCCAAACTAAATTTTTATTGTTTTGTTCACACACATTTATTTATTTATTTATTACAGGTACTTAATATAGCGCCATCAATTTATGCAGTGCATATATATTATACATTCACATCAGTCCCTGACCCTCAAGGGGCAAACAATCTAAGGTCCCTAACTTACATTCATACATACACAAATAGAACTTTCTTTTGGTGGTATTTGATTGCCACTGAGTTTTTTTATTTTTTTCTAAATAAACGAAAAAAAACTGAATATTTAGAATAAAAAACAAGTTTTTCTTTGTTTCGGTTACAGAATTTTGCAAATGAATAATTGTTCTTCATAAATTTAGGTCAAAATGTATTCTGCTACATTTATTTGGTGAAAATAACCAAAATCAGTGTATCTTATTTAGTCTGTGGGAAAGTTGTAGAGACCACAAACTCTGGTATATATCTGAAAATCGATCAATCATGCTGTATTGATGGCCAATCTAATTTCTTAAAGCCCAAAGGCAAATGAACAGTTTAATGTGGATACAGCCCTGGCCAATTGCAAGGGAAGACAGTCCCATTGCATCACTGGAGGGTTTCACCTGAACGATTGGAAGGAGGCAACCATTTTGTCCATGAGCCTTGTGACCACTGGCATTGAGGAAATTGGGGACTCTGCGTGCTTGCTACCTCCCCTGGAACTTGATAGTCAGTGGGTCTAGAAAAAGGGAACACTGGCTAGTGTTCCAAAGAGTATTGTCCAAGTGCTGCTACTGCAAAGGACTTTGCTCAGCTATGTTACCTTTGGGCTGTCATCTGTCATTTTATACCTGAGGAGCTCAGCCCTGTATCTACTACTACTTCTAAAGGGACTTTGCTCACTCCTAAAACGACTTGCTGCTATATGTTACAAGGAGGTCTGTTACCTACTGTCAGCCAAGACTTCTACAGTGTTCTACTAAGAGATCAGCTAGATGTCCTTAGTGTGAATAGTTCTGATTTGGAGTATCCCCCATACAATTCCCCATCCCTATCGCTAGTTCTGCAATAAACTCCATAAACAAAACATCCCCTAGACTGGTCATTGAAGACAACGAGCTGAAATGTGTGTGAGTGTATTTGGCTGAAGAAATACACTGTGCCTGGCTGCTAGATGAGTAAAGGGGAGCCTGTGGACATCATACAAGGGGCCCTTGTGAGGGTAGCGCTACATGGATGTAGCATTAGCTACATACAGTATACAGCGTTACGTACCAGGAGGTGTACAGAGACTTCCTGTCCTGTTCCCAGAAAAAAATCAGCCATTCACGGGAAGTCTTGTACTTTATTAATTCATAAAAGGCTTTTTTTGTTTTGCTGATGAAGGATGTCACTATCTCCATTTCAGCCAATCGCAGGAAGCCTTGCATTCTTTCATAAAAACACAAAGTGGAGTCTAGGGATGTTATGCAAAAAGGCAGGTGAAACCTCTGTGTAGCACCCTTCTAGTTTAGCTAGGGGGAGCTAGACCCTAATGGTTAGTTAGGAGCAGGGGCGGACTGACAACTCATGGGGCCCCTGGGTAATAGGGGATTATGGGCCCCTGTGTCCTTGCCCACACTCAAAAAAAGCCTATAAAAGGTACCAGGGGCATTTCATGGGGCCCCCTACTGACCCCGGGTCCTCGGGCACTGCCCGAGTATTCGAATGGTCAGTCCGCCCCTGGTTAGGAGCTGATTAGCAGCTCAGGTGAGATAGCCAGATGGGTCAAATTCTGGTCAGGACTGAGAGACTCTGCAGGCCAGCCCCTCTGGAATTTCCCCCAGCTCTGAAGCTTTCAGGGGAGGGACTTGGAGGCAGTGGGTGGATCTAAGGAGTGGCTGGCTACACTCTTGAGGGACCTCGTCCAATTCCCAACAGGAGGCTTGGCAAGGAGCTGGGACTCGCTTAAAAGTGGAAAAGCTTGCTCAGTAGCTGAAGTGTGGTGGTAGGAGAGGAGTGTGGAGCAGAAAGATGTGAGGCTGGAGGAGGAAGGCTGCCAGAAGGCCTAGTGGAATAAGGCCTGCCTGTGAGCTTGAAGCTGGAAAGGAGGAAACCTTGGGACTCATTGGCCTCCTGAGAAAGGACCGCCTGTATGTCAGGGTAGGAACAGCCCAGCTTATCTCCTGCTCAGCAGAAAGTCTCTAGATTGCTGGATGAAGACAAGTTAACCACTTGGCGCCTGGCTTATGGTCAAATGACAGCCGGGCGAATACTTCGTCCCTCTGAGAGGGCGTCATATGATGTGCTTCCAGGATCGTGCTTTGCGCGTGCCCGCAGGGACACGCTTTGGCAAGATCTGTCACCGGCTGTGTACCTCGGACATGACCGATGACAGATCTGTGTACCGGCCCTGTTGCCAGTACCATGTGACCTGCTGTGACCAATCACAGCAGGTCACATGACAGTTGTAAACAATGGATGGCTTCCTTTCCGAGCACTTTTATCCCTTTCCTGCCCAGGCCAATTAATTACTAATAAACACTGCATGTTTATATAAATATTTAGATAATACAGTAATACTGTATATATACATTCCTTGTAAAGAAGGAAGCAGAGTGATTTTTACAGATTCACTTTTCAACAGAGTTTTGTTGAAAATGTTTGGCAAGGCAGAACAATTGATTTTTAGTTTTGTGTTTAAGGGAATTCTAGTGTGGCATTTTAGTAGGGTGCACTGGGGTTGATATACTAAACTGGAGAGTGCAAAATCTGGTGCAGCTCTGCGTAGAAACAAATCAGCTACCAGTTTTTTTTCAAAGCTTAATTGAACAGGCTGAAGTTAGAAGCTGATTGGCTACCATGCACAGCTGCACCAGATTTTGCATTCTCCAGTCTTTTTGTTTTTTTTTTAACATTATTTATAACATAAGTTTTCGATAAGTGCAGAAGCAGAGGACAGGAGTCGAACTAAGTACATTCAAATTGCATAATAAAGCAATTGTAACGACAAAACTATATTGTATCAAACATTAAGTCGAGAACCTTGGCTATAAGGTAAACCATCATAACTATACAAATGAGATTGGCATCCTTTCTGCGTGTACAGAAAAAGAGGAATAGATAAAAGAAGATGAAGAAAGTAAAGAAAGAAAACAGGTACGAGGGTAGAGGATGGGACTTCAAGCCACTGAGTGTTGCTGGGATTCATAATCACTAGAGCAAGTAAAGAGGAACTAGAGGAACTATTGATGGCAGAACCTGTTTTCCTGGCCACAAACTGCAGCCATGATCCTTTCTATTGAGTGCAATTCGTCAATCCTTTTAAACCACATGGAGAGACATGAGGGAGTCTCCTGTTTCCAGAGAGATGGTATGCCGGCTTCAGCAGAATTAATCAGGTGTATTAGTAGGGAGTTCTTGTATTGTTCCCTTGGGAGGTCTGAGTGGAGCAGTAGATTTCTAGCCGGGTCCTCTTCTAGGTCAAAATCTGTCAAGCGTTTAATAGTCACTCTAACTCATGACCAAAATTGGCTAGTTTTCTACAGGACCAAAAAATATGGTGTAACGAACCGCCCTCTTCCTTACAACGCCAGCAGACCTTCGTTACCTCCGGATAGATCTGATGGTACTCTCCAGTTTTAGTAAATCAACCCGAATGTGTTCAGTTGACCCCCATTGCCCCTACCCTGGGTTAATCAAACCTCATTATTGTCACAAAGGCTGCCACCCTCTATATGAATGTGCTGCTTTGGCACAATGCATATCCATGTGCAATTTAGCATACATTTAATGTGCGTGAGTTAATGTACTGCAATGGAACAGCACAGTGTGTAGAGAACTTTTAATAGAAACTTTCAGTGGTTACATATTTAAATATATTATTGAAATGTTTACCTTTAAGAAATTTTAGATGTAGCTTTCCCATGGCTGAATAAAGTTTCATATTTTTAACTTTAGTAATTCTCTATTTCCAGTATTGATTGTATTGATACCAGTAAGTGTGGACAAAAAACTTTCTAATAAATGTCAGAATCAGTTGTGAATTATGTTGTCTTCAGTCAATCTGAACAGACCTATAGCCTTGCAATGATAGAAAGGTACAAGAGAACATAATCATTGCATGGTGTTAAACAGAAGAACTTGAATAAATATGGAATAAGTATGTCTACAGAACAAAAAAAGGATTTTTTTGTAGTTATTTTAAAAAAATTTTCTTTACATTCATTGAAAGACATGGTGGACATTTTTAGATCATGGCCACTAGATTATAGAACCACCTGCAGGAATAGGACAACAGATATAGAACAACTCCTGCTGGTGGCTGAACCCCCCTCCCCCTCCGAAATTCCTATCTTTTCAAGGCAACGCAATTAATAGCAAAGCAGTATATATCCCCAACACTGGCATTGGCAAAACATCTTTGAGGAGAGGGTGTTGTGTCCTTCAGAGTAAAGGATTTTATAGTGAGAACATAGAATACAACAGAGATCCTTAGATACTGACCAATGGGGTGTCTCTAAGCAGTGTCAAAAAAGGGGTGGGCATAACCAAAACATAATAGCAAATGGCCCTTCACTGACAAGGGCACCTAAACCTCAACCTGCAAAACTTTGGGTCCAAAACTAGTATCTGTAGATGCAACATCAGCTTTGTAAAACTTGGTACATGTATGGACAGAGGTCCAAGGGGCTGTAATTAATGAACAGAAGTTAACTGCTGTAGTGCAGAATTCGGGGATGGCTTATTTTAAAGCTCTTTTACTTTATATAAAAGAAAATGTGAATATAATATGAATACCTTATGTAAAAATTGTAATCTTCATAGTATGGACACAGAAACTCTTCTGCAGTTAGTAACCTGGGGACTGCAACGAAACTGCATGGATGAAGTTGTTATACTCTATACCATTAGTTCAATTCAGCAATCATTTTGTTACAGGGCAGAGGTTTCCTTTTAACCACTTCCTGCCCAGCCTATTGTAAAATGATGGCTGGGGGGGACTTTTGTTGTTATGGGTGGACGTCAAATGTCATCCTCCTGGAACGTGCCTTGTGTGTGGCTGTGCAGCCGCGCTGCAGCGAAATCTGTTATTGGCTGTGTCCGCTGGACACAGTCGATGATAGATTGCTGTACCAGTCCATTGCTGCAACCATGTGATCACTGTGACCAATCACAACAGATCACATGATAATTGTAAACAATGAATGGCTTTGATTCATGCCATTCATTGTGTACTATTGTGTTGCTAGGTGTGATTGGTCACAGTGATCACATGGTACATACAGGACCAGGTCAGCCCATCTGTACCATGTGATTAGCTGTGGTAAATCACAGCTGATCACAATAATACACACTGAATGAATCATTTCAGTCAGTAAAAATGGATGCTTGTACCTGTCAATTTCACTGGTATAAGCAATTGTAATGTGTAAAAAAAAAAAATCCTGATCACTTCCTCTGAGTAGTACAATTTTAATATGGTAACATTGTATTACTCTGGCCAGTGTGTTAAAAAAAATTGTTAAAAAAAATAGAAAAAAAAATTTGTAATTTTTTTTTAACATGCTGTCCCCAGTCAGTGTCCCTGTTCAACACCACACCAGTTATATGATGCCATTGTACTGCACTAGTAACAGTATGTAAAAAAAGTGTTTTTTTTAATTTCTTCATTTTTCATGAAATTATGACAATAAATTACAACTTCCAAAAATTTTTCATGCCTCTTACCAAACACATTGGACTGTCTACTTTCCAGATAGGGGTTATTTAGGGGATATTTGTCCTGACATTTTTAGAGCTCAAGAAATGAGATCCACCAGGAAATGAGGCCATCAGTACATCAGGATTGATCAATTTTAAAATATATACCATAGTTTGTAGACTCTATAACTTTCCTACATACTAAATAATAAACACTGATTTGCATTATTTTCACCAAAGAAACGTAGAATATATTTTTTGCATAAATTTATGAATAAAGATTATTTATTTGCAAAATGTTATGACAGAAACAAAGAAAAATGCATTTTTTTCAAACTTTTTTGGACTATTTTTGTTTATTTAGCAGGAAATAAAAGAACCCAGTGATGATTAAATACCACCAAAAGAAAGCTGTATTTGTGCAAAAAAAATTATAACAATTTTTATATTGGTACAGTGTTGCATGACCGCTCCCTACTCCCAGGATTTGGCTGACAGCAGCTGCCCGCTGCTACCTGTGTCTCCTGTGACAGCAAGGAAAGAGACCTGTGTTTCTGAATGCAGGACAGCGCAGGGCAGTGACAGGACTCGGGTAAGTGTTTTGGGATGGCTGGGGGGAACAGGTAGTGTAAGGATTTTATTTTAATGCAGATAATGCAGAAAAACCTTTGTTTGCTGAACCACTTTAACTTCTGCTGCTGTGTGTAATAGTGAGTTGATATGTGTTTAGTTTTGGTTACAATATTTCAGGAGATGAAAGAAAGATAATCTTCAATTAATATAAAATGAATCTCCAGGTAAAATTTTTTGTTGCCTTAGATTTGGCCTCTGCTTAGAAATATTAGGGTAGATAAAGGGGTGTGATAAACAGCTGCAAGAAAACACATTGGGGTGGATTTAAAGGCAAATAGAGCAGTTGCGCTCATTTTCCTTCCATATGATTGGATGATGGAAATAAGCAGAGCTTCACCATATTCACTAAGCTCTGGAGAAAAATGTGTGCAACTGCATTCCCAAAGTGCACAGTCTGTTTGCCTTTAATAAATCCACCCCAATATGTTTTCTTGCAGCTGTTCATCACATCCCTGTTGTTAAACCTAAAACTTTGAGCAGCTCCCCACATTGACGAAGTGTACAGGAAGTTGATTCTCGCATGTTATGCAAATGACATTTTCTGAACTGTTGGCTTTATACTGGCAATACTTGGCTGTTTCAATGCAATCAATGAGTCTAAACTCTTTACGACTTAATACATCCTTGGTGTGTGGAACTCCTCTACAGAGGGCCTTCACCGGGTTGGGAAGTGAATAAATAAAGGTGTTCCGTGCCTTGCAGTTGAACAAGGCTCTTCTCATGACATTATCGCAGTCAACATCCAGGGAACTTGTCAAGTGCTTCTTCTGAAAAGTTTTCCAGTCTTGACATAAGGACGTGTGGGTGAGGCTCAAAACAACTGCAAATATCAGGAGAATGGAGGATTTTGGAAACATTCTGGAAGTCATGATCTGAAAAAGGAGACCAAAGAAAATTATGCTATTCTAAGTGGTTTTCATAAGACATTAAATAGAAAAACGAAAACAAAATTCTTCTTAACCTTTATTCTGCTTTTAATATGCTCACCTTTACTGACAGTGCCAGTGTTCATATTTTTCACATGAAACACCAAAAACACAGAGTACAGATGGATCTGTATCTTTGTGGCAGTTGTGGTGCACCGCAACAATCATGTGTTGGAGATGTGTGCAATGTGTGTTAATGTACATTGCAGTAACGTGTGCAAACAGAGGAGTCTTAATGGGCCCTAGGAGCCTATTTACACTTCTCTGTTCCAGTGAATGGCAGTAATGTGTGTTATTGTCATTGTTACTGCAATGCATATCACACCTCATGTGTTAGCACTGTTCTGGTGTAGAACACAAGAGCTCACAAAACAGTGGATTATCTGGTACCATGTGTCAAAAGCTTTTTAACCCCCTGTGGACCACGCGCCTACAATGGGCAGCCCATACGGGCACAGAGACGTACCTGTAAGATGCTGGCCTCCTCCAGGTACAGGGTGCGCTCGCACTCCCACACCTGCTGATTCCCGCTGTGATTGTACAAAGCAGGCGTTTGTTAGCAGGTCCCGGCCAATGGTTCATGGCCGGAGCCTGTTGATCAGCTGTGTCCTATCACAGCCCAGAGCCCTGTGTTGACAATCAACACAGGACTCTGTACAGAGAGGACAATCTCTCTGTTTCTTCTCCCTGCAAAGAGAGAGAAGAAACAAAGAGATATTGGGTAAAAACAGCACACATTACACAAATTAACACTTGTTATTCACACATTTAACCCCTTGATTACCCAAGATGCCAGCCCCTGTCATTAGTACAGTGATAGTGTATAGTATTATCACTGATCACTGTTTTGCTGTCACTGATGATGTCAGTGACAATTAGTTCCCACCCAATGTCAGTTAGTGTTAGATTCCCTGCCACACTATCACAGTCCCACTATAAGTTACTGATCACCACCATTAGTAGTACAAATTCCAGTATATAGTACATACCATAGTTTGTAGAGGTTATAACTTTCACATAAACCAATCAATATACACGTATTGGGATTTTTTTTTTTACCAAAGACATTAGCAGAACACATTTTGGCCTAATTCATGAAAAAATTTGATTTTTTAAGAACAGAAAGTAAAAAATATTGGGTTTTAAAAACTTTTTTGGTCTTTTTTCTTTATCTAATAAAAAATAAAACACCCAATGGTGGTCAAATACCACGTAAAGAAAAAAATGAAATAAATTTAGTTTGGGTACTGTGTTGCATGACCACACAGTTACCAGTTAAAGTAGCACAGTGCTAAATAGCAAAAAATGGCCTGGACACAGAGCTGTGGTTAAATGTAACTATATGCAAAAATTACTTATGGGCTCGTTCACACCATGCTGCAGAGATGTCAGTTTGTCTGCCCGCGTTCTGCAAGGGCACAGCTAAATCAATTGTTCTCTATGTGCTCTGTTCACACCACAACACTAGTATCACATGCAGATTTTTTATGCACAGGAATCTGCAACGTGTATAAAACTCATTACAGAGCGCATGAAAACTGATGTAAATTGATGTCTCTGCAAGTGAAATCTGTGTGTGTAGAAAAGCTGATGGAAACTGACGCACAGATTTTACTTGCAGAGACATCAGTTTAGATCAGTTTTCATGCGCTCTGTAATGAGTTTTATATACGTTGCAGATTCCTGTGCAAAAAAAAATCTGCATGTGTTGTGGTGTGAACAGGGCACATAGAGAGCAATAGATTTAGTTGTGCCCTTGAAGAACACGGGCAGAAAAACGGACAATTCTGCACCATGGTGTAAATGAGCCCTAAAGCAGAACTAAACCCATCAATTCAATTGTTTCCCCAATCAGTTACATTCAAAGCATGCTGTGGCCAATGATAACTGTCACATTTGCTCTCAGCTAAACTGTCAAACCATCAAATGGCTGGTGTCATAACTGATCACATGTGTAGCACCATGGCAACTGCAGATCAAACAGAGGCTAAGGGCCGTTCACACCTTACTGTTTTACCAACGCTTGCCAAAAGCGTTGGTCCGGTGTTTGCGGAGTGTTTTTAACGCTCGGCAAACGCTCCGCAAATGCCGCATGCACGGTTTAGCAGCTGTTGCTAGGCGTTAAAAATGCCCCACAAACGCCTATAATGAAGTTTAAATGGTGTTACCGCTCCGGAAACGCCCTGCAACCGCATTGCAACCGCGCTGCAAACGCCGGCCGGGCATTTGCGGAGCGGCACCATGGACAAGAAAAGGAGGCTTCAACGTCTCCTGATTCGACCAGAGGCGTCCGTTTTGCCGCACCGCGACACGCCACACCGCTATTGCTCCCGTTAGAACAGCACCATGTGCTGCAATGGGCAGAATTGTCCGAGGCGTTTGGGAAGCGGTAAAAACGCTTCCCAAACTCCTTTCTGCCGCTTGAAAACAAGGCTAGTGTGAACGTAGCCTTAGATGGCAACTTCTTTGGCTGCAAGACTTCATTCACATGGGGCAAACTATATCATATACCCATGCAGGGCCAGGTTTACCTGGGGGGATGCACAGGTTTTTCTCTGCATCCCCATACAGGCAGCCCCATTGATGTCAATTGAGACATAGCGGCTGCACAAATATAACCACTGCTCCCCATTTGACATCCATTTGGGGACTGGTGCACGTGGGAGTGTGTCTCCAATCTCACATTGTCTGCATTCGGGAACAGGGATCGGCACCCAAACGGAGGTCATAATGGGAATAGGAGCTATGTTCATTAAGCCGCTGTGTCCCAATTGGCATCAATGGGACTGTCTGCAAGGGGATGTAGGGAACACTTCTGCATCCCCGTGCAGGTGAACACAGCTCTACATGGGAGTACTGTATAGTACACCCCGTTTGAACCAGGCCTCAAGTATAAAAGGGGTTAAGTTCCACTTTAACACAACATTTGTTATTTTTCTGAGTCTCAGTGTTGTATAATTGTATTAGCTGTTGATCCTTCCAGCAGATACATTATATTTTCACTTTCTGTAACAGGCCAAATAATCCAGCAAAAGCTGTTACATGCTTTGTGACAAATACTGCTAGGGATGCTTACTTTACTAAGGTCATTAGTTCTCTCTGGTTTAAACGTTTTTCTTTTTTTTTTTTAGAAGAAAAGAACACTGTTGCTGTAACACCAAAACATTTTTTAGCTGAGTTTGGCTTTAATTCTAATCTCTTTTAGGGCTCATGTACACTGCAGCTGATAAACGCACGTGCAGCGTTTTTTTCAGCAGCCCCTGATCTCTCCTCTCCCCCCTCTCTCTCCCCCCCTCTCTCTCCTCTCTCCTCTCCCCCTCTCTCCTCCACCCTCTCTCTCACCCCCCGCTCTCTCTCGCCCCCCTCTCTCTCCCCCCTCTCTCCCCCCCTCTCAATCTCCCCCCTCCCCCCCCCTCTCAATCTCCCCCCTCTCCCCCTCTCTCTCCTCTCAACCTATCTCTCTCCCTCGCTCTCCCTCCCCCTCTCTCTCCCTCCTCTCCCTCCCTCTCTCCCCTCCCCCTCTCTCTCCCTCCTCTCTCTCTGTCTCTCTCTCACTCTCTCTCCCACACCCCCCTCTCCTCCCTCTCTCCCTCTCCTCTCTCATCCTCTCTATTCTCTCTTTCCTCTCCCCCCCTCTCCCTCTCCTCCCCCTTCTCTCTTTCTCCCCCCTCTTTCCATCCTCTCCCCCTCTCTCTCCCTCTCTCCCTATCTCTCTCTCCTTCCCTCTCTCTCCCCTCCTCTCCCTCTCTCTCTAGCTCCCTTCCCCCCCTTATCTCCCCCCTCTCTCCCTCTCACTCTCTCCTCTCCCACTCTCTATATCTCCCTCCTCCCCCCTCTCTCCCCCCCTCTCCCTGTCTCCTTCCTCCCCCTCTCTCTCCCTCTCTATCTCCCTCCTCCCCCCTCTCCTCTCCCTCTGTTCCTCCTCTCCCTCTCTCTCCCCCCCGCTCTCTCTCTCTGCCCCCCTCTCTCTCCTCTCCCCCTCTCTCCCCCCTCTCCCCCCTCTCCCTCATCCCCCTCTATCTCTCTGTATCCCCTCCCCCTCTCAATTTCTCCCCCCTCCATCCCTCTCTCCCCCCTCGCTTTCCTCTCCCCCTCTGTCTCCTCTCCCCCTGTCTCTCTCTCTCCCACATCTCCCCCCTCCCCTCTCTCTTCTCTCTCCTCCCCCCTCTCTCCTCTCCCTTCTCCCCCCTCTCTCTCCCCCTCCTCTCTTTCCCCCTCCTCTCTCTCTCTCCTCTACCCCCCCTCTCTCTCTCTCGCCCCCTCTCTCCTCCCCCCCTCTCTCGCTCCCTCTCCTCTCCACCCTTCTCTCTCTCTCCCCCTCCCCACTCTCTCTTCCTCCCCCCTCTATTTCCCCCCTCTCCCCCCTCTCTCCCTCTCTCCCTATCTCCCCCCTCTCTCTCCCCCTCTCTCTACCTCCCTCTCTCTCTCTCTACCTCTACCCACCCCTCTCTCTCTCCTCTCCCCCCTCTCTCTATCTCCCTCATCTCCCCTCTCTCTTTCCCCCCTCTCTCTCTCTATGTCTCGCTCTCTATCTCCCCCCTCTCCCTCTCTCTATCTCCCTCCTCTCCCTCTCTCTCCCCCCTCCCCTCTCTCTGCCCCCCCTCTCTCTCCTCTCCCTCTCTCTCTCCCTCCTCTCCCTCCTCTCCTTCCTCTCTCCCTCTCTCCACCCCTCTCTCTCTCCATCCCCCTCCTCTCCCCCCTCTCCCCCCTCCCTCCCCCTCTCTCTCTTCTCCCCCATCCCCCATCTCCCCCTCTCTCCCTCCTCTCTCTCCCTCTCCCCCACCCCCCCTCTCTCTCCTTTCTCCCTCTCCCTCCTCTCTCTCTATCTCCCTCCTCTCCCCCCTCTCTATCTCCCTCCTCTCTCCCCCTCCCCCCTCTCTATCTCCCCCCTCTCTCTATCTCCCTCCTCTCCTCTCTCCCTCCTCTCCTCTCTCCCCCTCTCTCTATCTCCCTCCTCTCTCCCCCCTCTCTCTCCCCTCTCCCTCTCTCTCCCTCCCTCCTCTCCCTCTCTCTCCCTCCTCTCCCTCTCTCCTCTCCCTCTCTTTCCTCTCTCTCGCCCTCCCTCCTCTCTCTCTGATTGGTGTCAGTGGGAGGAATCGTGCCCCATCATTGGTGTCAGTGGGAGGAAGTGCTCCATCATTAGTGTCAGTGTGGGAGGAATAGTGCTCCATCATTGGTGTCAGTGTGGGAGGAATAGTACTCCATCATTGGTGTCAGTGTGGAAGGAATAATGCCCCATCACTAGTGTCAGTGTGGAAGTAATAGTACCCATCACTGGTGTCAGTGTGGAAGTAATAGTACCCAATCATTGGTGTCAGTGGGAGGAATAGTGCCCCATCCCTGGTGTCAGTGTGGGAGGAATAGTGCTCCATCACTGGTGTCAGTGTGGAAGTAATAGTACCCCATCATTGGTGTCAGTGGGAGGAATAGTGCCCCATCATTGGTGTCAGTGTGGGAGGAATAGTGCCCCATCACTGGTGTCAGTGTGGAAGTAATAGTACCCCATTGTTGGTGTCAGTGGGAGGAATAGTGCCCCATTGTTGGTGTCAGTGGGAGGAATAGTGCCCCATTATTGATGTCAGTGGGGTTTACAGATGAAGGGGTGGATCTTAAACAGGAAGGGGTGGGGCAAATTTAGATGCGGGGGGTGCCCGATTTTATTCTTGCCTAGGGCAGCACAAAACCAAAAAACACCACTGATCTGTAGGCATCATCCCGGTATAGCCACTTCAACCTGGTCATGTATGGGTATGCTGTAGAGGCTGAAGTGCTTAAATCAAGGCTTCATTAGGTGTGCATGTGTGATATAATAAAACAACAACACAAAAACAACACAAAAATAAAGGTCAAGAAAACCACATGGCTGATGCCTTGGCTAACATGGGACCCCTGTACAGCCCACCTTACCCCCCCCCATCTATATACATAACACAGCACAATTACCGTATTTGCCGGCGTATAAGACGACTGGGCGTATAAGACGACCCCCCTACTTTTCCTGCTAAAATGTAGTGTTTGGGCTATACTCGCCGTATAAGACTACCCCTCTTCCAGTGCACACCAGTGGGAGGAATAGTGCCCCATCATCGGTATCAGTGGGGGGAATAGTGCCCCATCATTGGTATCAGTGGGGGGAATAGTGTCCCATCATTAGTATCAGTGGGGGGAATGGTGCCCCATCATTGGTGTCAGTAGGAGGAATAGTGTCCCAACATTGGTGTCAGTGGGAGGAATGGTGTCCCATCATTGGTGTCAGTGGGGGGTGGAATAGTGCCCCATCGTTGGTGTCAGTGGGGGGTGGAATAGTGCCCCATCATTGGTGTCAGTGGGGGTGGAATAGTGCCCCATCGTTGGTGTCAGTGGGGGGTGGAATAGTGCCCCATCGTTGGTGTCAGTGGGGGGGGGGAATAGTGCCCCATCGTTGGTGTCAGTGGGGGGGAGGAATAGTGCCCCATCATTGGTGTCAGTGGGGGTGGAATAGTGCCCCATCATTGGTGTCAGTGGGGGGTGGAATAGTGCCCCATCGTTGGTGTCAGTGGGGGGGGGGAATAGTGCCCCATCGTTGGTGTCAGTGGGGGGGAGGAATAGTGCCCCATCGTTGGTGTCAGTGGGAGGAATAGTGCCCCATCATAGGTATCAGCGGGAGGAATAGTGCCCCATCATTGGTATCAGTGACACCAATGATGGGGCACTATTCCTCCCACTGACACTTGCTGACTCTGTTCTCGTATGGTGCTGCTGCAGCCAGCATATGTGGTTGCAGCAGCACCTCTACACTGACCACTTACCTGCTGGTCCTGCACTCGATTTTCGCGCGGCCGCTCGGCTCCACCCTCTCGCCGGTGATTGGCCGCCTGTGTGCCTTTCCTGAGCTACAGTTCTGGCGGCCAATCGCTGGTGAGGAGGCGGAGCCGAGCAGCCGCGCGAACTCCAGTGGCCGAACTGAAGGCGCAGCCGCGCTTCCTGGACCGGATCGTCGTGGGACCGGAACCAGGTAAGAAATAGCCCCTGTACTTAGTGTCCCTTCCGTTAGGGGAAGGGGGGGGGGCGGCGGCCCCCTAAAAAGTGTCATGTCATGTTATACCGGCGTATAAGACGACCCCCGACTTTTGAGAAGATTTTTAAGGGGTAAAAAGTCGTCTTATACGCCGGCAAATACGGTAGTATCATGCATTGTAGTAAAGTGCATTTAATTGTTTTACTGCAGTGCAAACGTAAAACACTGTGACCTCAAACACTTGTTGATTGTGTTCATGTCAATTGCAGCAAGAGGTCCAGAGTTGTGAAAGTTTAAGTCAATATTACAGGAAGTCACAACTGTTTTTTTGGGATTGAGATGAAGAACTGCAGACTATGAAACTAAAAATATATTCCCATTTTATAAAACCTTACAACATAGTGTTATGAAAAGTACACAGGTGTACAACAAACAACCCTAATAATGTGACAAACAGCTTACACTATAATAAAAACCCTCAAACACTCCATACTATATAACAAATATGGGATGCAGTGAGATGCATAGGAGACTGAAAGGCACCTTAGGATAAGTGACTCAACACTGGTGGGTCCTGTTTTGTGTGCACACAGGAAAGAGGGGGGGGGGGGGGGTAAGTGTTTCTGAAAGGAAAATGTCATTTAGCATACAGGAACCTTCCTTCACAACATCCCCCACTCATGCAAAGGAACTGACACTGGACTGTCTGCGCTCTAATCAGTACTGAGCATCCTCTAGTACTATGGATCCGAAAAGCCAATTGTCACACATTTCTGAAGAAGGTTGTGGGCAGGTGCGGTTTGTTTTGTCAACTGCAGATGGTGCCCAACCAGGGGCGGACTGATCATTTGGAAACTCGGGCACTGCCCGGGGGCCCGGGGTCAGTAGGGGGCCCCATGAGATGCCCCTGGTACCTTTTTCATAGGCTTTTTTGAGTTTGGGCAAGGACACAGGGGCCCCATGATCCCCTATTGCCCGGGGGCCCCATGAGTTGTCAGTCTACTCCTGTGCTCAACCCAAAGAGCACCTCACCCTGGAGAGGAAGTCCTAGAGAAACAACATTTCTCTATGGTTTCCTGGACCCTTGGTGGCTATCTTGGGTCAGCAGGGTCTATTTAAGTCCCTGCTTCTGGGTTTTAGTGCTCTTCTGGCATGTGGCTAGTGTAGGGAGAGAGACCTAGCTTGTTATGGAAAGTAACTAGCGCTATCCTGGAAAGGAGCACCCCCTTGGGACTGGACTAGCAGGTCACTCTTTACCTTCTGAAACAGATGCTGTTGGCACCTCTCCTCCTACAGTTCTGACTACATTGAACTGTGAATTATGTCCCTAGAGATGTTCTCCACCAGGGCATCTGTAATGTTGGCATTCTATTTAATACAAGTTCCAAGTTTACTGCATTGAGACTCTGTGTATTTACTACCCACACCACGCCACACCTACCCACAAGGTTATCGAATCAGATTCAGGCACTGTCCGTGGCTAGTTCAGTTGTGCCTGGCTCCCTTATACGGGGGTTGGTTCCATTTACGCACAGGTCAATATTCTCACATTATAGGACAGACAGCCCTCGCTGACCTGATGGGGGTTGCCTGTATGGGGCATGGGCCCTGTATGGGGGCTGCCTGTATCCCCTCTCGGTGGCCCTGGTTATGTGCGACTTCCTGGTCATAAAAATTGATCTATGAAATTAAATATTGATTGAAGAATTATTTGATCTTTGTATTTTACTGTGTCACATTGTTTTCTGCAATGCCGTGTACTGCATTTATACCTTCAATAAAGCAATTCTGATTGGGAAAAAATATTGATTGAAAGATCAATCAATCTTACAAAATTTTAGTAAAACAGCATAATTAATTGGACAGGGTGTATAGTCAGTTACTAAAATGTTATACTTTTTTTTATTTCATGTCTATTAAGCCCTCAGAATCAGACAATTGTTGGGCCTCTAGATCTATACATATATGCACATCAAAATAATACAGCTATCAAGCTCAAGCAGGCTTATAAAAAATGATTACATTATTTTTAAGCACAGTTCACCAACTCTTAAAGTGTATGTTCAGCCTTTCCATCTTCATCTGGGTAGAGTGGGAAGGGGTTAGAACCCCTATCAAGTGTTTGAAAGATTTACCTTCACTTCCTGTTCTTCTACATACTTTGTACCAAACAGGAAGTGGGGGGATTTCCCAAATTACATATAAATATGCTTTTCTTTTAGAAAAGTAGAGAAAGGCTAGGACCTCTGTCAGCTGTTTATCTCTGTTACAGATTTTCTGCCACTTCTTGAGTGATGAACGTGGAGCCCCAGATAGCATTAAAAACAGATATGAGTTCTAATCCAATCTCCAATGGCTTGGCATGCTAATTAACTGTCTGAAAATGGTAATTCTGAAATTGATCCTGTAAAATGGAAAACCGATTATAAAATATAATAATCTTACCTTCCTTAAAATGTCTTCTCCTCTGGCGTAGTGACAGGTACGCTGTAGTTTAATTACTGGCACCGGCTAGAATTATAAGATGAAACACAATGTCATAGCATCATCATGCCTCTTGGGGTTCAGTAGTTTGCACCCATCCAGTCCTCATACTTACAATCTAAATAAACTCTGTTATACTGAGATGTCCGTACAGATGGTGGATTGCTCTCTCTTTGAGGATCACAAATGTGTGAATGAAGAAGTTTAAACTCCTTCCTGGCAGTACAACCTTTATCTTTCACTTCTGTTTTCCTGAAAACCCCAGTTCAAGTGTAAATACAATATGAGTGTTGAGAAGCTTGATATTCAGAGCATTCAGTGATTTACATTCTACTTGTCTGCTCCACAATCAGAATCTGGCTGCCATATAGTTAAAAACTCACTATGTTCCCCAGTGAGCATTATGTTAGGTGGAATTCTTACATTTTAAAGTGACCCTCTCCATATACTAAACTTTCCAAAAAAGAGTATACTTTATATTTTTAACAGTTTTACTTAAAGTGGACCTGTTCCCAGACTTTGGAAATTAAACTACTTACATTAAGTTTGCCTGTTTCCAGGGGACACTCCCTGTTATGAGGGGTCTATCCCCAGAAAATGGGTCTCCCCGGATTTGTGTCTGGGGCCAGGCACCACAAAAATTGCAGTGCTCCAACCCATCATAATGCTGAATAAGAAATTCAGAAATGGAGCCGCTAAAGGACCCTGCATGTGCATGGCAATTCATGGTGCAGGAGCTGAGATCAGAAGGTTAAGCGTCAGAGCACCAAATGTATGGTGATAACTAGGCTCCTGCCACTCAGTAATGTAAATTGTAATGTAAAGAGATAAGCCCATGAGGTGGCCTTCTTTCAAATATTCAGGGACTGCTTAGCAACCGGGAATAGATACTTTGGTCAGGAGTAGGTCTATAAAATATAGCAAATAGAGTGCAGGGATGAGGAGTGCAAGGCTTAGGTGTACATAATGTACAAAGCATCTGGGTTATGAGTAAATAATGCACAAAGCGCAAAGGCCAGGAGTATGTAAAGTACACAATGTAATGCAAGGGTCTGGAGTGCATAATACACAGAGTGCATATTACATGAAGCACAAAATGCAGGGGTCAGTAGTATGTCACACAAAATTCAGAGCACATTGTTGAGGGGTTAGGCATCTATAATATACAGCATATTTTATCTATATACATTTTATGAGGAGGTCCTTGAGGTTTTACCTTTTATGCTAGCAGCTTTATACCAGTTATTATTTATCCTTTTACCCAGCACTCGTTTATATCTTCTTATCTTTAATCTATAATATACAGCCCAAAGTACAACAAAGGAATCAGAGTATGTCATGTACAGAATACAGTAGCCATAAGTGTGTAACATAATTAAACCACAATATGAACACGAATGTGCAACTGAAAAGACTCTCACATGTAGTGAAAAAAAAAAACAAAACTCAAAAGGCAACAGCTGTCAGAAAAACTGATATACTTTATAAAGTCTCTATAATAACACATATAATTAAACTGCAGTACTTGTAGTGAGACTCCTTGAGCCAGGAGCCAGATGCTAAAGAAATAGCTAATTTTAAAAGAAAAATGTGGGTTGTCACAATGTTAGGACCTGGGCCACCAAGCAGGAGATGCAGATCATGTGCCACATGTGCTCAGCACTTTTTATGTCCCTGGCGGGAAGTCAGCTGGGATTAAGAGCGATGTTGCAATGTGGTTAAACCAATGGGACTGTTCTGACTAAGAGCTTAAAGTGGTGCTGCAGTCTCTGATGAAAAAAATAAAAGGCAGCAGCTACAAAAACTGCAGCTGCTGAATTTTAAAAAACAGCCGCTCACCATAGCCGGGTGCACCGACTGGCCATCCTCTGTCCTCAGCGCCAGCATCTTAAGTGTGGGCAGCCCAACAGCCAAATGAAATAGTGAACATGGCAGACAACACTGTTGCTAATTGCAAGGCAGTGGCTTAGTGTTGTCAGTCTTAAAAATTGTAATCTCCATAGTCTGGACACCCTGTGCAATTCTTCTGCAGTAAGTAACCTGGGAGCTGCAATGAAACTGCATGGATTTATACACTTCCTTGTATCTGGATAAGGCAGGAGGTTTGTTCAGCCTGTATGTACCAAGGATGATGCCATTGCAAACACTTGCTGGCTCAGAGCTACATGTTCAAGTATTCTATGAAGTTGACATATTCTCTATCAGTAGTCCAGTTCAGCAATCATTTTGTTACAGGACAGAGGTTTCCTTTTTAACCACTTCCTGTCCAGCCTATTGTAAAATGATGGTCAGATGGGACTTTTGCCATCCTTCTAGAACAAGGCATGTGCGTTGCTTTGCGGCCACGCTGCGGTGTGATCTGTCACTGGTTATCTCCACTGGACACAACAGATGACAGATCACTGTAACAGCCCACTGCCAGTACCATGTGATTGCTGTGACCAATCACATCAGATCACATGACAATTGTAAACAATGAATGACTTTAATTCATGCCATTCATTGTGTGCAATTGTGTTGTTAGGTGTGATTGGTCACAGTGATCACATGGTACATACAAGGCCAGGTCAGCCAATCAAAACCATGTGATTAGCTGTGGTAAATCACAGCAGATCACAACAATACACACTGAATGAATAATTTCAGTCAATAAAAATGGTTGCTTATACCAGTTCACAATCTTAATGTGTAAAAAAAAAAAAAAAATCTTGATCACTTCCCTATAGTAGTACAATTGTAATATGGGAACATTATATTGCTCAGGTCACAGTTTGTTAAACAAAAATCATTAAAAAAAAAAAAAAAAAAATTTTTTTTTTTGTAACCCATTGCTACCTGGTCTATAGCCAGATGGAGGCCGGGTGAACAGCTCGTCCCTCTGGATGGATGCCTTATGGTGTCCTTTCCGGAACGCGCATTGCTCATGCCTGCAGGGCCGCACAGTAGCGAGATATGTCACCGGCCGTGTACCTCGGACACGGCCGATGTCAGATCTGGGTTTCGGCCCCTTTGCCAATATCATGTGAACGGCTGTGACCAATCACAGCAGGTCACATGACAGTTGTATAAAATGGATGGCTTCCTATCATGCCATCCATTGTATACATGTGTGTCTAGCTGTGAATGGTCACAGTGATCACATGCACAAGCTGGGCCAATCACAGCCCAGCTGTGTCATGTGATTAGCTGTGGCCAAATCACAGCTAATCACAACCCCCCCCCCCGAATTAATTGATTTCATTATTTCAATCAGGTAAATGCTTGCTTATAGCAAAGTAATTCTTTGCTATATGCAAATGGTGTAAAAAAAAAAAAAATACTGATCACTTCCCCAAAGTAGTACAATGTTACTATGGTAACATACTACTTTGGTCATAGTGCAATATGAAAAAAAAATCTGAAAAAGAATAAAAAATTAAAAATATTTAAAAACAAATTCTCAATTTTTTTTTTTTCGTATTGTCACCAGTCAGTGTCCCTGATCACTACCATGCCAATTATATGACGAAGCTGTACTTCACTGGTGACAGTATGTACAAAAAATAATTTCTTCATTTTATGAAAAATGACAAAAAAATTAAAACTTCAAAAAACTCACCATGCCTGTTACGGCGGACTGTCTACTTTGCAAAAAGGGGTCATTTGGGGGATATTTGTACTGTTCTGACATTTTTGGGCCTCAAGAAATTAGATTGGCCATCAGTACATCAGGATTGATCAATTTTCAGATATATCCCATAGTTTGTGAACTCTATAACTTTCCTACAGACTAAATAATAAATACTAATTTGGGTTATTTCACCAAAGACATGTAGCAGAATACATATTGGCTTAAATTTATGAAGAACAATTATTTATTTGCAAACTTTTATAACAGAAACAAAGAAAACGTGTTTTTTTTTTCAAATTATTCAGTCTTTTTTTGTTAATTTAGAAAAAAATAAAAACCTCAGTGGTGATTAAATACCACCAAAAGAAAGCTCTAGTTGTGTGAAGAAAATGATAACATTTTAGTTTGGGTACAGTGTTAAATGATCATGCAATTACCATTCAAAGTGTGAGAACGCTGAAACCTGAAAACTGGCCTGGGCAGGATGGGGGTAAAAGTGCCCGGTATGGAAGTGGTTAACATGCTGTCATCAGTCAGTGTCCCTGATCAATGCCACACCAATTATATGATGACATTGTACTGCAATAGTGACAGTATGTAAAAAAGAATGTGAATTGTGACCAGGGGCGGACTGACAACTCATGGGGCCCCCGGGCAATAAGGGATCATGTGTCCTCACCCACACGCAAAAAAGCCTATGAAAAAGCCAATGAAAGGTACCAGGGGCATCTCATGGGGCCCCCTACTGACCCCAGGCCCTCAGGCAGTGCCCGAGTGCTCGATTGGTCAGTCCACCCCTGATTGTGAGAAAAATGTTTGTTTATTTCTGAAAAAAATTATCACTTCAAAAAACTCGCTATGCCTCTTACTAAACACCTTGAACTGTCTAATTTCTTAAAAGGGTTCATTTGGGGGATATTTGTATTGTCCTGACAAATTTGGGCCTCAAGAAATGAGATCCATCAAGAAATGAGGCCATCAGTACATCAGGATTGATCGATTTTAAGATATATGCCATAGTTTGTAGACTCTATAACTTTCTTACAGACTAAATAATAAACACTGATTTGGGTTATTTTCACCAAAGAAACGTAGAATACATTTTTGCCTAAATTTATGAATAAAGATTATTTATTTGCAAAATGTTATAACAGAAACAGAGAAAACTGCATTTTTTTCAAACTTTTTTTGTTTATTCAGCAGGAAATAAAAGAAAGCAGTGATGATTAAATACCACCAAAAGAAAGCAAATGGGTACAGTGTTGGATGACCACACAGTTGTCATGCAAAGTGCAACAGCACCGAAAGCTGAAAATTAGTCGGGGCAGGAAAGGGGGTGAAAGTGCCCGGTATTGAAGTGGTTAAAGTGACTGTAAAGTTAATTTTTGTTTTTTTAAATCAAAATAACAGACATGTTATACTTACCTACTTTGTTTACGGAATGGTACAGCACAGATTGGCCCCTTAACTCATCTTCTGGAGTTCCTCTATGGTGCTATCCGCTTGTTTTTCTTACTAGTGCCCCTGATGCTCTCCTGCGCTGGGCTGTGTGTATCCAAAGACACACCCAACACAGCCAGTGTGTGTAATACTGAGTTGATATGTGTTTAGTTTTGGTTACAATATTTCAGGAGATGAAAGAAAGATAATCTTCAATTAATATAAAATGAATTTCCAGGTAAAGTTTTTTGTTGCCTTAGATTTGGCCTCTGCTCAGAAATAATAGAGTAGATAAAAGGGATGTGTTAAACAGCTGCAAGAAAACACATTGGGGTGGATTTAATAAAGGCAAATAGAACAGTTGAATGTGGAGAAGATACACTTTGAAAAAAAACACCAAATCAATAAAAACAATGATTGGATGATGGAAATAAGCAGAGCTTCACTGTATTCACTAAGCTCTGGAGAAAAATGTGTGCAACTGCATTCCCAAAGTGCACAGTCTATTTGCCTTTAATAAATCCACCCTAATATGTTTTCTTGCAGCTGTTTATCACATCCCTGTTAAACCTAAAACTTAAGCTGGATTTCAGCAGCTCCCCACATTGACTAAGTGTACAGGACGTTGATTCTCGCATGTTATGCAAATGACATTTTCTGATTTTTTGGCTTTATACTTGCAAGACTTTACTGCAATGCAATCAATGAGTGTAAACTCTGCAAGACTTAATACATCTTTGACGCCTAAAATTCCTCTACAGAGGGTCTTCACTGGATCAGGACTTGATAAGATAAAGGTGTTCCGTGCCTTGCAGTTGAACAAGGCTCCTCTCATGTCATTATTGCAGTCAACATCCAGGGAGTCGGTTAAGTGCTTCTTCTGAAAAGTTTTCCAGTCTTGACATAAGGACGTGTGGGTGAGGCTCAAAACAACTGCAAATATCATGAGAATGGAGGATTTTGGAAACATTCTGGAAGCCATGATCTGAAAAAGGAGACCAAAAAAAATGATGATATTCTAAGTGGTTTTCATAAGACATCAAATAGAAAAATGAAAACAAAATTCTTCTTAACCTTCATTCTGCCTTTATTATGCTCACCTTTACTGACAGTGCCAGTGTTCATATTTTTCACATGAAACACCAAAAACACAGAGTACAGATGGATCTGTAACTTTGTGGAAGTTGTGGTGCGCCGCAACATTCATGTGTTGGAGATGTGTGCAATGTGTGTTAATGTACATTGCAGTAACGTGTGCAAACAGAGGAGTCTTAATGAGCCCTAGGAGCCTATTTAAACTTCTCTGTTCCAGTGCATGGCAGTAATGTGTGTTATTGTCATTGTTACTGCAATGCATATTATCACACCTCATGTGTTAGCACTGTTCTGGTGTAGAACACAAGAGCTCACAAAACAGTGGATTATCTGGTACCATGTGTCAAAAGCATTTTAACCCCCTGTGGACCACGCGCCTACAATGTACTGCGGATGGGCAGCCCGTACGGGCACAGAGACGTACCTGTAAGATGCTAGCCCACTCCAGGTACAGGGTGCGCTCGCACTCCCACTGTGATTGTACAGAGCAGGAGTTTGTTAGCAGGTCCCGGCCAATGGTTCATGGCCGGGACCTCTTGATCAGCTGTGTCCTATCACAGCCCAGAGACAATCAACACAGGACTCTTTACAGAGAGAACAATGTCTCTGTTTCTTCTCACTGCAAAGCAGAGAGAAGAAACAAAGAGATATTGGATAAAAACACACATTTACACAAATTAACACTTGTTATTCACACATTTAACCCCTTGATTACCCAAAATGCAAGCCCATGTCATTAGTACAGTGACAGTGTATAGTATTATCACTGATCACTGTTTTACTGTCACTGATGATGTCAGTGACAATTAGTCAGGTCCCACCCAATGTCAGTTAGTGTTAGATTCCCTGCCGCACTATCACAGTCCCACTATAAGTTACTGATCACCACCATTAGTAGTACCAATATACACTTATTGGGATTTTCTTTTAACCAAAGACATGTAGCAGATTTTGGCCTAAATTTATGAAGAAATTAGATTTTTTTAAGAACAGAAAGTAAAAAATATTGGGTTTTAAAAACATTTTACCAGTTAAAGTAGTACAGTGCTAAATAGCAAAAAATGGCCTGGACACAGAGCTGTGGTTAAATATAACTTCGTGCAAAAATTATTTATGGGCTCGTTCACACCATGCTGCAGAGATGTCAGTTTTTCTGCCCGTGTTCTGCAAGGGCACAACAAAATCAATTGTTCTCTATGTGCCCTGTGCACACCACAACACTAGTATCACATGCAGATTTTTTATGCACAGGAATCTGCAATGTGTATAAAACTCATTGAAGAGTGCATGAAATCTGATGTAAACTGATGTCTCTGCAAGTGAAATCTGTGTGTGCAGAAAAGCTGATGGAAACTGACGCACAGATTTCACTTGCAGAGACATCAGTTTACATCAGTTTTCATGCGCTCTCCAATGAGTTTTATACACGTTGCAGATTCCTGTGCATAAAAAATCTGCATGTCATACTAGTGTTGTGGTGTTAACAGGGTACATAGACAGCAAAAGATTTAGTTGTGCGCTTGCAGAATGCGGGCAGAAAAATGGACAGTTCTGCACCATGGTGTGAATGAGCCCTAAAGCAGAACTAAAGCCATCAGTTCAACTGTTTCCCCAATCAGTTACATTCAAGGCATGCTGTGGCCAATGATAACTGTCACATTTGCTCTCAGCTAAACTGTCAAACCATCAAATGGCTGGTGTCATCACTGATCACATGTGTAGCATCATGGCAACTGCAGATCAGAGGCTAAGATGGCAACTTCTTTGGCTGCAAGACTTCGTTCACATGCGGCAAACTATATCATACACCCATGCAGGGCCAGGTTTACCTGGGGGGGGATGCACAGGTTTTTCTCTGCATCCCCATGCAGGCAGTCCCATTGATTTTAATAGCAGCTGCACAAATATAACCACAAATATAACCACTGCTCCCAATGTGACATCCATTTGGGGACTGGTGCACGTGGGAGTGTGTCTCCAATCTCACATCGTCTGCATTCGGGAAAAGACATCGGCACCCAAACGGAGGTCATAATAGGAATAGGAGCTATGTTCATTAAGCCGCTGTGTCCCAATTGGCATCAATGGGACTGTCTGCAAGGGGATGTAGGGAACACTTCTGCATCCCCGTGCAGGTAAACACAGCCCTTAATGAGCGTACTGTATAGTACACCCCGATTGAACCAGGCCTCAAGTATAAAAGGGGTTAAGTTCCACTTTAACAGCATTTGTTATTTTTCCAAGTCTCAGTGTTGTATTAATTGTATTAACTGTTGATCCTTTCAGCAGATACATTATATTTTCACTTTCTGTAACAGGCCAAATAATCCAGCAAAAGCTGTTACATGCTTTGTGACAAATACTGCTAGGGATGCTTACTTTGCAACATTTTTTTCTCTCTGGTTTAAACTTTTTTTTTAGAAGAAAAGAGTACAGTTGCTGTAACACCAAAAAAAAATGTTAGCTGAGTTTGGCTTTAATTTTATTCTCTTTTACTTAGCCACATCGGCTCTGGCTCCTTGACACCCATTATAGATCAGAGTAATTTTTACATTTCCACTATGATCCTGTTTATTTCCCGATACTTTTTTCTTAACTTCCGATAACAAAGTATTACATACATAGTTTGGGGAACAAACTAGACTTTTTCTTTTCGCAATATTGTCTTGCAAAACTTGTTTTATTTTGTATGGAGTATATCAACAAAGAATGTAAAAAAAAATAATAATAATAATAATATAATAATAATAATAAAATTTTTTATATATATATATATATATATATATATATATTTTTTTTTTTTTTTTCTATTATGACCGGAATTCATTTTAAAAATAGGACTTTTACTGAAAATAAAAAGTGTACAATATTTTCCTGTTTAAAATGACACTGAAATATTGCTTCTAGTACAGAACCTAGCAAAGTTATTGGAAAAAGAAAAAAGGCAATTTTGCATAATTTTTCCCACAACATAGAAATAATATTATTAACCTTTTGACCTCCAGAAGATTTAACCCCCTTCATGCCCAGGCCATTTTTTGGAATATGGAATGACATTACTTTAACTAACATTTGCGCAGTCATGCAACACATTTTTTTACCTTTTGCTGTAAAAAATCATATTACTTCATAAATTTAGGCAAATATGTATTCTGCTACATATTGCTGGTACAAAACAAATCCCAAGAGGCATATATTGATTAGTTTGCACAAAAGTTATAGCATCTACAAACTATGGTATATATACACTGGAATTTTTTATATACTAGTAATGGTGGTGATCAGCGACTTATAGAGGGACTGTGATATTGTGGCGGACAATCTGACACTAACTGACACTTTGTGGGAACCAGTGACACTAATACAGTGATTAGTGCTAAAAATATATGCTGCCCCTGTATTAATGACACTGGCTGGGAAGGGGTTACACATCTGGGCGATCAAAGGGTTAACTGTGTGTCTAGCCAGTATTTTGTGTACACAGTAAGGTGATTTTAATAGGCAATCTGTCAGCAGATCACCGCTCACAGGATACAGCACTGCCTTGTTTACATAGGCCGAGTAGTGTCCTGTCACTCTCCTCATCGATCAGTGGGTAGTGGCACTCATCTATTGGCCGGCACCTGTTGATCAGCTTCTCCTGTGACTAATCACAGCGGAAGCAGTGTGCCAGGGGTGGACGCCGCCTGCGCCAGTAAGTGTAATATATACAGGTGAAACTCAAAAAATTAGAATATCGTGCAAACGTTCATTCATTTCAGTAATGCAACTTAAAAGGTGAAACTAATATATGAGACTCATTAAATGCAAAGCAAGATAGTTCAAGCTGTGATTTGTCATAATTGTGATGATTATGGCTTACAGCTCATGAAAACCCCAAATCCACAATCTCAGAAAATTAGAATATTGTGAAAAGGTGCAATATTCTCGGCTCAAAGTGTCCCACTCTAATCAGCTAATTAAGCCATAACACCTGCAAAGGGTTCCTGAGCCTTTAAATGGTCTCTCAGTCTGGTTCAGTAGGAATCACAATCATGGGAAAGACTGCTGACCTGACAGTTGTGCAGAAAACCATCATTGACACCCTCCATAAGGAGGGAAAGCCTCAAAAGGTAATTGCAAAAAAAGTTGGATGTTCCCAAAGTGCTGTATCAAAGCACATTAATAGAAAGTTATGTGGAAGGGAAAAGTGTAAAAGAAAAAGGTGCACAAGCAGCAGGGATGACCGCAGCCTGGAGAGGATTGTCAGAAAAAGGCCATTCAAAAGTGTTGTGGACTTTCACAAGGAGTGGACTGAGGCTGGAGTCAGTGCATCAAGAGCCACCACACACAGATGGATCCTGGCCATCCGCTCCTGATAAACAAACAACGTCAGGAGCGTCTTACCTGGGCTAAAGAAAAACAGACCTGGTCTGTTGCTCAGTGGTCCAAAGTCCTTTTTTCTGATGAGAGCAACTTTTGCATCTCATTTGGAAACCAAGGATCCAGAGTATGGAGGAAGAATGGAGAGGCACACACTGCAAGATGCTTGAGGTCCAGTGTGAAGTTTCCACAGTCTGTGTTGATTTGGGGAGCCATGTCATCCGCTGGTGTTGGTCCACTGTGCTTCATTAAGTCCAGGGTCAACACAGCCATCTACCAGGAGATTTTGGAGCACTTCATGCTTCCTTCCGTAGACGAGCTTTATGGGGATGCTGACTTCATTTTCCAGCAGGAGTTGGCACCTGCCCACACTGCCAAAAACACCAAAACCTGGTTCAATGACCGTGGGATTACTGTGCTTGATTGGCCAGCAAACTTGCCTGACCTGAACCCCATAGAGAATCTATGGGGCATTGCCAAGAGAAAGATGAGACATGAGACCGAACAATGCAGAAGAGCTGAAGGCCGCTATTGAAGCATCCTGGTCTTCCATAACACCTCAGCAGTGCCACAGGCTGATAGCTTCCATGCCACGCCGCACTGAGGCAGTAATTGCTGCAAAAGGGGCCCAAACCAAGTACTGAGTACATATGCATGCTTACACTTTTCAGAGGTCCGATATTGTTCTATGTACAATCCTTGTTTTATTGATTGCATGTAATATTCTAATTTTCTGAAAGGAGCCTACGTACGCCGTGACGTCTCGCCGTCAGAGCATCGTGGAGCTCCGGTGGCCAATATTCCTTTCAGGACGGTTAGTCCTTTGTACACTGCAATTTTATTGGATGCATCCTCTGCTACTGTCACATGCTGTTAAAAAATGCTGTTTATCAAACAATACATCACTATGGGCACCTTCTTTTCTTGACCCCTTGTGGGGAGCATCTTTTTTAGACACCTTAACCCGCTCTACCCAGTGAATGAGTCTTACCCTTTGATGGAGCTGTGCCTGGTTTACCCTTAAAGGGAACTTTTTACCAACTATATGCTATCCGTGAATCCATTTTGCCTGAGGGAACCTACCTATCTTTACCACCCAGATGACCACTTGCTGAACTGTAGGATATCTACACTGCACATTTAATGTGCACATCTGGTTAGTGTGCATTTCTCACTTTATTTTACCTCCATTGGGACTATTATTATTATATTTTAGTAATTTATCACTGGATTCTACTGTTGATGTTTTATTTTTATTTTATTTTTATTTTAGCGCTGCACTTTTTTACATATGTCTTTGTGAGGATTGTTATTGGTTATCCTGTGTGCCTAGCTGATTTATTTGAAAAGCGCTCACTTATTATACCATTTCACTTGTATCTCATATATTAGTTCACCTTTTAAGTTGCATTACTGAAATAAATGAACTTTTGCACGATATTGTAATTTTTCGAGTTTCACCTGTATATATATATATATATATATATATATATATATGATTTTGCACAGAATGCCCACCCTGTAGCAGTTTATAGGGCAGTCGGGAAATTGTTAAACAAAATGAAAGAAAAAGAAAAAAAAAATTTTAAGAAAAATATTAGTTAAGGGGAGAAGTGGCAGAAGGAATTAATTAGGCTGACCAGGATTAAATAAGATATCATACCTTTGATCTACATATGTATAGTATGTATAGTAAATATAATGTAACAATACATTGTAAAGCCTACTACACAAGGGCCGAGTGTTGGGTGGCATCGACCGGTTCAATAGAAACTGGCTGACATTTGGCCCATGTTTGTGGCAGCTGGTCCGGTAGAAGCCAGCCGGCCGACCGAAGGCTCATGACCGAAAAAAGGTCTACCAATTGGTTCCCAATCAGTGCTCTCACTCTGATTGGAGTGTTCTGGTGGGGGGAACACAATAGCACAGTAGGGAAGATCACTTGTACTAACATTGGAGAGTTAGTACACCTGCTCCTCCTGAGCTGTCAGGTTTTTTTGTTCAGCCCTCTAGGTTGAATAAAAAAAAAAAACTAGTAGCGTGTACCAGGCTTTACATTGTATTACTCATTAACACTTGTTAACTATCTGCAAGAGTCAGTTTTCAAAGCATTGGCTGCAGTTTGACAGCTGCTCCTATTATAAAATACAAAGCAATTCCCGACTGTTTTTTTTGACAGCAGGTAATTTCTGTTTATAGTGACAGATTAAATGGTGGCAGGGGGAGAGGAGCTGAAGGTAAGAGCCACATCTTATATACTTTTCTGGAGTTTTTAGGATGCATCTTCTATGTATGAAATACTCAAGTGGTTAAAGTCTATTTAAATCTATATGTCCCAAGATTACCTTGTCCACAGAGAGGCAATTTGGCTTTCACCGTAGTATATGTGTGGATTTTATTGACTGTTTCCTAATAAAGATACCGAGGAGTGCAGCAGATTCCAGAATTCTTCTTTATATGTTGGTCGGCAGATGAGCTGTGTGAGCACCCGCTGGACTGGAACGCCTGCAGTGAAAGATACTTGGTGATTCACCTGGAGTGGTACAGGACTGCTCTCTATACAATTCTGCTGTGCAAGTTCACTACAAAACAAACCTGCAATAAAGGAAGTGGAAAAATAGCAGATTTCTGGCAGGATCCAAAGGTAACCTGTTACATGGGGAAAAAACACTAAATGTACTGCAATCCAATCTATTGCACTCCAATCTAGTACACAAGGGCCGAGTGTCGAGTGGCATTGACCAGTTCAATAGAAACCGGCTGCCATTGGGCCCATGTGTATGGAAGCTGGTCCGACAGAACCCGGCCGGATGGTCACAGCGGGCTTGAAATACAACTTTTATTACAAAATTTTACAAAAATATAACCAAAATTATTTGAAATTACTCACATGGCTTAATATCTACAGGGGGAGCAAAACTACATTAGAGGAAACTATCTTTACTTACATCCAATTTCTACGGAGTTCTGACATTGTTCTCTAGAACTCATTCTGATCTCCAGAATCTAATAACTAAAGTAATATTACTCATTAGTTCTCCCTCCAAAAATATACCAAATAAAAAGAGCTCAAAAAATTCCCCAAAATAACTTAATGCCTAACATGTTTCACCTTAACCACTTTAGCCCCAACCCTTTTCTGACACTCAACTATATGTAAAAATTCTATTCTATTTCTATTTTGCTAGAAAATTACCTAGAAGCCCCATGTTTATTAAGCAGAGACCCCAGAGAATAAAATGGTGGGTGTTGCAATTTTTTATGTCACAAGGTATCTGCGCAACAATTTTTCAAATGCAATTTTTTGGGAAAATATACACTTTGGGAATTGTATTGTGTTTTTGTTCATTAAAATTCATTAAACATTTGGTAGAATATAAAAGATGATATTATGATGATTAAATAGATACCTAAAATGTCATGCTTTAAAACTGTGCACACTTGTGGAATGGCGACAAACTACGATACTTAAAGTGTTTCTAAACCCAGGACCTGCATTCACTATATCTGCTCTCTCACAGTACACAGAACATTTAAGTGCAATTATTTTAGTAAATATAAACTGCTAAATGCCTTTTCTCATCAGCAGTTAGAGCAGTCTTGTGACTTCTATCAGTGTTTAGCAGAGCACTGATTAAAGTGTGTAGGAGTTTTCTTTCTGCTCTAGGAGGATGCAGAACCCCTGACCTCTGTCTGGACAGTGCTGAATAACCCTGTGCTGATCACATGCACTCTCCCAAGGGAAAGCAAAAAACCTCTCCAGCAATACACCAAACTGAGCATGTGCAGAATATGATTTGTCTTATCAGGAGCTAAGAGGGGGGGGCACTATAAGACGGGGAGAATCAAAGAAGGCAGGATCAAACAGCACTTTTTCACAATGCAGAAGATTAACCCCTTAGGTCCCACAGTGAGTATATCAAGCATGCTTTACTGCATATACAAATTGACATTACTGTTGTGGGTTTAGAAACACTTTAAAACATCTCCATGGGTAACACTTTTAAAGTCCTTACAGGCTACCAGTTAGGCTGGACATACATTATACAATTTTCTTGTACAATTTTCCTTTAGCTTTACCAAAACCATATAATATGAGGTAAAATCTAAACACTTTCAATTTGTATGCAGTCAGGCAGGCTCTTGCACTACATAGCTGAAGGCAAATCTAAAGGAAATTGAACAAGAAAATGATATATTGTATGGCCAGCTTTAGAGTTACTTAGGAGGTCTAGTGCCAGAATTATTGCACTTGCTCTGATGTTTGTGGTGATATCTCACATTTGTAGTGCGATCGCCATTTACGTGACCGACGCGTGTGTTCATCTTTGCATGTAAGCATGGTAGAATGGGGGAGGGAGGGGCATTTTAAAAAATGTTTTTGATATTATTTATTTGAATTTTTTTTCTACAATGTAACTTTCATTTTTTTAATTACTTTTATTGCTATCACAAGGGATGAACAACATTCCTTGTGATAGCATGGGCAGTGACAGGCACTCTTTACTGAGAAATCGGGGGTCTATTAAACCCTAGATCTCTCCTGTGCCCCTAAAAGCATCTGATCAAACCAAGATTGGTTTGATCAGATGCTTTTACAAGCCGGTAACTTTACATCAGACCAAAACTTGAAGTGACAAAATACTCATTACTTCCATTTTTTTTTATACCATAGAGATGATTGGGGAAGATCCAGTCCCTGTCCACCTCTATGGTAAGTTGGTAGAACCATCGGCTTCAGTCCTGGGCTCCCCAGTGGGATGGGAGAGCCCAGAAAGACAATGACTGGAGAGCTGCGGGCGGGAAGCAGATACCGCTATGATTGCTTTTACATTTAAGCTCAACACCAGTTGAAAAAAAGATCCTGGGATGATTCCTGCATCTGTAGGCATCATCCTGGTATAACCCCTTCAACCTGGTAATGTATGGGTACGCTGTAGAGACTGAAGTGGTTAGATCAAGGCTTCATTAGGTGTGGATGTGTGATATAATAACAACACAAAAATGAAGGTCAAGAAAACCACATGGCTAATGCCTTCGCTAACATGGGACCCCTGTACAGCCCACCTTACCCAATCTATACACATAACACAGCACAATTAGTATCATGCATTGTAGTAAAGTACATTTAATTGTATTACTGCAGTGCAAACGTAAAACACTGTGGCCTCAAACACTTGTTGATTGTGTTCATGTCAATTGCAGCAAGAGGTCCAGAGTTGCGAAAGTTTAAGACAATATTACGAGAAGTCACAACTGTTCTTTTTTTTATTGAGATGAAGAACTGCAGACTATGAAACTAAAAATATATTCCCATTTTATAAAACCTTATAACATAGTGTTATGAAAAATACACAGGTGTACAACAAACAACCCTAATAATGTGACAAACAGCTTACACTAGGACAGGTGGGTCCTGTTTTGTGTGCACACAGGAAGGGGGGGGGGTAAGTATTTCTGAAAGGAAGGTGTCATTTAGAATACAGGAACCTTCCTTCACAACATACCCCACTCATGCAAAGGAACTGACACATTCGGGACTGTTGCGCTCTAATCAGTACTGAGCATTCTCTAGTACTCTGGATCCGAAAAGTCAATTGTCACACATTTCTGAAGAAGGTTGTGGGCAGGTGCGGTTTGTTTTGTCCACTGCAGGTGGTGCTCAACCCAAGGAGCTCCTCACCCCGGAGAGGAAGTCCAAGAGAAACAACATTTCTATATTGTTTCCTGGACCCTTGGTGGCCATCTTGGGTCAGCAGGATCTATTTAAGTCTCTGCTTCTGGGTTTTAGTGCTCTTCTGGCATGTGGTTAGTATAGGGAAGGAAAACATAAGGAAAAAAATATTGATTGAAAGATCAATCAATCTTACAAAAGAGGCTGAATTTTAATAAAACAGCATAATAATTAATTGAACAGGGTGTAGAGTCGGTTACTAAAATATTATACTTTTATTTTTTTCATGTCTATTAAGCCCTCAGAATCAGACAATTGTTGGGCCTCTAGATCTATACATATATGCACATCAAAATAATACAGCTATCAAGCTCATGCAGGCTTATAAAAAAAATTACATTATTTTTACGCACAGCTCATCAACTCTTAAAGTGTATGTTCAGCCTTTCCATCTTCATCTGGGTAGAGTGGGAAGGGGTTAGAACCCCTATCAAGTGTTTGAAAGATTTACCTTCACTTCCTGTTCTTCTACATACTTTGTACCAAGCAGGAAGTGGGGGGATTTCCCAAATTACATATAAATATGCTTTTCTTTTAGAAAATTAGAGGAAGGCTAGGACCTCTGTCAGATGTTTATTTCTGTTACAGATTTTCTGCCACTTCTTGAGTAATGAAAGTGGAGCCCCAGATAGCATTAAAAACAGATATGAGTTCTAATCCAATCTCCAATGGCTTGGCATGCTAATTAACTGTCTGAAAATGGTAATTCTGAAATTGATCTTGTAAAATGGAAAACTGATTATTATATAATAATCTTACCTTCCTTAAAATGTCTTCTCCTCTGGCGTAGTGACAGGTACGCTGTAGTTTAATTACTGGCACCGACTAGAATTATAAGATGAAACACAAAGTCATAGCATCATCATGCCTCTTGGGGTTCAGTAGTTTGCACCCCTCCAGTCCTCATACTTACAATCTAAATAAACGCTGTTATACTGAGATGTCCGTACAGATGCTGGATTGCTCTCTCTTTGGGGATCACAAATGTGTGAATGAAGAAGTTTAAACTCCTTCCTGGCAGTACAACCTTTATCTTTAAAAGAAAAATGTGGGTGGTCACAGTGTTAGGACCTGGGGCACCCAGCAGGAGATGCAGATCATGTTCCACATGTGCTCAGAGCTCTTTATGCCCCTGGCGGGAAGTCAGATGGGATTGAGAGCGATGTTGCAATGTGGTTAAACCAGTGGGACTGTTCCGACTAAGAGCTTAAAGTGGGGCTCCAGTCTCTGATGAAAAAAATAAAAGGCAGCATCTACAAAAACTGTAGCTGCTAAATTTTAAAGAACAGCTGTTCACCACAGCCGGGTGCACCGACTGGCCGTCCTCTGTCCTCGGCGCCAGCATCTTAAGTGTGGGCACCCGACTGTTTGTCAGATAGGCAGCCCAACAGCCAAATGAAATAGTGAACATGGCAGGCTGACAACACTGTTGCTAATTGCAAGACAGTGGCTTAGTGTTGTCAGTCTTAAAAATTGTAATCTCCATAGTCTGGACACTCTGTGCAACTCTTCTGCAGTAAGTAACCTGGGAGCTGCAATGAAACTGCATGGATTTATACACTTCCTTGTATCTGGATAAGGCAGGAGGTTTGTTCAGCCTGTATGTACCAAAGGTGATGCCATTCCAAACACTAGCTGGCTCAGAGCTACATGTTCAAGTATTCTGTGAAGTTGACATATTCTCTATCAGTAGTCCAGTTCAGCAATCATTTTGTTACAGGGCAGAGGTTTCCTTTTAACCACTTCCTGCCCAGCCTATTGTAAAATGATGGTCACTTGCCATCCTTCTGGAACAAGGCTTGTGTGTTGCTTTGTGATCTGTTACCGACTATGTCCACTGGACACAACAGATGACAGATCACTGTGACAGCCCACTGCCAGTACCATGTGATTGCTGTGACCAATCACATCAGATCACATGACAATTGTAAACAATGAATGACTTTGATTCATGCCATTCATTGTGTACAATTGTGTTGCTAGGTGTGATTGGTCACAGTGATCACATGGCACATACAGGGACAGGTCAGTCCATCAGAACCATGTGATTAGCTGTGGTAAATCACAGCAGATCACAACAATACACACTGAATGAATCATTTCAGTCAATAAAAACGGTTGCTTATACCAGTCAAATTCACAGTTCACAATCATAATGTGTAAAAAATAAAAAATCTTCATCACTTCCCTATAGTAGTACAATCACACCTCATGATTAGCACTGTTCTGGTGTAGAACACAAGAGCTCACAAAACAGTGGATTATCTGGTACCATGTGTCAAAAGCATTTTAACCACCTGTGGACCACGCGTCTACAATGTACTGCGGATGGACAGCCCGTACGGGCACAGAGACGTACCTGTAACATGCTGGCCCCCTCCAGGTACAGGGCACGCTCGCACTCCCATGCCCGCTGATTCCCGCTGTGATTGTACAGAGCAGGAGTTTGTTAGTAGGTCCCAGCCAATGGTTCATGGTTGGGACCTGTTGATCAGCTGTGTCCTATCACAGCCCAGAGCCCTGTGTTGACAGTCAACCCAGGTCTCTGTACAGAGAGAACAATCTCTCTGTTTCTTCTCACTGCAAAGCAGAAAGAAGAAACAAAGAGATATTGGGTAAAAACAGCACACATTACACAAACTAACACTTGTTATTCACACATTTAACCCCTTGATTACCCAAGATGCCAGCCCGTGTCATTAGTACAGTGACAGTGTATAGTATTATCACTGATCACTGGTTTACTGTCACTGATGATGTCAGTGACAATTAGTCAGTTCCCACCCAATGTCAGTTAGTGTTAGATTCCCTGCCGCACTATCACAGTCCCACTATAAGTTACTGATCACCACCATTAGTAGTACAAATTCCAGTATACAGTACATACCATAGTTTGTAGAGGTTATAACTTTCACATAAACCAATCAATATACACTTATTAGGATTTTTTCTATACCAAAGACATGTAGCAGAATACAGTTTGGCCTAAATTTATGAAGACATTTGATTTTTTTAAGAACAGAAAGTAAAAAATATTAGGTTTTTAAAAACTTTTTTGGTCTTTTTTTCGTTTATATAATAAAAAATAAAACACCCAATGGTGGTCAAACACCATCTAAAGAAAAAAAATGAAATAAATGTAGTTTGGGTACTGTGTTGCATGACCACACAGTTACCAGTTAAAGTAGCACAGTACTAAATAGCAAAAAATGGCCTGGACACAGAGGTGTGGTTAAATGTAACTATGTGCAAAAATTACTTATGGGCTCGTTCACACCATGCTGCAGAGATGTCAGTTTTTCTGCCCACGTTCTGCAAGGGCACATCAAAGTCAATTGTTCTCTATGTACCCTGTGCACACCACAACACTAGTATCACATGCAGATTTTTTATGCACAGGAATCTGCAATGTGTATAAAACTCATTACAGAGCGCATGAAAACTGATGTAAACTGATGTCTCTGCAAGTGAAATCTGTGTGTGCAGAAAAGCTGATGGAAACTGACGCACAGATTTCACTTGCAGAGACATCAGTTTACATCAGTTTTCATGCGCTCTGTAATGCGTTTTATACACGTTGCAGATTCCTGTGCATATAAAATCTGCATGTGATACTAGTGTTGTGCTGTGAACAGGGCACATAGAGAGCAATCGTTTTAGTTGTGCCCTTGCAGAACGTGGGCAGAAAAATGGACAATTCTGCACCATGGTGTAAATGAGCCCTAAAGCAGAACTAAACCCATCAGTTCAACTGTTTCCCCAATCAGTTACATTCAAGGCATGCTGTGGCCAATGATAACTGTCACATTTGCTCTCAGCTAAACTGTCAAACCATCAAATGGCTGGTGTATAACTGATCACATGTGTAGCACCATGGCAACTGCAGATCAAACAGAGGCTAATACAGGCCATAGACGGCTCGAAAATCTGCCGATTTTTCGTCCGATAAACAAAACATTGGTCATTCGTTAAACCGACGTAACCACCAATGATTACAAAAATCATCTGACCAAGTCATAAAAATCATGACCTATAACAGGAAACGATGTCATTTTTGACCTTTCAGACCCTCCCACACTATACAGAGCCTGACAGAATGAACATCATCATATCGCATGTACTAAAAAAAAAATGCCCAGAAAAATGTCGAAAAGAAAAATTGCCATAATGGTGCTTGGCTTGGTAGCACTGTAGGAGAAAAAAAATAATAAAAAAAGGAAGAGCAGAGTATGGTCCAAAGACTGGCTTCTTCAACGGGCCATGTTTTCCCACATGGACCTGCTTTCAAATTTAAAAAAAAACAATCCTGACGACAACAAAAACTATTTAAGAATGTCACAGCAGTCTTTTGAGCTTCTCCTAAACATGGTTGGACCACGCATTAAGAAGACAGACTCTTGCATGCGCAAGTCGATCAGCGCTGAGGAATGACTCACAGCAACCCTCCTTTACCTAGCAACCGGAAGATCATATGAGGACCTCATGTTTTCAACGAGTATATCAGCACAGTCCTTGGGTAGGATAATCCCAAAAACATGTGCAGCAATATCCAATGTGCTGAAAGCTGACTATTTGAAGGTATTTATTATATAGAGATATATATGACTGAAAAATTATAACTTTTTTTGGTACTTTTTTTTTAAACCAAACAGTTCTCTCCCCTTTCAGCTCCTGCACACTTCTTTGTATGGCTCTGCTTATCTGACCCATGCAAACCAGTGTGCTTACATTGCAACCATTCCCCCAACTTCTCCCCCCCCCCAAAAAAAACCCACCAGTGATCACAAATTTTAAAAAAAAAGACTCACTCATAAATTTTACAACTATTTACATTTATTGTTCGCATAACAGAACAAAAATAATAAATTTAACATTTTTCAAAGATCACATATGTATAAACTGATCTTTTATTTTAACCATTAGCCGCCCGGCCAATGGCCGTTTGGCGGCTTCAGATGTGCCTCTTCATTCTGGGTGCACGCCATTTGGCGTGCTCCCGCACATGCGCCGTTTGCGGTAATGCAGAGCGGCGCAGCAGCGGGATCTGTCACGGGCCGTGCACCTCGGACACGGCCGATGACAGATCCGAGTACCGGCTCCCGTTGCTGGTACCATGTGACCTGCTGTGACCAATCACAGCAGGTCACATGACAGTTGTATACAATGGATGGCTTCATTCATGATGCCATCCATTGTATACTAGTGCCTAGCTGTGAATGGTCACAGCTAATCACATGCACATGTCATGTGATTAGCTGTGACCAAATCACAGCTAAGCACAAAAAAAAAAAAAAAAAAGCTGAATGAATCGATTTCATTCAGGTAAATGCTTGCTTAATTCTTTGCTATAAGCAATTAAAAGTAATTCTTTGCTATAAGCAAATTGTGTAAAAAAAAAAAATACTGATCACTTCCCCAAAGTAGTACAGTGTTACTATGGTAACATTGTACTACTTTGGTCATAGTAAAATATGAAAAAAAATCTTAAAAAAAAAAAAAAAAAAATGTAATAAAAAATTAAATATAATAAAATAATAAAAAAAAAAATATATATATATTTTTTTCATACTGTCACCAGTCAGTGTCCCTGTTAACCGCCATGCCAGTTATATGATGACGCTGTACTGCACTGGTGACAGTATGTAAAAAAAAAAATAGTGAAAATACTTTTTTTAATTTTTTCATTTTCCGAAAAATTATGACATAAAAATACAACTTCAAAAAACTCGCCATGCCTCTTATGAAGTACGTCGGACTGTCTACTCTGCAAAAAGGGGTCATTTGGGGGATATCTGTACTATTCTGACATTCTTGGACCTCAAGAAATTAGATTGGCTGTCAGTACTTCAGGATTGATCAATATTCAGATCTATACCATAGTTTGTGAACTCTATAACTTTCCTACAAACTAAAAAATACATCCTAATTTGGGTTATTTTCACCAAAGACATGTAGCAGAATACATCTCGGCCTAAATTTATGAAGAACAATTATTTATTTGTAAACTTTTATAACAGAAACAAAGAAAAATGTGGGTTTTTTTCAAAATTTTTGGTCTTTTTTTGTTAATTTAGCAAAAAATAAAAATCCCAGCGGTGATTAAATACCACCAAAAGAAAGCTCTAGTTGTGTGAAGAAAATGATAAAATTTTAGTTTGGGTACAGTGTTGTATGACCGCGCAATTGTCATTCAAAGTGTGAGAGCGCTGAAACCTGAAAAATGGCCTGGGCAGGAAGGTGTAAAATTGCCCGGTATTGAAACGGTTAAAGATTGATGTAGTTAATATCCCAGGAAGTATGTAATTGTTCTGGCCAGTATGGATTGCTTTGGGTGGCAAGTAAATGGGGTTGTGGATCTCTAGCAAGAGTATGTGTGGGCCTATTCTGGGGCATATATTGGTGTGCAGTATTCTGTGAAGGAGGATGGGGATTATAGCCTACAATTCTGGTATCATAAGTACCCTGTTCCCTTTGGCCGATGGTTAGCAAATTGTAAATGAGGGGGTCAATTATTTCCCTTTGTTGCTGGCTCATATTGCGCAGCTTGTAGGCAATATGTTTGGCGAAGGCATCGCACTCGGCCTCTTTTTCTGCCAGGGCAGCAGATGCCTGATGCAAAAAATTTGCGGTGTCATATTCTGAGGCTCTTCTTTTTTTGCCTCTGGTAACGGGCAATGCTGGGCTGGGTCTTTCAGGTGTGACTTCACTTTCCTATAACAAAAAAGTAGTGAAAATATGTTTAATGTTACACACATTAAATCATTTTTATCTTTTACAGTTTCCAAGTTGCGCTCAAGAATGGCTGCAGATCGCCAAAGAATTTCAGGACCTTTGGAACTTTCCGAACTGTGGCGGTGCCATAGATGGCAAACATGTGCGCATCACACCACCGGCACACTCTGGATCATACTATTATAGTTACAAAAGCTTCTTCAGCATCATCCTGTTGGCCATTGTGAATGCTAAATATGAATTCCTCTTCCTTGATATTGGTAAAAATGGCCGGAATTCTGATGGAGGTGTTATGGAACATACAGAATTCCTCCAAAGAATGAAGGGTGGACTTCTACATCTTCCCACATTAGCCGAGACAGTTGAAGGACTGAATTTTGTGTTTGTTGGAGATGATGCATTTTCTTTAAGTGATCATATGTTGAAACCATTTCCATGGAGAAATATGACTCACGAACAAAAAGTGTTCAACTACCGGCTGTCAAGGGCATGGTGCGTGGTGGAAAATGCATTTGGTATAATGGCAAGCCGCTTCCGCATTTTTCACACTCCCATCAATGTGGACATAGACACAGTTGATGTGGTTGTGGAGAGCTGCTGCTTGCTACATAATTTTCTGAGGTCTACTACCATGGCCTATATGTCACCAGTATCACTGGATAGAAAAGATCTGTTAAGTGGTGAAGCTCTGCCTAGAGAATGGAGAAACAATAATGGTGGCCTAGAAAATTTGGCTTGTGCACGACCAGTTTTGCCAACCATGACAGCATGTCACAACCGTTTAAATTACATGCAGTATTTTGTGGGGGATGGTGCAGTGTCTTGGCAGGATAATGTGGTGTAAATATATATAATAAAGCTGAATTGATGATGCTGTGCATGCAAAACATTTGTATGTGAGCATATAAAAATTAAATATATTTGAGAGATTTGTGGTCAGTGATTTAATTGTACATTTTCAGGTTACATATGTTCATCTATTGCAAAGATAGATGTTTTACTTCAATTACCTGTGTCTCTGGGATCTCAAATTCCAACTGTGATTGAGGTGAGAAGGATGGTTCATCTGAGGGACCAGGCATCAAAGAGCAATGTGACTCTCTAGGTACATCCGAGTCAGTCAGGAATAGCAGGCTCTGAAAATACCATAGCCGTGGCACATACACATCATCTGCCCCAGCACCAGATTTTTTGGAATTTTCAATTTTATTAAGCTCTTTTTTAAATACTGTGCACAGGTTGGCTATATTATTTTTAACATAATTCACACTCAGGGGCGGACTGACAACTCATGGGGCCCCCGGGCAATAGGGGATCATGGGGCCCCTGTGTCCTTGCCCAAACTCAAAAAAGCCTATGAAAAAGGTACCAGGGGCATCTCATGGGGCCCCCTACTGACCCTGGGCCCTCGGGCAGTGCCTGATTTTCCAAATGATCAGTCCGCCCCTGTTCACACTGTTGCATAAATCAATTAATTTTTTAATAGCCTCACCATGCATCAATCTATTAGAATAATCCTTTGATTTCACCTTCCACAGACATGGCATTTCTCTAAACATGTCTATAAATTGAGGTGAAAAAGCGACAGAGGTGAATTTCTGTGCCATTTCTGTAAAAAAACTGAAAAAACGTATAAAATGCTGATTAAGTATATTTAGAAAAAAGAATGAACTAATTAAAATAGCACATTATGCTTATGCTGTTAACAATAGTTGCAATTGTAGACAGCATCGTGCACATGAGACAGGAAAGCCTTCAACCACTAGCCTACAGGGCACTTATACCCCCTTCCTGCCCAGGCCAATTTCCAGCTTTCAGCGCTGTCACACTTTGAATGACAATTGCGTGGTCATGCAACATTGTACCCATATGAAATTTTTATCATTTTTTTGAGACAGATATAGCTTTCTTTTGGTGGTATTTAATCACCTCTGGGATTTTTATTTTTTCTTAAACAAACCAAAAACCACTGAACATTTTGAAAAAAAAATTTTTTTTCTTAGTTTTTGTTATACAATTTTGTAAATAAGTGATTTTTCTCCTTCACTGATGTGCGCTAATGAGGCTGCAGTGATGGGCACTGATAGGCTGCACTGATGGACACTGATAGGTGGCACTGATGGGCACTGATGAGGAGGCACTGGTAGGTTGCACTGATGGGCATTGACAGGCATCACTGATGGGCACTGAAAGGCAGCACTGATACATGACACTGATACATGACACTGATATATGGCACTGATAGGCGGAACTGATAGGCAGCACTGACTTGCACGTATAGGCGGCACTGACTGGCACTGTTAGGCAGCACTGACTGGCACTGATAGGCGGCACTGACTGGCACTGATAGGCGACACAGACTGGCACTGATAGGCGACACAGGCTGGCACTGATAGGTAGCACTGATTGGCAGCACTGATAGGTGGCACTGATTGGCATTGATAGGTGGCACTGACTGGCACTGATGGGTGACATTGAAAGGCAGCTCAGATGGGCACTGATATGTGGCATTGATGTGCACTGGTATGCACTGATATGTGGCATTGATGTGGCACTGATGGGCACTGGCACCGATGGGCACTGGCACTGATGAGCACTGACAAGTGGCACTTCTGGGGCCACACTGATCATCAGGGCACACTGATCATCAGTGCCCTGATGATCAGTGTACATGTCCCCTCTGCGGAAAGCCAATTACCCGCTCTCCTCTCCTCTGAAGCTGTCAGCGTGACAGCTCGAGAGGAGAGAAATGCCGATAACCGGCATTTCCGTGTTTACATTTGATCAGCTGTGATTGGACACAGCTGATCACATGACCGAGCCAACATCTTCGGCTCTTTCCGTGATCCGCTGTGTCCGAGGGACACAGCGGACCAGCGATCACAGCGCTGTGCGCTCCCTGAGCCGCGCATGCACAGTGAGAACGGTAGGATGTCATATGACGTCCTATCAGAACGAGAGAATCACCTTGCGCCCGTCATTGTACTATAGGGCGGGCGGAAGGTGGTTAAACAACATGTTGCATAAGTATAAACATTTCTGAAATATGAAGTACTTGCAGGAAATGCTGAGTTGTTTTTGTCGTTTTGTCCTAAAAAAACTTGTATTTGCAGAGAAATATCGGCAATTTTTCATTCTGAGTAGATGTGTAGACTCCTCTCTCTCATAAGCAGCGTTCGTTCTGAAGAAAGAACATTCCCGCCAATGAAATGACGTACTCGGTTGGTGCCTTTTCACACTATAAAGTCTTCTTCTCCTTCCTTGCTCTTTTTGTGGGGACAAGATGGAGGAGCAACAGGACAAAAGCACATCCAGTGATCATGATGGCTCAGTGCAGCAGCTTGACAGTGGCAGATACAAAAAGAGAAAGGCCAGCAACATGTCTTTAGATGAGATGGTTGAGATGGTGAGAATCCTGCTCAGGAAGGATTATGATTGCAAGCTCCAAGTTTACAATAACACCAATCAAAGGAAGGATGCAATAATGGGAAAAATCCTTAAAGTCCTTTGGAGGAAATATGGCGTTAAACGCACAAAGGATCAACTGAGAAAAAGATTGTCTGATCTGAAGTTAAGGGAGGCTGATCAGTTCAAGAAAATAAGAAAAATTATCAGAAAAAGTGAGTATTTTCTTCATTGGAATAACATATATATTTATTTTGTTTTATATGTTACATAATGTTTGCCATGTGCTTATGCTGCAAGTGCTATGCCTCATCATGAATCTACTGTGCTGCTTTTCTGATGTTAATTAGAAAGGAAGTGGGTAAAAGGTGTGGTAATCAAATTGTTAAGTGTGATTATTTTACTGGAGAGACCAAACACATGCTATATTTAACTATGTCAATTAATTTTTAAGTGTACATACAATAGAACTTTATTGCTGTATTGATTAATTACAAATACTTTAACATGGGGAACGCATAAAGAAGGATACAGAGGAATCTGTCTGTGAGGATAGCGAAGAAAAGGAGATGGATGACCCAGATGAGCATTCAGAGGAACTAATAATTGACATTCTACCAGTTGCTGATGAGGAGCCAGTCAATAGCACAAGTTCTGGTAAGTATATATATATATATATACATTCATCTATATATACATTAATCTTTGTAAATATATATGTTAATAATTGCAAAATTGTATTAACAAGAAATCCAGATTCTACTGGACTTAACAGTTATACCACACAAAAACTTACTGCAGAATTAATGGCTTGTAACATCCAGATTGAGGATATAAGAGATGCTCTGACCACCTTACAATTCAGGATCAATACAGTATTGGATACGCTTTGCAAACTGATTTGAATCATGTCTTGTATTTGCCTGAACATGTGTGTAAAAAAAGTTATAACCTACTGTTCTAAGTATTTTGGTATGCTATGTGCTTCTCTGTGGCAAATGTTGCATTAAAGGCTGGCCATACATTATACAATTTTCTTAAGATTTATGATTCAGATTTACTAAAATAAATATAATCTGATGCCCTTTTAGAAATAAAAATGGTGTACAGGTGTGACCTCGTATTATACAGTTTATAGTAAATCTTAAGCAAAATCCGTAAGTAAATTGTATAATATATGGCCAGACTATACAATGTGTTTGTGCACATTGTGGAGGTTTTGGCCAATGAGGTCTTGTGCACTGAATGTCTGTAACCTTTTCTCTGAATATTTTGCAAACTGATTTGAGTCATGTCAGCAATTAGGTTTTGGCCAATGAGGTCTTGTACACTGAATGTCTGTAACCTTTTCTCTGAATATTTTGCAAACTGATTTGAGTCATGTCAGCAATTAGGTTTTGGCCAATGAGGTCTTGTACACTGAATGTCTGTAACCTTTTCTCTGAATATTTTGCAAATTGATTTGAGTCATGTCAGTTATTATCCTGAACATTTTGTGTTTTAAAAATGTTATGTAGAACATACTGTTCTAACTTTTTTGGTATGCTAACATCTGGTTTGTGCTGGTCTGAGACAAATGTTGCATTAAAGGCTGGCCGTACATTATACAAATTCTTTCAGATTTTTGCTTTTGATTTACTTAAATAAATATAATATGAAGCCCTTTTAGATTTACCATCAACTATGTGGTGCTTTGACCTGATTATTTGGATACAACTGAAATTGTTGTTAAGATGTGACCTCATATTATATGGACTATAGTACATCTTGATCATAATACTTAAGAAAATTGTATAATGTATGGCAAGACTATACAATGTGATTGTACACATTGTGGATGTTGTGGTCACTTATGTCTTCTATATTGAAGGTCTGTACCATTTTGTCAGAATATTTTTCTAAAAATATATGTACACAATGTAGAGTTATAATAATGTTATGTTTTAAACAAAAAAAATATTTTCATAAAAAAAAGAGAATATTTATGCAAACAAACTGCAAAAGTAAACAATTTTGGATAATAACAAAGTTGCTCAATAAAGCAGTGCTGCTTTAAAAGATCTGTTACGTTTTTTTTATATCTTAATTAAATATTTGTGTATATTTAACTATATGTGAATAATGGTTAATATATGGTGATAATGGACATACAGGTGAAACTAGAAAAATTAGAATATCGTGCAAAAGTTCATTTATTTCAGTAATGCAACTTAAAAGGTGAAACTAATATATGAGATAGACTCATTACATGCAAAGCAAGATAGTTCAAGCTGTGATTTGTCATAATTGTGATGATTATGGCTTACAGCTCATGAAAACCCCAAATCCACAATCTCAGAAAATTAGAATATTGTGAAAAGGTGCAATATTCTCAGCTCAAAGTGTCCCCCTCTAATCAGCTAATTAAGCCATAACACCTGCAAAGGGTTCCTGAGCCTTTAAATGGTCTCTCAGTCTGGTTCAGTAGGAATCACAATCATGGGAAAGACTGCTGACCTGACAGTTGTGCAGAAAACCATCATTGACACCCTCCATAAGGAGGGAAAGCCTCAAAAGGTAATTTCAAAAGAAGTTGGATGTTCCCAAAGTGCTGTATCAAAGCACATTAATAGAAAGTTATGTGGAAGAGAAACATGTGGAAGAAAAAGATGCACAAGCAGCAGGGATGACTGCAGCCTGGAGAGGATTGTCAGGAAAGGGCCATTCAAAAGTGTTGTGGACTTTCACAAGGAGTGGACTGAGGCTGGAGTCAGTGCATCAAGAGCCACCACACACAGACGGATCCTGAACATGGGCTTCAAATGTCGTATTCCTCTTGTCAAGCCGCTCATGAACAACAAACAACATCAGAAGCGTCTTACCTGGGCTAAAGAAAAATAGACCTGGTCTGTTGCTCACTGGTCCAAAGTCCTCTCTCTCTATATATTTTTTTCTATTATGACCAGAATTCATTTTAAAAATAGGACTTTTACTGAAAATAAAAAGTGTACATTTTATTATTTTCCTGTTTAAAATGACACTGAAATATTGCTTCTAGTACAGAACCTAGCAAGGTTATTTGAAAATGAAAAACAGGCAATTTTACACAATTTTTCCCACAACATAGAAATAATAATATCAACCTTATGACCTCCGGAAGATTTAACCCCCTTCATGCCCAGGCTATTTTTTGCAATGTGGAACGGCATTTCTTTAACTGACATTTGCGCGGTCATGCAACACATTTTTTTACCTTTTGCTGTAAAAAATCATATTACTTCATAAATTTAGGCCAATATGTATTCTGCTAAATATTGTTGGTACAAAACAAATCCCAAGAGGCGTATATTGATTAGTTTGCGCAAAAGTTATAGCATCTACAAACTATGATATATATACTGGATTTTTTTTATACTAGTAATGGTGGTGATCAGCGACTTATAGAGGGACTGTGATATTGCGGCGGACAATCTGACACTAACTGACACTTTGTGGGAACCAGTGACACTAATACAGTGATTAGTGCTAAAAATATATGCTGCCCCTGTATTAATGACACTGGCTGGGAATGGGTTACACATCTGGGCGATCAAAGGGTTAACTGTGTGCCTAGCCAGTATTTTGTGTACACAGTAAGGTGACTTTAATAGGCAATCTGTCAGCAGATCACTGCTCACAGGATACCGCACTGCCTTGTTTACATAGGCCGAGTAGTGTCCTGTCACTCCCCTCATCGATCAATGGGTGCTGGCGCTCATCTGTTGGCCGGCACCTGTTGATCAGCTTCTCCTGTGACTAATCACAGCAGAAGCAGTGTGCTAGGGGTGGGCGCCCCCTGCGCCAGTAAGTGCAAAATAAATATATATATATATATATATATATATATATATATGTGATTTTGCACAGAATGTCCACCCTGTAGCAGTATATTGGGCAGTCAGGAAATGGTTAAACAAAATTAAAAAAAAAAAAAGAAAAAAATTAGAAGGAAAATATTAGCTAAGGGGAGAAGTGGCAGAAGGAATTAATTAGGCTGACCAGGATTAAATAAGATATCATACCTTTGATCTACGTATGTATAGTATGTATAGTAAACACAATGTAACAATACATTGTAAAGCCTACTACACAAGGGCCGAGTGTTGGGTGGCATTGACTGGTTCAATAGAAACTGGCTGACATTTGGTCCATGTGTATGGCAGCCGGTCCGGTAGAAGCCAGCCGACTGAAGGCTCATGACCGAAAAAAGGTCTACCAATTGGTTCCCAATCAGTGCTCTCACTCTGACTGGAGTGTTCTGGTGGGGGGAACACAATAGCACAGTAGGGAAGATCACTTGTACTAACATTGGAGAGTTAGTACACCAGCTCCTCCTGAGCTGTCAGGTTTTTTTCGTGCAGCCCTCTAGGTTGAATAAAAAAAAAAACTAGTAGTGTGTACCAGGCTTTACATTGTATTACTCATTAACACTTGTTAACTATCTGCAAGAGTCAGTTTTCAAAGCATTGGCTGCATTTTGACAGCTGCTCCTGTTATAAAATACAAATCAATTCCCAACAGTTTTTTTTGACAACAGGTAATTTCTGTTTATAGTGACAGATTAAATGGTGGCAGGGGGAGAGGAGCTGAAGGTAAGAGACACATCTTATATACTTTTCTGGAGTTTTTAGGATGCATCTTCTATGTATGAAATGCTCAAGTGGTTAAAGTCTATTTAAATCTATATCTCCCAAGAATACCTTGTCCACAGAGAGGCAATATGGCTTTCACCGTAGTATATGTGTGGATTTTATTGAATGTTTCCTAATAAAGATACCGAGGAGTGCAGCAGATTCCAGAATTCTTCTTTATATGTTGGTCGGCAGATGAGCTGTGTGAGCACCGCTGGACTGAAATGCCTGCAGTGAAAGATACTTGGTGATTCACCTGGAGTGGTACAGGACTGCTCTCTATACAATGCTGCTGTACAAGTTCACTACAAAACAAACCTGCATTAAAGGAAGTGGAAAAATAACAGATTTCTGGCAGGATCCAAAGGTAACTTGTTACATGGGGAAAAAAACTCTGAATGTACTCCAATTCAATTTATTGCACTCCAATCTAGTACACAAGGGCCGAGTGTCGAGTGGCATTGACCAGTTCAATAGAAACCGGCTGCCATTGGGCCCGTGTGTATGGAAGCTGGTCCGACAGAAGCCGGCCGGATAGGCACAGCGGGCTTGAAATACAACTTTTATTACAAAATTTTACAAAAATATAAGCAAAATTAATATAACAATGAATATGCTACAATATAGTTGAAAATTTCCCTACAATTCAAGTGAAAATAATAATGAATATACCACAATATAATTGAAAAAGCTCCCCTACAGTTCAAGTGAAATCAAATCCCAAAAATTGTCCAAAATATCAAAAAGGAAACACCAATATGTCCCTCCTGTGTAATCAAGATGAAATAAGTGTGTCCAAAGAAAAAAATATCCTCCCAACGGTTTCCACGATGAATTTTACCTCAAAAAAAGAAGAAATACCACATAGTGCATTATCCTTTTATGATTTAAACATTAATAAATCACTCTAGTGAATATACCAAAAACTTTCCATTGAAAAATTAATGAAAAAAATGTGAAACAAACAGTGAAACCCCACTGTGTATCACTCTTCAGTGCCCAAAATCAAGCAAACACAGTGTACACTTCTAATTGGAATAAGGAGTGGGTACCCTTACCAACAATCCCAAATAATCACGCCTATAATGTAATCCAATCAATGGTGACAAAATGGCCCTCCTGTAGATCTCCACAAGGCATACACAACCTCCACCTGGATACATCAACCATAGTACTCCATGTGTCCCCATACACCTTGCTCCATCCAGATGCCCATATATGAAGGATAAGTATAGTGTAATACCGCCAAGATAACTGAATAAATGAGCTTTAATAAAACTGCTCACATAATTACAGCCTTTAAAACCGCCTAATATATCTGATAAAACCTTTCTGCCATCCAGAAAACGTCCAGGCTATTTCAGATGCTCCTTTCCACTTTCCAAAATGGCTGCTGGTGTACTTCCGGTTTCCGTGTACATCTGACGTCACTTCCCTTGACGCAGCGTTTTGTCTTTGACTTAATCATAACCAAAATTATTTGAAATTTTTCACATGGCTTAATATCTACAGGGAGAGCAAAACTATCTTTACTGACATCTCTTAAATCCAGTTTCTGACATTGTTCACTAGAACTCATTCTGATCTCCAGAATCTGATAATTAAAGTAATATTATTCATTAGTGCTCCCTCCGACAGGGGGAAAAAACTCTGAATGTAGGTCATGCACTCCAATCTAGTACACAAGGGCTGGGTGTTGGGTGGCATTGACCAGTTCAATAGAAATCGGCCGCCATTCTGCCCGTATATGGAAGATTTAGAGGAAACTATCTTTACTGACATCTCTTAAATCCAGTTTCTACGGAGTTCTGACATTGTTCACTAGAACTCATTCTGATCTCCAGAATCTGATAACTAAATTAATATTACTCATTAGTGCTCCCTCCGAAAATATACCAAATAAAAAGTGCTCAACAAATTCCCAAAAATAAATCAATAGTTGAAGGCAAATCTAAGGAAATTGAACAAGAAAAATATATATTGTATGGCCAGCTTTAGAGATACACAAGAGGTCCAGTGCCAGAATTATTGCACTTGCTCTGATGTTTGTGGTGATATCTCACGTGTGTAGTGTGCCATCACCATTTATGCGACCAACGCGTGTGTTCATCTTTGCACATGAGCGCGGTGGGATGGGGGAGGTAGGGACGTTTTAAAAATGTTTTTGATATTATTTATTTGAATTTTTTTCTTCTACAATGTAACTTTAATTTTTTTAATCACTTTTATTGCTGTCTCAAGGGATGAACAACATTCCTTGTGATAGCATGGGCAGTGACAGGCACTATTTACTGAGACATCTGGAGTCTATTAGACCCTAGATCTCTCCTCTGCCCTTAAAAGCATCTGATCAAACAAAGATCGGTTTGATCAGGCGCTTTTACCGGCAAAACTTGACAAACTACTCATTACTTCCATTTTTTTATGCCATAGAGATGATTGGGGAAGTTCCAGTCCCTGTCCACCTCTATGGTAAGTTGGTAGAACCATCGGCTTCAGTCCTGGGCTCTCCAGTGGGATGGAAGAGCCCAGAAAGGCACTGACTGGAGAGCTGCGAGGGGAAGCAGATACCGCTATGATTGCTTTTACATTTAAGCACAACACCAGCTGAAAAAAAGATCCTGGGATGATTCCTGCATCTGTAGGCATTATCCCAGTATAGCCACTTCAACCTGGTGATGTATGGGTATGCTGTAGAGGCTGAAGTGGTTAAATCAAGGCTTCATTAGGTGTGCATGCGTAATATAATAACAACACAAAAATGAAGGTCAAGAAAACCACATGGCTAATGCCTTGGCTAACATGGGACCCCTGTACAGCTGGCCCTACCCCCCCCTCCATCTATACACATAACACACCACAATTAGTATCATGCATTGTAGTAAAGTTCATGTAATTGTATTACTGCAATGCAAACGTAAAACACTGTGACCTCAAACACTTGTTGATTGTGGTCATGTCAATTGCAGCAAGAGGTCCAGAGTTGCGAAAGTTTAAGTCAATATTACGAGAAGTCACAACTGTTCTTTTTTGTATTGAGATGAAGAACTGCAGAATATGAAACTAAAAATATATTCCCATTTTATAAAACCTTATAACATAGTGTTATGAAAAGTACACAGGTGTACAACAAACAACCCTAATAATGTGACAAACAGCTTACACTAGGACAGGTGACTCAACACTGGTGGGTCCTGTTTTGTGTGCACACAGGAAGGAAGGGGGGGTTAAGTGTTTCTGAAAGGAAAATGTAATTTAGAATACAGGAACCTTCCTCACAACATCCCCCACTCATGTGGCTTAGAGAATGAATGTTGATTGTACTAACCAGATAGCGCAATCTATTGCGCATTGGAGTAATTAAGACCTACTCCTGGTCATCCGGATCTGGAGCGCTGCGACGTGCAAGGTCACCAAGCCAATAGCATCCGGGTGATGTGCGTCAGAGGGGGATAGCCCATCTCAGGATATTCAGTCATCAGCTACCAGGAGGATATTCCACACTCTCAAGTATCCGAAAACACCTTGGGGAGGGCTCGTATAACAAAACAAGCACGTCTGGGCACAGGTGTGTGACACTGCAGTGTGGCACAGGTGGGTGCACTGCTGGGCACAGGTGGGTGATCTGCTGGGCACAGGTGGGCGGAGCTAGTGGGCGCACTGCTGGGCACAGGTGGGCGGAACTTGTGGGTGGCACTGCTGGGCACCGATCATCAGGGCACTGATCATCAGTGCCCTGATGATTGGTGCCGATCCTCGCTCTGACAACTGCCGGTTCTCGGCAGTACTTTCCTCACGATCTGACAGCGTGAGGAAAGTGCAGCCGAGAACCGGCACTTGCATTTCCCTGTGATCAGAGTGTCATTGGACACCGCTGATCACGTGATAAAAGGCCGCTGTGATTGGCCTTTTACCACATCACGTGATCAGCTGTGTCCGTAGGAGAGCGCGTTCTGAGAGGCCGTCATATGACGTCCACCCAGAACTGGCCGGCCGCAGTGCAGCCGTCATTCGGCTATCTGCGGTTGGCAACTAGTTAATATATGATACCTATTCTCATCATTAATCTCAGAACTAGACTATTTATTTACACACGTTTATTATATACGCTGTATCTTTGTTTTTAATATTGATTTTTAGCGCTGCATATTTTATCTATATACATTTTATGAGGAGGTCCTTGAGGTTTTACCTTTTATGCTAGCAGCTTTATACCACTTATTATTTATCCTTTTACCCAGCGCTCGTTTATATCTTCTTATATTTAATCTATAATATACAGCCCAATGTACAACAAAGGAATCAGAGTATGTCATGTACAGAATACAGTAGCCATAAGTGTGTAACATAATTAAACCACAATATGAACACGAATATGCAACCGAAAAGACTTTTACCTGTAGTGAAAAAAAACAAAACAAAACTCAAAAGGCAGCAGCTGTCAGAAAAACTGATATAGTTTATAAAGTCTCTATAATAACACATATAATTAAACTGCAGTACTTGTAGTGAGACTCCTTGAGCCAGGAGCCAAATGCTAAAGAAACTGCTAATTTAAAAAGAAAAATGTGGGTGGTCACAGTGTTAGGACCTGGGCCACCAAGCAGGAGATGCAGATCATGTGCCACATGTGCTCAGCGCTCTTTATGTCCGGGGCGGGAAGTCAGATGGGATTGAGAGCGGTGTTGCAATGTGGTTAAACCAGTGGGACTGTGGCGACTAAGAGCTTAAAGTGGTGCTCCAGTCTCTGATGAAAAAAATAAAAGGCAGCAGCCACAAAAACTGTAGCTGCTGAAATGCAAAAAACAGCCGCTCAACACAGCCGGGTGCACCGACTGGCCATCCTCTGTCCTCGGCGCCAGCATCTTAAGTGTGGGCACCCAACTGTTTGTCAGATAGGCAGCCCAACAGCCAAATGAAATAGTGAACATGGCAGGCTGACAACACTGTTGCTAATTGCAAGGCAGTGACTTAGTGTTGTCAATCTTAAAAATTGTAATCTCCATAGTCTGGACACTCTGTGCAACTCTTCTGCAGTAAGTAACCTGGGAGCTGCAATGAAACTGCATGGATGTATACACTTCCTTGTATCTGGATAAGGCAGGAGGTTTGTTCAGCCTGTATGTACCAAGGGTGATGCCATTCCAAACACTTGCTGGCTCAGAGCTACATGTTCAAGTATTCTATGAAGTTGACATATTCTCTATCAGTAGTCCAGTTCAGCAATCATTTTATTACAGGGCTGAGGTTTCCTTTTTAACCACTTCCTGTCCAGCCTATTGTAAAATGATGGTCAGATGGAATCTTTGCCATCCTTCTAGAACAAGGCATGTGCGTTGCTTTGCGGCCGCGCTGCGGTGTGATCTGTCACTGGCTATCTCCACTGGACACAACAGATGACAGATCACTGTAACAGCCCACTGCCAGTACCATGTGATTGCTGTGACCAATCACATCAGATCACATGACAATTGTAAACAATGAATGACTTTAATTCATGCCATTCATTGTGTACAATTGTGTTGCTAGGTGTGATTGGTCACAGTGATCACAGGGTACATACAGGGCCAGGTCAGCCCATCAGAACCATGTGATTAGCTGTGGTAAATCACAGCAGATCACAACAATACACACTGAATGAATCATTTCAGTCCATAAAAATGGTTGCTTATACCAGTCAAATTCACAGTTCACAATCATAATGTGTAAAAAAAAAAAAAAAAAAATCTTGATCACTTCCCTATAGTAGTACAATTGTAATATGTGAACACTACATTGCTCCGGTCACTGTGTTAAAAAAAATTGTTTAAAAAAAAAAATAAAAAAAAAATGTTATTTTTATAACCGGTTGCCGCCCAGCCACCATCAGTCTATAGTCCGGGTAGCAACTGGTTAAAAAAAATAAACATAACATATGGCATCCTTTCCGGAATGCGCATTGCTCATGCCCGCAGGGCCACGCAGTAGCGAGATCTGTCACCGGCCGTGTACCTTGGACACGGCCGATGACAGATCTGTGTTCCGGCCCCGTTGCCAGTACGATGTGACCTGCTGTGACTAGAGATGAGCGAATCGAACTTGGCGAAGTGGAATTCGTTTCAAATATTAGGAAAAATTTGATTCGCACCGAATCCGAATTTTAGCAAACTTCGGGTGCACGAATCGAATTTTCCCCGATCAGCCGGCAAAAAGTGTCACTGCAGAGAGCTCCGCTATTTCTGACAGTTCTCTGACAGTTCTGACAGTTCATTTACAGCGGTTGAAACATTGTATCTATTTGTTTCCATTTAGGATACAGATGTTTTTATTCGGAAATAAATAGATACAATGTTTCAACCGCTGTAAATGTGAAGGAACTGTCAGAGAACTGTCAGAAATAGCGGAGCTCTCTGCAGATACACTTTTTGTTGTACTGGAATTCTTCTTCTTTTCATTCTTCTTCTTCTTTTCATTCTTCTTCTTCTTCTTTTCATTCTTCTTCTTTTCATTCTTCTTCTTCTTTTCATTCTTCTTTTCATTCTTCTTCTTCTTCTTCTTTTCATTCTTCTTCTTCTTCTTTTCATTCTTCTTCTTCTTCTTTTCATTCTTCTTTTCATTCTTCTTCTTCTTCTTTTCATTCTTCTTCTTTTCATTCTTCTTGTCATTCTTCTCATTCTTCTTTTCATTCTTCTTTTCATTCTTCTTCTCATTCTTCTTTTCATTCTTCTTCTTCTTCTTTTCATTCTTCTTCTTCTTCTTCTTTTCATTCTTCTTTTCATTCTTCTTCTTCTTCTTTTCATTCTTCTTCTTCTTCTTTTCATTCTTCTCTTCATTCTTCTTCTTCTTCTTTTCATTCTTCTTCTTCTTCTTTTCATTCTTCTTCTTCCTCTTTTCATTCTTCTTTTCATTCTTCTTCTTCTTCTTTTCATTCTTCTTCTTTTCATTCTTCTTCTTTTCATTCTTCTTCTTCTTCTTTTCATTCTTCTTTTCATTCTTCTCATTCTTCTTTTCATTCTTCTTCTTCTTTTCATTCTTCTTCTTCTTCTTTTCATTCTTCTTCTTCTTTTCATTCTTCTTTTCATTCTTCTTCTTCTTTTCATTCTTCTTCTTCTTCTTTTCATTCTTCTTCTTCTTCTTTTCATTCTTCTTTTCATTCTTCTCATTCTTCTTTTCATTCTTCTTTTCATTCTTCTTCTCATTCTTCTTTTCATTCTTCTTCTTCTTCTTTTCATTCTTCTTTTCATTCTTCTCATTCTTCTTTTCATTCTTCTTTTCATTCTTCTTCTCATTCTTCTTTTCATTCTTCTTCTTCTTTTCATTCTTCTTCTTCTTCTTTTCATTCTTCTTCTTCTTTTCATTCTTCTTCTTCTTCTTCTTTTCATTCTTCTTCTTCTTCTTTCCATTCTTCTTTTCATTCTTCTTCTTCTTTTCATTTTTTTCTTCTTCTTTTCATTCTTCTTTTCATTCTTCTTATTCTTCTTTTCATTCTTCTTCTTCTTCTTTTCATTCTTCTTTTCATTCTTCTTCTTCTTCTTTTCATTCTTCTTCTTCTTCTTTTCATTCTTCTTTTCATTCTTCTTCTTCTTCTTTTCATTCTTCTTCTTCTTCTTTTCATTCTTCTTTTCATTCTTCTTCTTCTTCTTTTCATTCTTCTTCTTTTCATTCTTCTTTTCATTCTTCTTCTTCTTCTTTTTATTCTTCTTCTTCTTCTTTTCATTCTTCTTTTCATTCTTCTTCTTCTTCTTTTCATTCTTCTTCTTTTCATTCTTCTTTTCATTCTTCTTCTACTTCTTCTTCTTCTTCGTCGTGCCCCGTGACTGCCCAAATGAGTGAAGTGTGCGGTGATTCTAAGATCGACGGCACTCATCTGCATGTCATACTGACTGACAGTATTATTTCTCTTCCCCAGCAGACTCCAAGGGCATTTAAATTAAAGGTACAGTGTTCTGCACTAATATAAAGGCTCTCTGAAGCCTAGAAACCCTTTTAATAAGTTAAATTCACAGCGAATAAATTCGCATCGAATCGAATTTCTCCCGCAAATTCAGCGAATCGGCCGAATCGAATTTTTGAATAATTCGCTCATCTCTAGCTGTGACCAATCACAGCAGGTCACATGAAAGTTGTATACAGTAGATGGTTTCCTTTCATGCCATCCATTGTATACAAGTGTGTCTAGCTGTGAATGGTCACAGCGATCACATGCACAAGCTGGGCCAATCACAACCCAGCTGTGTCATATGATTAGCCGTGGCCAAATCACAGCTAATCACAAAAACCCCCCCTGAATTAATCGATTTCATTCAGGTAAATGCTTGCATATATTGTGTAAAAAAAAAAAATACTGATCACTTCCCCAAAGTAGTACAATGTTACTATGGTAACATTATACTACTTTGGTCATAGTGCAATATGAAAAAAAATCTGAAAAAAGAGAAAAAGTTTAATAAAAAAATTAAAATAATTAAAAAAAAAATTGAAAAATAATTCTCAATTTTTTTTTCGTACTGTCACCAGTCAATGTCCCTGATCACCGCCATGCCAGTTATATGACGACGCTGTACTGCACTGGTGACAGTATGTAAAAAAAAACAAGTGAAAATCATTTTTTTCATTTCTTCATTTTCCAAAAAATTATAACAAAAAAATTACAACTTCAAAAAACTCGCCATGTCTGTTATGAAATACAGAGGACTGTCTACTTTGCAAAAAGGGGTCATTTGGGGGATATCTGTACTGTTCTGACATTTTTGGGCCTCAAGAAATTAGATTGGCTGTCAGTACTTTAGGATTGATCAATTTTCTGATACATCCCATAGTTTGTGAACTCTAAAACTTTCCTACAGACTAAATAGTAAATACTGATTTGAGTTATTTTCACCAAAGAAATGTAGCAGAATACATCTTGGCCTAAATTTATGAAGAACAATTATTTATTTGCAAATTTTTATAACAGAAACAGAAAAATTTATTTTTTTTGTTAATTTAGCAAAAAGTAAAAACCCCAGTGGTGATTAAAAAAAAAGTAAAAACCCCAATAGTTGTGTGAAGAAAATGATAACATTTTAGTTTGGGTACAGTGTTGCATGACTGCGCAATTGTCATTCAAAGTGTGAGAGCGCTGAAACCTGAAAATTGGCCTGGGCAGGAAGGGGGTAAAAGTGCCCAGTATGGAAGTGGTTAACATGCTGTCATCAGTCAGTGTCCCTGATCAATGCCACACCAATTATATGATGCCATTGTACTGCAATAGTGACAGTATGTAAAAAAAAAGTGAATTGTGACAAAAGTTTTTTTATTTCTGAAAAAAATTAAAACTTCAAAAAACTCATTATGCCTCTTACTAAACCCCTTGGACTGTCTAATTTCTGAAAAAGGGGTCATTTGGGGGATATTTGTATTGTCCTGACAAATTTGAGCCTCAAGAAATGAGATCCATCAAGAAATGAGGCCATCAGTACATCAGGATTGATCGATTTTAAGATATATACCATACTTTGTAGACTCTATAACTTTCCTACAGACTATATAATAAACACTGATTTGGGTTATTTTCACCAAAGATACGTAGAATACATTTTTGCCTAAATTTATGAATAAAGATTATTTATTTGCAAAATGTTATAACAGAAACAAAGAAAAATGCATTTTTTTTCAAAATTTTTTGGACTATTTTTGTTTATTTAGCAGGAAATAAATATACCCAGTGATGATTAAATACCACCAAACGAAAGCTCTATTTGTGCAAAAAAAATGATAACAATTTCATATGGGTACAGTGTTGCATGACCACACAATTGCCATGCAAATTGTGACAGCACTGAAAGCTGAAAATTAGCCTGGGCAGGAAAAGGGTGAAAGTGCCTGGTATTGAAGTGGTTAAAGTGATTGTAAAGTTAATTTTTAATCAAAATGACAAACATGTTATACTTACTGTACCTGCTTTGTTTGTGGAATGGTATTGCACAGACTGGCCTCTTAATTCATCTTCTGGAGTTCCTCTATGGCGCTATCCACTTGTTTTTCTTACGAGTGCCCCCTCAGCAAGCCATGTGCTGAGGGGGCACCAGCACAGATGCTCTCTTGAGCTGGGCTGTGTGTCCCCAAAGACCCACCCATCACAGCTCAACCCCCTCCCGCTCCCTCCTCCCAGTATTTGGCTTACAGCAGCTGCCCGCTGCTGCCTGTGTCTCCTGTGACAGCAAGGAAAGAAACTAGTGTGTGTAATAGTGAGTTGATATGTGTTTAGTTTTGGTTACAATATTTCAGGAGATAAAAGAAAGATAATCTTCAATTAATATAAAATGAATCTCCAGGTAAAGTTTTTTGTTGCCTTAGATTTGGCCTCCGCTCAGAAATATTAGGGTGGATAAAGGGATGTGATATACAGCTGCAAGAAAACACATTGGGTGGATTTGATAAAGGCAAATAGAACAGTTGCATTCATTTTCCCCCAGAGCTTATTGAATGTGGCGAAGATTCACTTTGAAAAAAACACCCGATCAATAAAAACAAAATGTTTGCTTGCATATGATTGGATGATGGAAATAGGCAGAGCTTCACCATCATCACTAAGCTCTGGAGAAAAATGTGTGCAACTGCATTCCCAAAGTGCACAGTCTGTTTGCCTTTAATAAATCCACCCCAATATGTTTTCTTGCAGCTGTTTATCACATCCCTGTTGTTAAAACTAAAACTTAAGCTGGATTTCAGCAGCTCCCCACATTGACTAAGTGTACAGGAAGTTGATTCTGTTATACAAATGACATTTACTGAATTTTTGGCTTTATACTGGCAATACTTGGTTGTTTCAATGCAGTTGATGAGTGTAAACTCTGTACGACTTAATACATCTTTGGTGCCTGGAACTCCTCTACAGAGGGCCTTCACTGGCTCGGGAAGTGAATAGATAAAGGTGTTCCATGCCTTGCAGTTGAACAAGGCTCTTCTCATGACATTATCGCAGTCAAAATCCAGGGACCTTGTCAAGTGCTTCTTCTGAAAAGTTTTCCAGTCTTGACATGAGGACGTGTGGGTAAGGCTCAAAACAACTGCAAATATCAGGAGAATGGAGGATTTTGGAAACATTCTGGAAGTCATGATCTGAAAAAGGAGACCAAAGAAAATGATGATATTCTAAGTAGTTTTCACAAGCCATCAAAAAGAAAAATGAAAAAAATGTTCTTGACCTTCATTCTGCCTTTATTATGCTCACCTTTACTGACAGTGCCACATTTTTCACATGAAACACCAAAAACACACAGTACAGATGGATTTGTAACTTTGTGGAAGTTGTGGTGCGCCGCAACATTCATGTGTTGGGGGTGAGTGCAGTGTGTGTTAATGTACATTGCAGTAATATGTGCAAACAGAGGAGTCTTAATGGGCCCTAAGAGCCTATTTAAACTTCTCTGTTCTGGTGCATGGCAATAATGTAGCAATTTAGAAATGTGCTGCTAAAGGACCCTGCGTGGCGATTCATTGTGCAGGAGCTGAGATCAGAAGGTTAATAACACATCTAATTAAACTGCGGCACTTGTAGTGAGACTCCTGGAGCCAGGAGCCAGATGTTCAAGAAATGGCTAATTTAAAGAAAAATGTGGGTGGTCACAGTGTTAGGACCTGGGGCACCCAGCCCCTGGGGGAAAGCCAGATGAGATTGAGGGCGGTGTTGTAATGTGGTTAAACCAGTGGGACTTAGTCATTATGAGCCTGTTAAACAGAACCAAGTTTCCATTGAAGCTATCATAGCCAAAACGTGTTGTTCCAACTGAGAGCTTAAAGTGAAGCTCCAGTCTCTGGTGAAAAAATTAAAAGTCAGCAGCTACAAAAACTGTAGCTGCTGACTTTTAAAAAACAGCCACTCATCTGTTCCTCAGTCCAACGGTGTGCTCACTGCAGCCGTCCGTCCGCTGTCACTGGCGCTGGCATCTTAAGTGTGGGCACCTGACTGTGACAGCTTGCGGCTTCACAGCTGGAGGCCCACTGTACATGAGCGAGCAGCGCTGTGCATTGTGAAAGGTCCCACAGTCCTTTGGAACCTGTCACATGTCCCAGAAGACTGAGGGGAGGGAGGAGGGGGGGGAGAACTTCCGCTTTTAATCGCTTAGGTAGTCAAAGCGGAAGTGGGAGTGGGTACCTGTCAAAATAGGGTACCCACTCCCCACCTTGCTCCCCAAAGGTGCCAATCCTTAACAGGGATTAGGGGATGACTCCTTAAAGCGGAACTTCCACTTTTGGATGGAGCTCCTCTATAAGTTGTTTATTCTCATCAAAAGTACTAATTTATACTGTGATCTGCCCCCCTTTACAAATTACTAGAATTATATTTATGGGACTAAGCATTTTTTTAATTTGTGCTAAAAAAATTAACTAAGAAAAATGTTAAATATTTACTTACCGCCAGTAAAAAAGGAAAAAAAATCAACAGAAAAAATATCTAAGGAAAGAAAGAAGTAAAAGAAAAATGCATAATTCAGTATGATTAAACTAAATATAAACCTAAAAAATGTTGACCATCATGTTTTACCCTATACAATTTTCTTTCTGAGCGTAGAACTGTTCAATCTGTCTATCCGATAGGCAGCCCAACAGCCAAATGAAACAGTGCACATGGCAGGCTGACAACAATTTTCTAATTGCAAGGCAGTGGCTTAGTGTTGTCTGATTGAGCATTTTCCCACTCTACTGTCTAATCTACAAATCACAATATTTTATACAGTAACAAAAATAGGTTATAGGAGAGAAACCCAGACTGTGTGTTCTGTATGTCCACATTCCAGCAGCAAATCATGTACAACTATGAAAAGAATATGTAGTCATGGACTTTTCGTGGACATATAGAAGAGACTGAGTAACGTAAAGACAATGTTATTATCTACCAATAAAAATCTATTGCACAACATTAAAAATTACTATCCAGAAGTCTCAAGAGACGCAGCCGCACTCTTCAGCGAGCATGGCATAAAAATAAATCCCTGAACAACTTTACCCTCTACAAATCCACTCTTCTCAAATACAACTCCAGCCTCCACGCTGCTAAGCAAACCTACCATAACACTCTCATCAAGACCCTCTCATCCAACCCTCGTCAACTCTTCTCTACCCTTAATTCCTTACTCCACCCCCCACTGCCTCCACCCACCAACTTACTTACTGCACAGGAGATTGCCAGTCACTTCAAGAAGATGATCGACACAATTCGTGATGAGATTTCCAGTATCAAGCTTCCTCCTCTAACCAACATACCAGGCCCAACACCAAACTCTACACTCTCCTCCTTCAAACCTGTTACCACCAAGGAAGTTACCGAACTCCTTTCCAAGGCCCACTTCACCACCTGTCCCCTGGATCCTGTCCCCTCACGATTGTTGCAGCCTCCTTCCTGCTCTATCCTAAACTATCTAACCCACATCTTCAACCTCTCACTCTCCATGGGCACCTTTCCCTCCCCACTCAGACATGCACTGGTTACCCCATCCTCAAAAAATCCTCGCTGGACCCCACCTGTTTGAATAACTTAAGACCCATCTCCCTGCTCCCATTTGCCTCCAAGCTTCTTGAGCGCCTTGTTCACAACCGTATGAACTGCTACCTCACTGACAACAACCTTCTTGATCCCCGACAGTCTGGCTTCCGCCCACAACATTCCACAGAAACTGCCCTACTAAAACTCACTAATGACCTAATAACTGCTAAAACCAACGGCCATTACTCCATACTCATACTTCTTGACCTTTCCGCTGCCTTTGACACAGTCGACCACCCGCTCCTCCTCAGTAAACTCCACTCCATCGGCCTCGGTGACTCTGCTCTCTCCTGGTTCTCCTCTTACCTTTCTCAGCGCACTTTCAGTGTCACATGCAACTCCTCCTCCTCCGCTCCACTTTCTGTTGGGGTACCCCAAGGTTCTGTTCATGGGCCCCTCCTTTTCTCTCTCTATACCTCCTCCCTGGGCCAACTGATAACCTCCCATGGCTTCCAATACCACCTCTATGCTGATGACACCCAGATATATCTCTCTAATCCCCAGCTCACCCCCTCAATCTCCTCACGTATCACAAATCTACTAAGCGACATATCAGCATGGATGTCACATCACTACCTTAAACTCAATCTTTCAAAAACTGAGCTTGTAATATTTCCTCCTCCCCGATTCCCCACTCATGACTTTACTATTAAGATCAACAGCACTACCATTGGTCCTTCCCCTCATGCCAGGGTGCTAGACGTAATCCTAGACTCTGACCTCTCCTTTGGGCCCCACATCCACTCACTGGCTAAATCCTGCCGCCTCAACCTCCAGAACATTTCCAAAATCCACCCCTTCCTGATCAATGACACCACAAAACAACTTATCCACGCCTTGGTTATATCCCGCCTCGATTACTGCAACTCCCTCCTCACTGGTCTACTGTTACACAGGCTATCCCCCCTTCAGTCTATTATGAATGCTGCTGCTAGGCTCATACACCTTACCAACCGATCAGCGACTGCTGCCCCTCTCTGCCAATCCCTCCACTGGCTTCCACTAACCCAACGTATAAAATTCAAAATACTAACCACAGCTTACAAAGCCATCCACAACACTGCCCCTAGCTACATCGCCAAACTCTTTGTTAGGTTCTTACCAGTGGTAGCCTCTAGCGCTCCACAGACCGGAATCCCCCAGGGCGCGGAATCTAAGCCCCAACCTGCTTGTTCACCAGGGCCCCTGATGGTGGGGATGGACTTGGAGCAGGCCGAGACCAGGTCGCGGCCCCTGGGTTCACCCGGCTGCGGTAGAAGCACCGCTGGAGGTGTGTAGCAGGTGAGAGCCTGATGTGAGGAGGTAACAAGAGCAGCGTCGGGCAGGTCGGGTCGGTAACGGTGGTGGCGGCGTGGTACAAAATCAGCAGGCAGAGGGATAAACAGGTCACAAGCTGGGTTCGGTAACAGGAGATCAGAACGTGCAGGGTTAAGCAGGAGAATGGTCAGACAAGCCAGGGATCAGAACAGGAGACAGACAGCAAATCAGGGTCAGGCAGGGTCGGCAACAAGACAATCTACAACGCAGGAACTCAGGATACAGGTAAGACCATACAGCAACTAAACACAGCCCTGAACTGTTTTAAATAGGGTGCCCTGATTGGAGCCAGGCTCGCGTCCGCGATCGCGAGTGTGCATGAGTGAGCACTGCTGCAATTGTGGGTGCCCTAGTCCCAATGCTCGCACGCTAGTGCGGCCAGGCGCATGCACAGACTCGTGCGCGATCGCGGACAGCTCTGGGGTCCCTGACACTCATCCACAGATACTGCCCAAATCGCCCACTCCGCTCCTTTTATGATATCCTCCTCTCTAGCTCCCTCATCACCTCCTCCCACGCTCGCCTCCAGGACTTGTCCAGAGCCTCTCCCATCCTCTGGAACTCCCTACCACAGCATGTCCAGTCAGCCCCCACCCTGTCTGCCTTTAGGCGATCTTTGAAAACTCACTTCTTCAGGGAAGCCTACCCCACCTCCACCTAAGAACTGTACTTAAATCACCTCCGCCAGATCATCCCCCGCAGCTATCACCTTTTGTATCACCTCCCCCTTCCTTTAGATTGTAAGCTCCACGAGCAGGGCCCTCCTATTCCTTCTGTACTGAAATGTATTGTAATTGTATTGTCTCCCTTATATTGTAAAGCGCTGCACAAACTGTTGGCGCTATATAAATCCTGTATAATAATAATAATAAAAAATTGGAATTCATAGCATGCGCATGTTTCCCATAGAGGTGCAAATGAATAAGCCAAGGTGAAGCCACTGCCTCTCAAGTGGGAACTTTAGGTACATTCAGTGAACATCCAATGGTCTTGTACACATAATCTTCTCAATAGGGAAACATCCAGACCCAATGTAAGTTACCATAAAGACATCATGGTCAAAGTAGTCAAAGCACATACACTATATTGCCAAAAGTATTGGGACACCCCTCCAAATCATTGAATTCAGGTGTTCCAATCACCTCTATGGTCACAGTGGTATAAAATCAAGGACCTAGGCATGCAGACTGCTTCTACAAACATTTGTGAAAAAAAGGGTCGCTCTCAAGAACTCAGTGAATTCAAGCGTGGTACTGTGATAGGTTGCCACCTGTGCAATATGTCCATCCGTGACATTTTCTTGCTACTAAATATTCCACAGTCAACTGTTAGTGGTTTTATAACAAAGTGGAAAAAACTGGGAACAACAGCAACTCAGCCACAAAGTGGAAGGCTACGTAAAATGACAGAGTGGGGTCAGCTCACGCTGCAGCGCACAGTATGCAGAAGTCGCCAACTGTCTGCAGAGTCAATAGCTAAAGACCTCCAAACTTTGAGTGGTCTTCAAATTAGCACAACAGCAGTGCATAGAGAGCTTCATGGCCAAGCAGCTGCATCTAAACCTTACATCACCAAGTGCAATGCAAAGCGTCAGATGCAGTGGTGTAAAGCACGCCGCTACTGGACTCTAGAGCAGTGGAATCACATTCTCTGGAATGATGAATCAAGCTTCTTCAATCCAATGGATGTGTCGAGGTATGGCAGCTGCCAGGAAAAGAGTATTTGCCTGTTTGCATTGTGCCAAATGTAAAGTTTGGTGTTGGGGGGATTATGGTGTGAGGTTGTTTTACAGGGGTTGGACTTGGCCCCTTAGTTCCAGTCAAGGGAATTCTTAAGGCGTCAGCATACCAAGACATTTTGGACAATTTCATGCTCCCAACTTTGTGGGAACAGTTTGGGGATGGCCCCTTCCTGTTCCAACATGACTGAACCAGTGCACAAAGCAAGGTCCATAAAGGCATGGATGAGCAAGTTTGGAGTGGAGGGAATTGACTGGTCCTGACTTCAACCTGATAGAACACCTTTGGGATGAATTAGAGCAGACACTGCAAGCCAGACCTTCTCGTCCGACATCAGTGCCTGACCTCACAAATGCGCTTCTGGAAGAATGGTCAAACATTCCCATAGACATACTCCTAAACCTTGTGGATGGCCTTCCCAGAATAGTTGAAGCTGTTATAGTTGCAAAAGGTGGGCCAACTCAATATTAACCACTTGCCTACTGGGCACTGTCACACCCTTCCTGCCCAGGCCAATTTTCAGCTTTCAGCACTGTTGCACTTTGAATGGCAATTGCACGGTCATGAAACACTGTACTCATATGAACTTTTTATCATTTTTTTCACACAAATAGAGCTTTCTCTTGATGGTATTTAATTGCCACTGAGTGTTTTATTTTTTGCGCTATAAACAAAAAAAGAGCAACAAATTTGAAAAAAATTTTTTTTCTTTGTTTCTATTATAAAATTTTGCAAACAGGTAATTGTTATCCTTCACGAATGTGCGTTGATGAGGCTGCACTAATAGGCAGCACTGATGGGCACTGATAGGCAGCACTGATGGGAACTGATAGGTGGCACTGATAGGAGGCACTGATAGGAGGCACTGACAGGTAGCACTGATAGGAGGCACTGATGAGCTGGCACTGATGATGCTGCACTGATAGGCAGCACTGACGGGCACTGATAGGCAGCACTGATGAGCACTGATGGGTGGAACTGGCTGACGGCACTGCTGGGCACTTCTGGGCAACACGGATGGGTGGCACTGCTGTGCACAAGTGGCTGGCACTGCTAGGCACTGCTGGGCACAGGTGGGTGGCACTGCAGGGCACAGGTGGGTGGCACTGATGGGTAGAGGTGGGCGGCATTGCTGGCACTGATCATCAGGGCAGTGATCATCAGTGCCGATCACTTTTGTGGCAATTGCCGGTTATCGGCTGTATTTTCCTCACGCTGTGACAGTGTGAGGAAGGTGCAGCCGATAACTGGCAACTGTATTTACACTGTGATCTGCTGTGCCATTGGACACAGCTGATCACATGGTAAAAGGCTGCTGTGATTGGCTGTTTACTGTATCCTGTGACACAGCAATCACCGGTGGCGCCCAGTGCTCTTCATTGGGGGCACACAGGGGGCGTGTTCTGAAATGGCGTCCATGGACATCGTCCCAGAACTAGACAACTGCGCTGTAGCTGTCCTTCAGCTATAGCGCAGTAGGGAAGAAGTTAAACCCTATGGACTAAGACTGGGATGCCATTAAAGCTCATGTGTGTGTAAAGGCAGGCTTCCCAATACTTTTGGCAATATAGTGTAAATATACCAAAGAGGGGGCTCTTGATAAGTATCTAAGAAACAAACTCAGTTTGTAAAATAAAAATAAAAATTCAAGCAAATTTTGCCAAATCAGCTCAATAATTGAAACTGAGAGATTCCACCTTGATGACTTTTTTTGCTAGTGGAGAATTCAGCAATTTCACAACAAAACTTATTTCAGTGAAATCCTTCCACTCATTCCTAGTTACCACCAAGGAGGAAAGCCTGCCTCATCCCTCGCCCAAAAAGCCCACGTAATGTATATAGCCCATAGACATGAATGGCTTATGCAAACACTTGTTTACTGTACAGAAGTATGAAAACGCAAGCAAAAGTTCTACAAGATCATTGTGGTGTTTTTTCTGCAAATCATTTGAAGAATTCAGGCTTATTATTTTTACACTAAGCCTAATTTTTTCAATCAAAATAAAAGTAGAGGTCTGAAATTCTTATTAAGAGAAGGAGAGAGCAATGCTTAGTGAAACTAAAATGTAAATATTCATTCTTTCTCTTTTGGGTTTATTTATAAAGCAGTGAATGTGACATTCACCAAACATTCAAAGCAGGTGTATTTTCTTGGCCCAAGTGTTTTAAGAATGATCATTTTTGTTTTTTACATTATTGACTTCCAGTCTTATCTCCCTAAGTGCACTGTAACACTAGCTTCTGTGTTGGGCAGGGCACCCTCCCTTGGTACACAACCACCTGACACCGCAGCAAACATAGAGACATCTACTTTGCTTTGTAGCACCTGTCTCTGGTTCCCAGCAATTGTGCGTTGCAAGAACCAGTAAGAGGAATGCGAAGGGAGAGAGGGGGTGCTTGTCAGACTCACTTCTCTCTATGTTTATCTGGCTGGTTGATGGGATATTTAACCTCCCTAGTGGTCTGAATATGTCCATATTTCTGCGGTACATTTTTTTGCATGGAAATATGTATTTTTTTTATTGTAGGCCTGTAATTTTTAGGAATAACTCACTGAAATCTGTCCGAACAAGAGTCTAGTGGACATCCCGGGTAGGATAAAACTTAGCACCCGTTATAGGATGCAAGGTAAATTTAATTTTGCTCACTCTGCACTCTGAGGAGCAGGGATTGTTTGGTTTGGTCTTCTCATGGTTTCACAGGCTGAGGATTCAATTGTTTCCTCCATCTCTGAAAGAGGTTTCCAGAGCTAAGGGTGGGAAAATTCAAATGACTGACCTTAATTTACTATGCCCTGGCCAATTCCTGGGGAGGCGTGCCAAGAAAGTGGTCAGGAAGGTGGTAAATAGCCTGAAGCTCACAGGAGATTGTTCTTTTCCCCATCAGGGATGGTTCAATGAACTTCAGGGGACTGCTTGCCCCTGAGGCACTTTTGGAGTTGCTGTTTTGCTGGGCCTTGGCTGTTCTGGGCTAGAGGCCTGGGATTATCCTGAATCTGAGTGCTGGCCTTCTCCAGCAATGAGGATCAAGTCTATGGATGTAGTTGTTTTGGGATCCATGACTAAAAGATCCTGCCTGACTCTCTGCAACTGTACAGCATCCTAAAATCATTCCTTTTTCTACTGCTAGATGCCAGAGAGATGTTCCTCATGGTTCCCAGCTGCGAGGCTTCTGGCTGTTCCTAAAGCTATCTCCCGGTTCCCAGCTATGAGACTTAAAGCGGAGGATGCCTCCTCCTCTCCTCCACCGCCACATTTGTCACTTTTTGGGGGAGAGCTGATACCTGGTTTTGACAGGTACCCGTCCCCACTTCTGACTCAGTTCGGTGCAGCAAAATGAGCCAGAGGTTTGGCCCCCCTCCTTCCCCCCACAGTCTTCTGGGACACTTTACAGGTCCCAGAAGACTGCCGGACTAATCAGGAGGTCACATGCACAGTGGGCACCTGGCTGTGAAGCCCACAGCTGAGATGCCGGTGCCAGGGAGAGAAGAGGGAAAGAAGGGACGGCGAGAGTGAGCACATCGCTGGATCCTAGGACAGGTGAGTGTGTGTTTATTAAAAATCAGCAGCTACATATGTTTTAGTTGCTGACTTTTAATAAACACAAAAATGACTGGAACACCGCTTTAAAACTAATTTGAAGCTACAGTATCTCATGGTCCCCAGCTCTAAGGCTTTAAGCTAATTTGAAGCGCTCTCATGATTCCCAGCTGTGAGAGCTAAACTGTGCTACCTTTACAGGGAGAAGAGGGTCCTCTACCTAATGTGCTGAGTGTTTTGGAGTTTCCCATACCTTAACCCTCTCCTGATTGCAATTCATCTAGCAATAAAATACAAAAAGACAACCCCTAGACTGTTCATTTCGAGCTGCAGCGAATGCACTGTTGTCTAAGTGAGTGGTGGCCTTTGCCCTGTTTGAGAAGGAACTATTCAAATTCAGCGGCCCCTGCCCCTACAAGTTTATGAGATCCCCAGGCATCAGAGAGTCAAGTATGACATGGGAAAGCAAAATGCTGATCATCTCCACAGATCTGGTTAAATGATGAAGATGTGCATTGACAACCCTGCTTGCTAGTCTTCAATACCCATCATAGTGTTGCAGGTGTGTGAAATCACAAGAGTTTACACAAAATTGTAAAAATTGTCTGGTGAAACAGTTTTGACAGATGGTTGACGCCAATGTAGAAACTAGTATTCTGGTGACATCTACTGATCGAGCTAGGATTTGCACATCTACAATTTTTAAAGGGCCAATTATAATAGGTTTGTGTAAATGTTACTTTATCTTTTTTTAAAAAAATGTATGTCTTTAAATTGTTGTTAGGCACCAGGAAATGTGTCCAGATAAAACATTTTTTGGTAGCTTTTTTGAATGAATTGAATGTCTGTATTACACAACAGGTTCAACACTGGATCTAGCACACCTCTCAACTTTTAAGAAGAGAAAGTTGGGCACCCTTTAGCACAAAGTATGTAGACAGAAGATATACCCCTGCCACATCCTCCAGATCCCCCAATTTTGTGAATTACTAATATATGATTGTTTTATCCCAAAGCTTTGGAGTCCACTCGGCTGAGGCTGACCGTGGCAGCCACACAATTCCAGCTGTCATCTATCACTCTCTGACTGCTACAATCATACAGAGAAGCTGTGCAAGGAGAGGGAAGACAGGAGGAAGAGGACACTAAAGCTGCATGCCTGCAGCTGCTGGGAGGGGGTCCTGCCTTCCACTAGGGATGAGCTGACAGGCTGGTCTGAAACTAGGAATGGACCAAACGTTGACTGTTCTGACATTTGGACAAACTTCTGGAATTTTGCCTGTTTGGCTCCTTGTTTGGCAGGAGTAAAATATCATATATAGAAGCTGTATTTATACCACGTCTATATATATATGACAGCTTTCCACCATCCCTGGTTCCTAAGGAAGCCACAGGTGCTAGCACCCTTAGGACCCACTGATGTCACTGGGAACCCCTGCCACTTAAGCAAAGGGGTAGCCTTAACACCACTGCTAAAATATTGCCATGGTGTCACTATGTGATGTCACCATGGCATAACATTGACTAAATATGGCCATGGGCATATTTGGCCAGTTATGTCAGCACATCCCCGCCCCTTCGTTTATATAGCTGATGACAGCTTGGGGAGTTGGTATTTAGTTATGAGTACAATTGGGTGATGTGCCATTTTTTTGGCAACTCGGCTGGCAACAGACATTGTGATTGGCAATTGATTTTCAATTAGGGGATTTTTATTTTTATATTAACGGACATCTAAGTAACAATTCTTTTTTTTGTGAATGAGTAGGGATAATATGTACTAGCTCACACTCATTCCTGTGGGAGAGGCAGATACCTGGGGGCCCCCTTACCATTAAGGAGGGTTTCCAGATTCTGATAAAACACTGACAATCACTAGTCAGGGTTGTTTGCATGAGACCTTTGCCCTCATCAACATGGAGACAAGGTGCTTTGCTAGGGGCGGTGTTGAGGGATGTTGCATGGCATGGTTAGGTGGGAGAGGATAAAGCCCCCCCTCCCTTTTCCTCCATGCTCAGATTAGGAGTATGCTAAAGGGGAACCTCATGCATTTTATTTATTTATTTATTTGCATGTGGAATCCCCCTCAACACTTCGCTCCAGAAGATTTTACCCCCTTCATTACCAGACCATTTTTTTGCTATTCAGTATTGCGCTACTTTAACTAACCATTGCACAGTCCATGCAACACTGTACCCAAATTAAATGTATATACTTTTTCACACAAACAGAACTTTGTTTTGGTAGTATTTGATCACCACTGGGTTTTTTATTTTTTATTATTTAAACTAAAAAAAGACTGAAAATTTTGATAAAAAAGATATTTTCTACTTTCTGTTATCAAAACAAATAAAAAAAATCTTTTTTTTCATAAATTTAGACAAAAATGTATTCTGCTGCATGTTTTTGGTAAAAAAAAGTCCTAATAAGTGTATACTAATTTATTTGTGCGAAAGGTATAGTATCTACAAACTATGATATATATATATATATATATATATATATATATATATATATATATATATATATGTTGGAATTTACGCAGCTATGATGCTATACTGGTAATGATGATGATCAGAGACTTATAGTGGGACTGTAATAGTGTGGCAGGCAATCTGGTGCTAGTCCACCTGGATGGGAGGAGTACACTAACTGACACAGACATCAATAGTGACACTAATACAGTGATCAGTGCTAGTACTGTCACTGTACTAATGATAGTGGCTGGGAAAGGGTTAACATATAGAGGTAATCAAGGAGTTAATTATGTGCCTAACAATGTATAAAGTGTGTAATATGTGCTTCTTTTACTTTGCTGTTTTTTCTCCCTGCTTTTCAGGGAGAAGAAGCAGCAAAATCACTCTTCTGTTTACACGGAATCCTGGACTGTGACTGGACACAGCCGATCAGCAGGTTCCAGTCAAAATCATTGGCTGAAACCTGTTGAAAAAAATCATGTGTGTCCAGTCATGCATGTGTACGCCCACAGACCAGGAAGAAGCCAGTCACGCATATATATGTGACTGGGCCTGCCAGTGCTCCTATGCCAATTAAATGTACAAAGGGTCTGGTATGCATTTTGGAGGGGGGCTCTGTCCATTTTTTTTTATTCGTGCTGTATGATGTGCTATGGTAAAAGTGACATTTACAAAGATAAAACAATTATACAGTTTAAATTGCTGGCAAATGTCAGCCATCGCCCGCTTCTATTTAATATAAAAACAGCACACAGGCAGTATAGCCACCGAACGTGACCCATTCAAGTAAATTGTGTTACTCCATGTAACTGCATGTAATACAGCATGGGGGTACAGTCAGGGGCGGACTGACAACTCATGGGACCCCCGGGCAATAGAGGATCATGGGGCCCCTGTGTCCTTCCCAAACTCAAAACAGCGTATGAAAAAGGTACCAGGGGCATCTCATGGGGCCCCCTACTGCCCCTGGGCCCTTGGGCAGCGCCCGAGTTTCCAAATGGTCAGTCCGCCCCTGGGTACAGTCTTTCAAGGGTTAAAAAAGATGGCTTATTGCCTCCCAGCTGCTTATCAACTGCCATGTGAAAAGTGATCAACTGCAGATTTTTTAAATTACATAAATCCCTCAGGATATTATATATTTTCTGAACACAGAGGTCCTGTAGCTTAAAAAAGGTGGTAGTTTCAATTTTTTAGGTTGCTTGATGTTTGCACAACAGTTTATCTATAAATCCCTTAAAATTAATTTTAGTGCTCAAAAACACAATTTAATTCCTGTCTTTTTTTCCCCAAATTAAAAGGATTGCAGTGTCAAGTATTTAGATACCAAATATGTCAAGCTTCAAACTGAATGTGCCTGTGAAATGACAAAAAGTTACGGTGTCCCTAATTATCCATAGGTGAGACTTTAAATGCCTTTATATCTCATCAGGATAGCGTTGTATTCATGTGTGCTATGCGCAGGGTAATAGGGGTGCTTCCTGTTTTGTTTATTTTATTATATTTTCCATTTTTTAACACTCTTTTGCACTTCACTTTATTTCTATCAAAAGGGGGCTAAAAAGCCCCCTGGAGGATTGCATTGGACAGGCGATGGATACTCTTTGCTGGTGATGAACACATCAGGGCCTGCTAGACCAAAGTTTTTTCCTGCAGAACCTGCTAGCCACATACTACCTTGGTGTGCAGAAGCTCTGCTTCTCCCTTCAGACCTGCCTGAAATTGTTAATAAAGAGGATTGCCTAAATTTAATGGCAGCTATGGCATTAAGGGGAATAAATATTTGGTGCTTTTGTGCACATTACTGTACTACACAAATATACAGTAACTTGTACTAAACAAAGGGCATCTTTTCTTGTGTTAGCAACAAATGTATGTTGTGGACCCTGAAAAGATAATGGCACCATCCTATTATATTGAGGGGACAGGCACATAAAAAAATGATGGCCCTTCTTAGCCCTGAAGTTGAAAGGCCAGACAGTGCTTTATGGTTATGGATTTGCTGTGAACCATGGGGTGAACCTGAACATCTTCTTTAGTGCAGACTATGCAGCTGCACAAGGGTCTTCTGGAACTTAGGGGCCCAGTTTTGCCAGATGTGGGTTAAATGGGTGCTAAGATCATAAGGGTATCTCGGTGCAGGATTTCTCCTCTAGTCTTGTTATGGTGGCATCTCATATTTTTGTATTTTCTCACCAGTACAAATAGAAAGAGTGAATCTCCACATCAGGGACACAAATAGTAAAAAAATTCTGACAGGTGATCTAACTCTTCCACATTCTATCCACAACTAAATAAGAAACTGTTGGCTTTAAATATATTTTAAATAGTAGTTTTTTTATTGTTTAATAGAAGTCTGTACATCAGACCAAAAATGGGTGACCTGAGAAAGATAGAGGGACATGGGAATTTAGTTCCAAAAAAGGATATACTTTCAGTTGAAGGACCGTTGAGAGCTATAGCTTTAGATTAGGAAAGAGAACACCAATAATATAGCCAGGATGTAAAAAAAGAGAAAGCGGCAAACAGATAATACAGTCCATATGTAATTTATTGTTCAGAATATTCCTTAAAATGGCCCAAAATACACTGGTCTTTTAAAAGACCAAGAAAAAAATAAACCATATCTGCAGAATGAACAGCGATGTCACTCTGTTAAAAGAAATGGAGAAGTTGTTGACTTGCTAGAAGGTTCAACCTGTAGGCAGGGCTAGGTCAAGGGAGGGGCGGGAGCAGGGGCGGAATGACAACTCATGGGGCCCCCGGGCAATAAGGGATCATGGGGCCCCCTACTGACCCCGGGCCCTCGGGCAGTGTCCGAGTTTCCAAATGGTCAGTCCACTCCTGGGTGGGAGGGGCACTTGCCCTGGGCGCAGGCTTTTAGGTTGGAGGGGGGCGCCAGGTTGTAAGCTGCAGTTACATGCAGGAAACTTCAAGTAGTCAGTGCCCTAACTCTGCTGTGACAAGTGTAGATAATGGCAACCCTGTATATCTCTCTTGGAGGAGCTAAATTCCCCCACCAGAGCATTTGGTTTCAGCAACAGCACAAACTATACAGCAAGCAGAGCTATTAGGGAACATATGCTGGCAGACAGTGTTCACTCCATTCCCTCGCGCTGCCCACTGCCTGTCAGGGTTGGTGGTTGGCTGCTAGGACCACTGGTGTCCTAGCAACCAATAACATATTTGCCCCGCCCCCAGGCCCTGGCTTCCAGAGGAGGAGAACTGAACTTCCTCCTATAGACCTGCCCAGTCCCAGTACCTCAGCTTCCACCTGGCAGCCCTGTAAGGAAGTAACGGACCATAATGTAAGTGGGGTTTGTGGGGACCATGATGTAACAGGGACTTTGAGGGGCCTAATGAGAGGGGGGACTCTGGATCTTGATGTAAGGGAGGGGGACCCTGACATAAAGGGGGAACTCTGATGTAAGGAGTTAACTCTAGGGACCATGAAGTAAGGGGGGTAGATGACACTGGGGATCCTGATATAAAGGAGAGAGGGAACTTTGGGGACCCTACTGAAAGGAGGAGTGACACTGGTGACCCTGATGTAAGGAAGGGGGACTCAGGGACTCTGATGTAAGGGGAGGGCTTGGGGGCCCTGATATGAGCGGGAGGGGAAACTTTGGGGATCCTATTGAAAGAGAGAGAGGACTCTAATGTAAGGAGGAACTCTGGGGACCCTGATAAGAGGGGGGACTCTGAGGACCCTAATGAAATGCAGGACTCTGATGTAAGGGGAAGGGACTCTAAGGACCCTGATTTGAGGTGAGATGCTTGAGTCCCCTATGAAAGATGGGAGAACTCTGGGGACTCTTATGTAAAGGATGATTATTGGGACCCTAATGTATGGGGATACACCGGAGACCCTGATGTAGGGGGAGGGGGAAACTCTAGATACCTTGATGCACGGGGTGACACTGGAGGCCCTGATGACTTTGGGGACCCTAATGGAAGAGGGGAACTCTAATGTAAGGGAGGAACTCTGGGGGTGGAAGGGGGACCCTGATTTAATGAGGGGCAATCTGCCTCCCCTTTGTCCCCAGTGTCACCTCCCTTATGTCAGGGAAGTGACACTGGGAAAACTTATGTAATGAGTGGGGGACTCTGGGGATCCTAAATTAAAGGGGGAGGGAATGCTGATGTAAGGCGGTAGGAACCTTGTGGACCCTAATGAAAGGAAGACTCTAGTTTAAACAGGGAAAACAGGGGACCCTGATTTAAGGAGGGGGGACTCTGATGTAAGGGGGACTCTGTTGTAAGAGTGGATTCTGATGGGGACTAATATTATAAGGGGGGGGGGGATCTGATGTGAATGGGGGGCTTGTTCTAACTGCTGTGCTCTTTATGTTGTTTTGTATGTCACTTACTCCTAACCCCTGCACTCTACACATTGTTGCACATTACATAGTCTTGACCAAGGCGTTTATTGTCCCAGTTCTTCTTTAAAGCTCAGGCATACAAAGTGAAATATTCTAACGTGTGCAGAAAAACATATCTGATAGAAACATTTAATTACAAAAAATGGGGGTGCCATTAAGTATATTTGCCCTGGGCACTGGATGGCCCTGTCATGCCACTACCTGTAGGTGGGGTGCAGCGTGGTGCGGCAACAATAATACAGTCCTAGTGTGATAAAATAACTTGTATTGAAACAATACAGTCACAACAAACCCGGTGGGAAGACATCCCAACTGGGGCACTTAGGGAACCCGACAGTGAGTAAAGAGCAGGTTGCAGCCAAACCGACAGCGCCTGTGGTGAGGGCAGTGATGTCTGGTCATATCATACCCAAGCGGGAAGATGTTCAGAGAAGTTGTGAGCCCTATGCTTTCTCCCTTCATCAGGAACTTTCCCTGCCTCAAGTTCTGTCCCTAATGGGTGTTACCTGACCCTACTCTATACATTCACGAATGTGCACCAAAAACCTGGGGGCAGGGACTTGTAAAGCCTCTGATGAGCCAAGATGGCCACCAAGGGTCACCTGGATGCAGCGCTGCCAACCAGAACCCTGTATTTAAGGACCAGGAAACCATAGAGAAACTAGGTTTCTCCTGACTTGCTCTCCAGGTTGTGGTACTGCTGGGGACTTGCACCACCTAAATTGGAGCCAGGGGACTGCACCTGCCTACAAACAGGCAATAGCACTATATTACAGGGGGTACGCAGAGAAAAACTTCTGGGTTAATGCTAATGACAGACTGCATCACATACTGTATGTCATTTTGTATTTTGCCTTAGGTGTATGTTAACCCTTTCACGCCTAATGCAGGCCATAGATGGGGAGAAAAAACGGCAGATTTTTCTTTTAAAAAACGAAAATTCGGTCGTTCAAGCGGCCGACGTTACCATCAATGGTAAAAAAAATCGGCCGATTTTCATCCCTTCTACAGCTGGCAAAAAGTGTCCCTGCAGAGAGCTCCGCTATTTCTGACAGTTCTCTGACAGTTCCTTCACATTTACAGCGGTTGAAACATTGTATCTATTTGTTTCCATTTAGGATATAGATGTTTTTATTCGGAAATAAATAGATACAATGTTTCAACCGCTGTAAATGTCAAAGAACTGTCAGAGAACTGTCAGAAATAGCGGAGCTCTCTGCAGAGATACTTTTTGCTGGACTGGAATTCTTCTTATTTTCATCCTACTTCTTCTTCTTCTTCATCCTCATCCTCTTCTTCTTCATCATCCTCATCCTCTTCTTCTTCTTCATCCTCATCCTCTTCTTCTTCTTCATCCTCATCCTCTTCTTCTTCTTCTTCATCTTCTTCTTCATCCTCATCCTCTTCTTCTTCTTCTTCATCTTCTTCTTCTTCATCCTCATCCTCTTCTTCTTCTTCTTCTTCATCTTCTTCTTCATCTTCTTCTTCATCCTCATCCTCTTCTTCTTCTTCTTCTTCTTCTTCCTCATCCTCTTCTTCTTCCTCATCCTCTTCTTCATCCTCATCCTCATCTTCTTCTTCTTCCTCATCCTCTTCTTCTTCTTCATCCTCTTCTTCATCATCCTCATCCTCTTCTTCTTCATCCTCATCCTCTTCTTCTTCATCATCTTCTTCATCCTCATCCTCTTCTTCTTCTTCTTCTTCTTCATCTTCTTCTTCATCTTCTTCTTCTTCCTCATCCTCTTCTTCATCCTCATCCTCATCTTCTTCTTCTTCCTCATCCTCTTCTTCTTCTTCTTCATCCTCATCCTCTTCTTCTTCTTCTTCTTCATCCTCATCCTCTTCTTATTCTTCATCCTCATCTTCTTCATCCTCATCCTCTTCTTCTTCTTCCTCATCCTCTTCTTCATCCTCATCTTCTTCATCCTCATCCTCTTCTTCTTCTTCCTCATCCTCTTCTTCATCCTCATCTTCTTCTTCCTCTTCTTCATCCTCTTTTTCATCCTCTTCTTCATCCTCTTCCTCTTCTTCTTTTTCTTCTTTTTGTCTTCCTCTTGCAGGTCACTGCTCATGCGCAGATTTTTTATCGGTAAAAAATCAGCCGATTGGCCCATTAATGCCGCGAAAATCGGCCGATCGGCCGATTTTTTTACAACTTTACCAAAAAAAAAAAATGGCCAAAATCCCGAAAAACGGCCGACCAAATCGCCCACTAACGATCCAAAAATCGGCCGATTTTATTTTCGGCCGACAATTCGGCCGATTTTCGACCCATCTATGGCCTGCATAAGGGTAAAACAAATCTTAAAGCCTAAGTAAAATGTTACAACTTTGACATGTGGTAGTAAAACTGTTCATATAATCACAACTACTTTGTACATCTGGGTGAAATATACCGCGTTTTTTTCAGGACAAATTGGGCTTTTATTTGGTGGTATATGGTAGTGGATATCTCCTGATGTTTTTTTATTATCAAAAGAAAACTGGCCCAAAAAAGTAAAAAAAATATATTTTTTTTAATTTAGCTGTATGTTTCTTGTTACTACCATAACCTACCACCAAAGAACAACCCAAAATACATTTTCCAGCTCTTGACAATCGCAGCAATACCATATATGTGTACAGTATGTTATTTGTTATTTGTACCTGTACTACAGCCCAGAAACAATAGTGCGCATTTTTTTTGTACCTAAAAACACACTGACACTAACACTGATACCAATTTAAAAAACAAACAAAAAAATTACTTTTGCCTCTGACCTTTGATCTTGCCCTTTGACCCTGACCTTGACCCAAACACTACCCCTGGCACTGAACTAGATCAAACCTTGATCTAGGTATTTTTCTTTATTTTTTTATTTTATTTTTCAATATTTATTAATTTATCTTTTTCTGGACGGAAACAGAGAGATACAATGTATCTCAATGTTTGATACAATGTTTCAGAGATACAATGTATCTCTCTTCTCCATTCAGAGAAAAAAAAAAAACAAGGGGGGTGGGCTTCACAGTGACTGATCACTGTGATAGACAATCAGAGGCTATCACAGCGATCATGTGAACTGGAATCGGGAGTCATGGGTCCCGATCGTTAGAATGGGACCCGGGGCTCTCAGTGACACCCCAGTCTTTGTGCTGGGAGCACGCTGAGTGGCGCGTTCCCAGCACAAAAACAGGTACGCAAAAATGCGGCCCCATGGAAAAAAGCCAAGTTCTGTGAGGCCACATATTTGTGTGACATCGGCGTCAAGGGGTTAAAATCAATGAAGACATCTTTTAGTTTTTCAAAGCACTAAGAGACAATTAAACAACAAGGCACTATTTTTTTTTTTTTAGGAAAACAATATTCAGGCCAATACAAAATAGAAACCCCCCCACGTATTTAGTATATCGCTGTGATACATGTACATTTTCTTACAGTATGTACATAGACATGCTGCAAGTAATTAAAAATATTGTTGATGATAATGTAAGGGAAATACAGTATGCTCCTACCTTTCTGTTTGAGCTGACAACACAGAGTCTTTTAAACTACAAAACCTTAAAAACTTGGTGTCAGCCCTGCCTACTATATTGTGATAAATTACAAAGGACACAGCCCTCTCTTCATCCCTCTCCCCCTCCTATTACAGTATTCTAGACCAGTGGTCGGCAAGCCGCGGCTCGCGAGCCACATGCGGCTCTTTACCCTCTCTAATGCGGCTCTTCTGTGTGCCGGGCGCCTGCTCCCCTCCCTCCTCTCGGTCGGCCGCTCCCCTGCCTCCTCTCGGTTGGCAGCCCCAAAAGTCCGCGCGGACCTTTTAATCCGGCCTGCGGATGTGGCTGTCAGGATGTGTGTAGGCGGGGCAGCGTGCCGAACGTGAGGGGAGGGGAGCTAGGCTCCTCTCACAGTCCGCCCTGAAGACCCGAACGGCGCGGGAAGACAGCGAGAGGAACGCAAAAGGTAAGTGAATTGACACGGGGGACTTGGCTTACTAGAAGGGGGGGGGGATAGTACTGTGGGGGATGAAATACTATATGAGGGATGAAATACTATATGAGGGATGAATTACTATATGAGGGATGAATTACTATATGGGGGATGAATTACTATATGGGGGATGAATTACTATATGGGGGATGAATTACTATATGAGGGATGAAATACTATATGAGGGATGAATTACTATATGAGGGATGAATTACTATATGGGGGATGAATTACTATATGAGGGATGAAATACTATATGAGGGATGAAATACTATATGGGGGGATGAAATACTATATGGGGGGATGAAATACTATATGAGGGATGAAATACTATATGAGGGATGAAATACTATATGAGGGATGAATTACTATATGAGGGATGAAATACTATATGAGGGATGAAATACTATATGGGGGGATGAAATACTATATGAGGGATGAAATACTATATGAGGGATGAATTACTATATGAGGGATGAAATACTATATGGGGGGATGAAATACTATATGGGGGGATGAAATACTATATGAGGGATGAAATACTATATGAGGGATGAAATACTATATGAGGGATGAATTACTATATGGGGGATGAAATACTATATGAGGGATGAAATACTATATGAGGGATGAAATACTATACGGGGGATGAAATACTATACGAGGGATGAAATACTATACGGGGGATGAATTGCTATGGGGGATGAATTACTATATGGGGGATGAATTACTATGGGGGATGAATTACTATATGGGGGATGAATTACTATATGGGGGATGAATTACTATGGGGGATGAATTACTATATGGAGGATGAATTACTATATGGGGGATGAATTACTATGGGGGATGAATTACTATGGGGGATGAATTACGATGGGGGATGAATTACTATGGGGGATGAATTACTATGGGGGATGAATTACACTATGGGGGATGAATTACTATATGGGGGATGAATTACTATGGGGGATGAATTACTATATGGGAGATGTATTTTCAGTTTTAAAAATGTGGCTCTCAAAATAAATTTCAATCATGGTTTTGGTGAGATTTGGCTCAGTTGAAAAAAAAGGTTGCCCACCACTGTTCTAGACCCTTGCACTCTGTATGCTACTGTATATTGAAATGATATACTTTTGACCAAATTATTCATTGTCTCAGCAGTTGCTGGTTGTTAGGTAGTCCCTGACTTTTTGAATGAATCGCTATATTCTGTGTGCAGAAAAGCATATGTATTGGAACAATCGGCAAGCTTGCGTGCAGGGGTGATAGTCTGCCCTTACCAGAGGTAATTACTCCAAATGCCATTATATCCAAACACCTGTGGACAGCTGTGTCCCCTGTAATGCAGACCATACATGGGTCAAGTTCCGAATGAATTCCTTTAGAAAAAGGGAATTCAAAAGGTGTTTTGTAATCTGATGGCGCCACCATTGATTTCGAAATTCAACCAACCAAGCCTGCAATTTCACCTCATGTTGCTACAGAAAACAATTTCCGTGGCCAAGAATTTTCTTTTTTCTTTCCAGGTCACAGCTCAGGCTTATTTCTTTTTCTTTTATATTTCTTGCACGATTCTCCCATCATTGATTTGAAATTCATTTGTTTTTTAAAAAATTTCCAACATGCTCGATCACTCAAATTCAATAGTTACACGGAAATCGGCCGTTTCTGTGGCCCACTAATGGTGCGAAATTCGAAAGAAAATTCTTAGAAAAGATTTTTGAAAGAAAATTATTTCAGAATTCGACCCGTGTATGGCCGGCTTTAAGTTGTCAGTTCTTTGAACAGGCTGAGTGTGTAAGCAGGTGCAGTCTGTTTTCCACTCTAAGTGGCACTTGGCTGGAGTGGTACTGCAGCTGGAGGGAAATTCAGGAGAAACCTTGTTTCTCTATGATTTCCTCAGTCCTCTGAAGCAGTGTTCTGGTTGGCTATGCTGTTTCCAAGTGATCCTGGTGACCATCTTGGGTCATTTTAAGTCCCTGTCCCCAGGTTTTGGTGCACATTTTGCAAAATGGCTAGTTTAAGGAGAGGTTACATGTGTAAGTTTGGCAACATGCATTTTCCACACTTTACAATCAATAAACAGTCCTTGAACTTAGTTTTATGGTTTTATTAGGGGTTGGGAAGAACTTGGATTGGTTCTAGGGGTATATGGGATGCCCAAGGAACTGCAAAACTTGAGGACAACTTCTTAGCAATGATGTACAAAAATGTGGATTAGCAACAATCTCTATTAACCTCCCTAATGGTATTCCCGAGTGTAGCTCGGGGTAAAATGTCTGTACCAAAAGCGGTAACCCCGAGCTACACTCGGAATTACCATGCAGCGCTGCATAGGGAGTTCCTGCAGCACTTACCTTGTCCTTCGCTCCCGTGATGTGTCCCCTGCAGCATCCCCAGCCATCTCCTCCGGCAGATGCCGGCATCCGGCTCCTGTGTTCCGGTCCCTGTGACGTCGGAACGTACGGGCACCGCCGGCGGCGGGAAATTTGAAAATTTAAAAAAAATTTAATTTTTTTCAAAACGATTTTTCACAGTAAAACATTGCTGTTTCAACCCATTTCACATACATTTTGTCCCGAGTGCTCTGTCCTGTCCCCTGTCTGCATTTTGAATGTTCTTTCTGCCTGGAAACTTAGAAAAGTCCACGGCGTCCAAAAAGTGTCCCTTTAGGTCAAAAGCGGTTTTAGATCAGCTAGAGAACAGTGATAGTAAATCAGAACCACTTGCAGAATTGAGTGATAATGATTCGTGGAGAAATTCGTCATCAGACACTGAAAACAATTTTGCGACTTTGCTCAGTGATGTGCGAACTTGGCGCTATATTTCAAATTTCAGTGTTTTTGGTTTGATTATATTATTGAATTACATTTATTATTATTATATTATTATTTTTTATGATTATTTATTAAATTATAATTTATGATTTTGTGTTTCAAATTTTATCATACCCGGGATGTTTACTAGACTCTTGTTCGGACAGATTTCAGTGAGTTATTCCTAAATATTGGAGAGAAACAAGAAAGTGAGCGCTCCCACATCAGCAGCCAATGCACCCAAGGCAATCACAGTAAAACCTTCAGAAACACACAGAAAAATAAAGTGCGGCGCTAATAAATAAGATATAAGATCCGTAGACCCATATAGGTCTAAGATAGTCTAAACAGACACTGTGATATATAATGACTAATACTTTAAGCAAATAATGTAAAAAATAATGTCCAGGCGAATACACGCAGGATCTTGCATAGAAGCTAGTAAGCCCAGGATCAAATGGTAAAATTGCGCACTCACCGGACGCGCTATATAAAAGCGCATTAGTAGTATGACCCCTGGAAATCCCTCATCAAGCGGGTACAGTGGTAACCATCCGGGAACAGGCGGTTCTTGGTAAAAAAGGAACAGCTTCCAAATCCAGAGATCCTCTTTAGCTTAGATGAATAGTAAGCGAGGAACTCCCTCCGGTGGCCAAAATAGATAAGGTGTCCTAAAATTGTTAGCTCCAAATAGGAGCCAAAAAACACCTCATAGTGTAGTAGGTAAAATCAAGAACATTTATTGGTAATAATAAAACAGGGCAGAAACACTTATTCAGTAAATGAAAAAAAGAGGTTGGCCTCCCCTCTGATGATGTGCTGGAGCACGAAAGGCCTTAGGAGGAGCCAGCAGAGCGTGACATCGTAGCCGCCCGGAGCCACGAGGAGGCCCGGCGGCCATATTACTTTTGGTCAGTTACACTATTTTTTTCATTTACTGAATAAGTGTATCTGCCCTGTTTTATTATTACCAATAAATGTTCTTGATTTTACCTACTACACTATGAGGTGTTTTTTGGCTCCTATTTGGAGCTAACAATTTTAGGACACCTTATCTATTTTGGCCACCGGAGGGAGTTCCTCGCTTACTATTCATCTAAGCTAAAGAGGATCTCTGGATTTGGAAGCTGTTCCTTTTTTACCAAGAACCGCCTGTTCCTGGATGGTTACCCACTGTACCCGCTTGATGAGGGATTTCCAGGGGTCATACTACATATGCGCTTTTATATAGCGCGTCCGGTGAGTGCGCAATTTTACCATTTGATCCTGGGCTTACTAGCTTCTATGCAAGATCCTGCGTGTATTCGCCTGGACATTATTTTTTACATTATTTGTTTAAAGTATTAGTCATTATATATCACAGTGTCTGTTTAGACTATCTGAGACCTATATGGGTCTACGGATCTTATATCTTATTTATTAGCGCCGCACTTTATTTTTCTGTGTATTCCTAAATATTACAGCCTACAATAAAAAAAACTACATATTTCCATGCAGAATAATGGTACCGCTTTCAGCACCAAAAATCTGAAATAATCATACCGCTAGGGAGGTTAAGGAGCACTGATGCCTCTTTGATGTACCTCTTCAGACTGATTCCTCCTCTTCACCCAGCTGCACTGAGGGTATCCCTGGGCTAGGGGGCCCAAGAGCTGCCATCTGAACAGTACTGGATGAGAAGCTAGTTGGATCTTGCACCGAACTACCCTCTCCCCTTATCTGGCTCAGGGATACTCACACTGTCCTTTCCTGTTAGTTTAGTGGGTTGGTGGCTGCCCTCAGGCCTTACACTGGGCTGGCTCCTTCTCTGCTGCACAAGCTGTCCTCCCCAGGAGATGTTGAGGTAGAGTAGAGATCCTCCTCTCCAGCACCCTCCCTGGGGCCCCCTCCCAAGCTCCACACTCCAGCCTTTCCCAATCCATCTTCCTCTTGACATGGCCCACTATTCCCCAGGCTCTCTGATATTTGAGGGTTGCCCTGGTCACCATGCCCAGGATCCTGCCAGGGCATTAGCCAAGGTCTCTCAAACATGCAGATCTGGGCCTCCTCCCCTCCTCCACCCCACTTCTAGAAAGTTCCTTGTGTTTCTAGAAGAGTGGGAGGGCTCCAGAATCCCTGACCTGTAGAACCTCCCTAGCCTGTCCTGAGGTGAATTCCTGCCTCACTTACAGGCTGACTCATCCCAGGCTGCTACCCAGCCTCTGTGTAAAAAAAGAAAAAGACACAAGCAGCCTATCTTAGCTAACCTGTTGGGCATTTAAACATGCCTGTCAGGGACATCACTAGCAGTAGAGAAAAGTTCCAGAGGAGTAGCGAAAGAGCAGGGCCTACACCTTTACCTCCTCAAGTGCCCTCTTAAGCTGGACTGGCCATGCTGCACTTCACCTCCCAAAGCAAGCACTCTCTTCAGCTTGTGCCTACTACCGTTGACTCTGCATTGGACTGACTGTGAGTTCTCAGTCTGGCATTTGTGTACTTTGGGCCTCAGTGTGATTACTGCTGCAGCACCACGCTACACCTACCTCACAAGTGGCCACGACTGCCTGCATTCCCCTCTAAATCTATCCATAGGAATGTGAGCTAAAAAACACTTTGAATGAGGCCTCAGGTCTGATAACTTGCAATATCTTACATTTTTGTTTTTTTTTAGTTTACATATGATTTAAATAGCATCTTCCGGTACTTACACATATATCTAGTTATACTGCAGCCCAGGACCCTTGACCCTCTGGCATTCCTCTATGTAAATATTGACTCCCTTCAAGGTTACTAGTTCTGGCCCACTGCCCCATTACCTATGCTTCACTACTGGTTAGTGTAGCTGCTCAATACCCTTATGGACTTATATTATAGAGCAGCATCCCATAAATCATGGACAATGGACCAATTGCATTTCACTGCTTACTGTTTACCAGCCCATGCAAAGAAAAGGATCCACATGCATGGTTTTCTCACTGCACTTCAGAGCCAGTGAACTCAGAGTGGAAATAGTTGCTTTACCTCAAAAGCAGAGGGTTTTATTACCCAGTTAAGAACATTAAGTCCATTAAGTCATCCAGTCCATAGAGGTGCATCAATGGATATGAACCATACATAAAGATAACTGAAAACTGCACAAAAGTGCTGGAGAGTTTTCCTAGTCTCACTGAGTGCCAGCAATGGGGCATTCTTCTTCACACAGAAAGCAATGATAGGGTACAATTCATCCAACTGATACCAACAATGGGACACTATTCCTCACAGCGAAACCAATAATGGGACACTTTTCCTCCTACTGAAAATGATAGAACACCATTACTCCCACTGACACCAAAGATGTTGACTATTCCTCCTACTGACACCAATAATTAGGTATTTTTCCTACCACAACAATGATGGGGCACCATTTCTCCCACTGACACCAAAGATGGGGACTATTCCTTCCAGTGACACCAACAACGAGACACTATTTTTTTCTCCCATTGACCTCCAGGGCATTTTTTCTCTTACTGACCACTGATTTTGAGACTTTTTTGGTATTTCCATGATTTTTATTAGTTTATAAACATTAAAAAAAACAGGAGCAATGAGACACTCCCACTCACAGGCCATCAATTGCACATAAAAAAATAAAGAAAACAGTGCTCTAACGCCAACAGAGCAAAAGATGCGCCCACGCAGGGGCTATCAATGGCACATAAATGACAAAAACATTGGAATAACATCGAAAGTATCTCAAACCAAAGGCAGCTATCCACCTCCAAACCAAAAACAAACAGAAATAGAAAAGGAAGGAGGAGTACAAAAGGAAAGAGATGACAAGGCCATGAGCAGGGGTTTGGGAATGCCAATATTGAGCAACATCACAACCCCAGACTAGCTGGGGCTGAGACTTTTTTTTAACATAAATTGTCCACCAGCGCTGGGAAATTTTTCGACTTCTGCTGCTGAATTTCTCCAACCACTGACCCCTAACATTGAGGAATACAGACAAGAAAAGAGATATGGAGGTAAAAAAATACAGTTTTTTTCTATAGATTATGTGATGCTAGTAAAAAGGAAAGCAACTTTGATTGACTCCCCATGGCAATATGGGCCCAGAGAATGTCATATGAAATAGGGAAAATGTAAGGCAAAATGACCACACACAGTAGAAGCTTTTTGTGACATACAGGCAATTTATAACACAGAAGTAAAGCAAGGAGCCATACAAGGAAATTCATCTTCTAGCATCTTCCTGCTTTCACTAAATGAATTGGCTTGTATGTCTCACAGGTTAAACATATGGCACTGTCCTTTTTATGTTCAGCATAAAGACAATTTTTATCTTTTTTTTTGCATATAATGAGTCTGAACGGACCAGTACCGGTGACATTCCTCGGAGCTCTGATATTGCTGCAGATCTCCTTGATTTTTTGTATCTTTGAAAAGATGAAGGTATTTTGTGTTTTGCAGGATCCGTGTATAATATATATTGGATTAGACATGGCCCTATTGCAGTTGAAGCCAGTTGATCTTCCAATATGCTTCTCCTTAAACTTCTCCCAGGTCTGACCTCTGTCTGAATGTGGAAGGCAGAGGAAAATTCCACATACCAGTAAAAATGTTGTTGCTGAAGTCATCTTGTCAAGGGTGGGCTGCAAAAACATATTATTATTATTATACAAGATTTATATAGCGCCAATAGTTTGCTCAGCACTTTTCAATATAACGGGAGACAATACAGCAACAATACAGTTCAATACAAGAGGGATAGGAGGTCCCTGCTCCTTGGAACTTACAATGCAAAATAAATTGAAATCTGATTCTGGATAACTTTATTTCCCATATTAATATGGTACTTCATATAACACAGTTCTTTAAGGTCGCATTAATATAAACCTATATTATGTCACGTTATTGTGCTTTGCAGGGGCAGACTGACAACTCATTGGGCCCCCGTGCAATAGGGGATCCTGGGGCCCCTGTGCTCTTGCCCAAACTCAAAAAAGCCTATGAAAAAGGTACCAGGGGCATCTCATGGGGCCCCTACTGACCCCGGGCCCTCGGGCAGCACCCGAGTTTTCAAATGGTCAGTCCGCCCCTGGTGCTTTGTATAAAGGATACATTCACCTTTCAATAAAAAATAATAAATGCACATATTTTTACAGGTAAAAAAATGTGCATCGATTATTTTTTGTTTCTGGAACCTCTAAAGCAGTGTTTCTCAACCTTTTTTCAGTCAAGGCACCTTTTCAAATTATGGACAGCCCTGAGGCACCCTTTCAAATTATGGACAGTCTTGAAGCACCCTATTCTAAAATGGGGTGCCTCAAGACTGTTCATGATTTTAAATGGTCACCCCATTCTAAAATGTGAAAAACTGTTCTAATAGTTCTATTATTCTTTCAAAGCAAATACACTTTTGCACACTGGTACCGACTAGTATCCCAGTGTTTCTCTTCTCCCTCAGTTTTTATCCATCACTGAGCTAATGTGACCCCAGCACTGATGGAAAGGGGCAAGGGAGGTCAAACTGGGATGCTGTGATGGCAGCTGATATCCTCTTATCAACTGATGATGTCATTGGTTGTCAGAATGCCGGCAGCTAGAAGGTCGTAATGGTGCACAATTAAAACCTGTGGCTTTGTGTAACTAAAAGGTGGGCTTGTTCCACCTGCTGGTTTGTATACAAGTTTTCGGCAATTTTTAGACATTTTGCCAAGGCACCCCTGAAGAAGCTTCAAGGCACTCGAGGGTGCCTGGGCACCCTGGTTGAGAAAGGCTGCTGTAAAGCATTGCACCAGTGATCAGCAGATTGCCGGTACCATGCAGGACTACTGCAGACCTGTCAGTGTATCTGTGTGCCCATACATCCCATACGGGCAAGCAGATACTTACTGACAGTAAGACTCAATGAACTACCGCGGCGCATTCATTGAGGACTACATGCCGACAGCTGCAAAGGCTGTCGGAACTTGTAGTGTTATTCACAGAACGAGAACAGTCTACCTGTGTTTTTTTTTTTATTAAATTAAAGTGGGGAGGAGTGGGGGCCTGAATATGGGTGTAACATGTTACCAAAGGTAAACTTATCCTTTAAGTCAGGATATTTTTCCCCATGCAAGCTCAAATTAGAACATGCGTTGCTGAGGTTTTTTTGCCTTCCTCTGGATCAACTGTGGGTATAGGATTGTAACAATGTTTTTTTCCCCTTTATGGTTAAACCTGATGGACATATCTCTTTTCTCAGCCAGACAAACTATGTAACTATGTGTAACTATGTAACCCCCCTTAATTTCAGTGGCCAACCCACCAGAACACGCTGAACATCATACACGCATAATTTTCTGTAATGCAGTGCACCACAAAAGATTGTAGTGCATTTCTGTGTGTTACAGTGTGCTGCAATGCAGGTACTAGGATATACTGCATCAAGTGACACTGAAAATGAATCACACTTGAACACACTAACGCATGTATAGTGCTTTGTGGTAATTTGTGCATTACAACAATACATAGTTCTTAACCACTTGCCTACCGGTCACTTTTACCCCCTTCCTGCCCAGTCCAATTTTCAGCTTTCAGTGCTGTCGTATTTTGAATGACAATTTCGCAGTCATGCAACACTGTACCTATATGAAATTTTTATAATTTTTTTTCACACAAATAGACCTTTTTTGATGGTATTTAATCAACACTGGGTTTTTAATTTTTTTGCACTATAAACAAAAAAAGAGCAAAAATTAAAAAAAAAACTTTTTCTTTGTTTCTATTATAAAATTTTGCAGACAGGTAATTTTTCTCCTTCACTGATGTGTGTTGACGAGGCTGCACTGATAGGCAGCACTGATGGGCACTGATTGGAAGCACTGCAGGGCACTGATTAGGTGGCACGGATAGGCAGCACTGATGGGCACTGATAGGCTGCACTAATGAGGTGGCACTGATGAGGGGGCACTGGTGGGCATTTTCTGTCTTTTTAGAGAGATCTTCCTTCACCTCTAGTCTTATAGGCACAACCAATAGTAAAAGTAATTCTGGCCACCAGGGCAAATAGAGGGGGTGGCCACCCCCCCCCTCCAGGCATAAACAGCAATAAAAACCAGACAGGGGTTCTAACCCATTAAATACACATTAAAGCATAATTGGTCACAAGTCTTCCTTTCCTTGTCTTCCTTCAGTCTGCTAATTAAGGGAAGGGGTTAATTGGTCACAGGTGATACAGGTCCTATATAACTTGCTGTAGAGCTCACTCTGAGCTTTCTCATTCTTGAGCTTGCCTGTATTTTGCTTGCTGGACCTTTGACTAAGTGGACATTGGATAAGTGGAGTTAAAAAACCGGAGTGGAAAACAGGAGATTATAACAGGAGTCTACCAATCTGTAAGTTACAACTGATATTTCCAATTAATATTGTAACTGGGATAATGTGTGCTAGCAGGGTGGAAGGTTTTGTGCAGTGCACAGTGTGCTGCATGTATGCAGCAATGGAGCAACAGATGTGAGCAGGTTGCCCTTCTGGAAACTCGCGTTAGAGGAGCAAGCTACAACACTGGGCAGAACTGACAACCTTGAAAGGGGTCTTCTTCTCCCTGAGCAGGTAGCTAATGGGATTGATGTGGAGGGAGGAGGGGCTAATAAGGATTATCAGGTGGGAAGATGGGTTACTGTAATGAGAGGGAGTGGTAGGGGCTCACAGAAAAGAAAGGCCGGCCCGGGGTTTGTGTGCCCAAACAGATTTGCCAAGTTGAGTGAAGATCTGGGGGTGGCAAGCTCAGGGGTGGCAGTCCTGGATGTCACTGCTATCCCTAACAGCTGGGAGGGCAGACCATCTGGGATGGGTGGAGAGGGTAGTGCAGGAAGGCCTAGACAGCTGGTGGTAGTAGGGGATTCTAAAATCAGAAGGACTGATAGAATAATTTGTCACCAGGATCACCTCAACCAAATGGTTTGCTGTCTCCCTGGTGCCAGGGTTCGGCATGTGGGGGACCGGGTTGATAAATTACTGGGAGGGGCTGGGCATGACTGAACTGTTTTGGTCCATGTTGGAACCAATGACAAAATACATGGAAGGTGAAGGCTCCTTAAGAATCAATTTAAAGAACTAGGCTGCAAGTTGAAGGGAAGGAACTCCAATGTGATATTCTCTGAAATATTACCTGTGCCATGCGCAACTCAGGAAAGACAGAGGGAGATTAGAGAACTCAATGCATGGCTAAAGACCTGGTGTAACAGGGAAGGATTTGGGTTTCTAGAGCACTGGAATGACTTCTCGTTGGGGGTGCAGCCTATATGCTAGAGATGGTTTTCACCTAAATGGAAGTGGGTCTGCTGTGCTGGAGAGGTTTATGGGGAGGCTGGAGGAGTATTTAAACTAGGATCAAGGGGGGAGGGAGAAATAGATTATAACGGGGTAGACAGATGAGAGAGGAGTCAGTACATATTGGTGGGTGGAATGGGGAAAAATAGGGGGAAGGCTGTGGCAGATGAGAAGGTTCCCATGATACAATCAGTGGAATTGGTACCATTTTGTATGAAAATAAAAAATATGCAAAATACGTGTGAACAAGGTGTCAATTAATTAAAGTGTTTGTTCACCAATGCCAGAAGTTTGCCAAGCAAATAGGTAAGTTGGAAGCTTTGGTGCATGAAGAGAACTATGATTTAATTTGTATTGCTGAATCTTGGCTTCATTCTTCACATGACTGGTCCATTGATATTCCTGGCTATGTTCTCTTTTGGAGAGGCAGGGGAAATAGGAAAGGTGATGGTGTCTTTCTCTATGTGAGAAGCGATCTCAGAGCGAGTGTGAAAGAGGACCTAGTTGATGGAGAGTGTGATGAGGCTAGGTAGCAGTGACCATAACATGATTTCATTTATTGTTAGCTGTGAACAGCAAGCACATACAGGAAAAATAAAAAAGCTCAATTTTAAGAGAGCTAATTTTCAAAGGCTGAGAGATGCTCTGCAAGACAGACTGGGAGGGAATATTGGAATCAATGAACACAACAGACATGGGAGTTCTTCAAAAAGACTGTATGTGAACACACTGCAAAATATATTAACCATGGGCAACAAGTTCAAAAGGCTAAACATCAAACCTATGTGGCTTATGGCCAAAGTTAACCTCCTCCCGTCCGCCATATAAGAAAATGTCAGGCGCAAGGTGGTTCTCTAATTCTGGGAGGACATCAAACGATGTCCTCCCACTCTAACCACTCATGCATGCCCCCGGGGGTGTGCAGCACAGCGATCGGTGGTGCGTTGTGTCCATGGGACACCGTGGATTACCGATCAACAGAAAGAGTCAATGATGTCGGCTCTGTCATGTGATCAGCTGTGTCCAATCACAGCTGATCGTATGTAAATAAGGAAATGCCGATTATTGGCATTTCCAATACTTGGCATTTCCTTATTTACATAATACACTGACAGCTTGTAAAGAGAGGAGAGTCGGTAATCGGCATTCTTTAGAGGGGACATGTACACTGATCATCAGGGCACTGATGATCACTGTGCCCTGATGATCAGTGTAGCCCCATCAGTGCCACCTGTCAGTGCCACATCAGTGCCACATATCAGTGCCTACCAGTGCACATCAATGCCACATATCAGTGCCCATCTGAGCTGCCAATCAGTGCCGCCTAACAATGCTGCCTATAAGTGTGCATCAGTGCTGCCTATCAGTGCCAGTCAGTGCCACCTATTAGTGCTGCCTATCAGTGCCATATATGAGTGTTGCCTTTCAGTGCCCATCAGTGATGCCTGTCAATGCCCATCAGTGCCACCTACTAGTTCCTCCTCATCAGTGCCCATCAGTGATGCCTGTCAATGCCCATCAGTGCCACCTACTAGTTCCTCCTCATCAGTGCCCATCACTGCAGCCTCATTAACGCACATCAGTGAAGGAGAAAAATCACTTATTTACAAAAGTTTGATAACTAAAACTAAGACTTTTTTTCCCCCAAATTTTCAGTTGTTTTTGGTTTGTTTAGCAAAAAAATAAAAAAACCAGAGGTGATTAAATACCACCAAAAGAAAGCTCTATCTGTCTAAAAAAAAAATGATAGAAATTTCATGTGGGTACAGTGTTGCATGACCGGGCAATTGTCATTCAAAGTGCGACAGCGCTGAAAGATGAAAATTGGCATGGGCAGGAAGAGGGAATAAGTGCTCGGTAGGCAAGTAGTTAAAAAAGCTATAGATAATAAGAAAAGAGCTTTTATTAAATATAAAAATTAAGGAACGCTATCATAGTTACATAGTTACATAGTTAGTCTGGCTGAAAAAAGACACAAGTCCATCCAGTTAAAAAAAAAAAAAAAGTTATAATTCTATACCCACAGTTGATCCAGAGGATGGCAAAAAAACCCAGCAAAGCATGATCCAATTTGCTCCTGCAGGGGAAAAAAATTCCTTCCTGATCCCCCGAGAGTCAATCCGATATTTCCTGGATCAACTTTACCTATAAATGTTAGTATCCAGTTATATTCTGTGTATCTAAGAAAGAATCCAGGACTTTTTTGAAGCAATCCACTAAGCTGGCCAGAACCAACTCACTGTGAAGAAACCTTTCCGTGTTTGGAGATTACATTTCTTTTCCTCCAAACGTAAATAGTGCCCCCTTGTCCTCTGTGATGACCTCAGGGTGAATAGCTCTACACCGAGTTCACTATATGAACCACTGATGTATTTATACATGTTGATCATATGCCCCCTTAATCTCCTCATCTCAAGAGATAATAATTTCAGTTCCTCTAATCATTCCTCATAGCTGAGCTCCTCCATGCCTCTTATCAGTTTGGTTGCCCTTCTCTGTACTTTCTCCAGTTCCCCAATGTTCTGTTTGTGAATTGGTGCCCAAAACTGAACTGCATATTCCAGATGAGGTGTTACTAATGATTTGTACCGGGGTAATATGATATCTCTCTCTCTGGAGTGTATACCTCTTTTAATACAAGAGAGGATTTTGCTCGCTTTAGAAACCGCAGCTTGGCATTGCATGCCATTATTAAGCTTGTGATCTACCAGAACTCCCAGATCCTTCTCCACCATTGATTCCCCCAGTTGTACCCCCCCTAGTATGTATTAACCATGCATATTCTTAGTCCCCAAGTGCAGAACCTTATATTTATCAATATTAAACCACATTGGTTACATAGTTGCCCAATTAAACAGTGCATTGAGATCGACTTTTAATCCCAGACCCTATATCGTTTATAAATATATTAAAAAGTAATGGTCTCAACAATGAACCTTGGAGTACACCATTGACTACCCTAGACCATTCAGAGTATGAATCATTAACCACTACTCTATGAATATGATCTTTTAGCCAATTTTCTATCCATTTACATAAGGATTTTTCCAAGCACTTAGACTTTACTTTACACATTAGCCATGTGTGGGGAACTGTGTCAAACGCTTTTACAAAATCCAAGTATACCACGTCCACCGCCACCCCTCTGTCCAAGGTTTTGCTCACCCCCTCATAAAAAGAAATCAGATTTGTTTGACAACTTCTGTCTTTCATGAATCCATGCTGTTTGTTGCTTAAAATATTTTTTTTACAGCAAGAACTCATCTATGTGGTCTTTTATTAATCTCTCCAGCAGGGGCGGACTGACAACTCATGGGGCCCCCGGGCAATAGGGGATCATGGGGCCCCTGTGTCCTTACCTAAACTCAAAAAAGCCTATGAAAAAGATACCAGGAGCATCTCATGGGGCCCCCTACTGACCCCGGGCCCTCGGGCAGTGCCCGAGTTTTCAAATGGTCAGTCCGCCCCTGCTCTCCAGTATCTTCCCAACTATAGAAGTTAAACTAACAGGTCTATAATTACTTGGTAAATATTTTGACCCCTTTTTAAATATTGGCACCACATTGGCCTTACGCCAATCCAGTGGTACTATGCCAGTCATTAAAGGGTCCCTAAAAATTAGAAACAATGGCTTTGAAATGACAGAGCTCAATTCTTTAAGGATCCATGGGTGTATGCCATCTGTTCCAGGTGCTTTATTTACCTTTATTCTGTCTAAATATTTTTGGATCATATCAATTGTGAGCCAATGTGGATCATCTGGATCTGTGTCAATACCATGCCCATTATGGACAAGAGCTCCCCCATGCTCCTTTGTATACACAGAGCTGAAGAAGGTATTTAATAAATGTACCTTCTCTGTCCCCAGTCACCCACTCTAGATTATTTTGTGAAGGGCCTACATGCTCAGACCAGACCTTTTTACTATTAATATATTTGAAACATTTTTAAAAGTTACAAAGAATATAACAGCATATGCAAAAAGGAAATAAAGGCCTCAAAAGTTGAAAACAAACGACAGATTGCAAAAGATAACAGGACCAACCCCCAAAAATTCTTCAAATATATTAATAGTAAAAAGGTCCGATCCGAGCATGTAGGCCCTTTACAAAATAATGGTGTTAATACAAATTATGGGGTTACTTACCTTTATTGTAATGTCCTGTATCCTGTAAAGCAGGGACAGATATGCAGTGGAGTTCTGTAATAGAATAAAAGAGTAACAAAATGATCAATAGACTGGAGCTCTATTGTGAAAACTCATAGCAATATTGCCTATCAGTGCCCAATAGTCTGGATCTCTCCAGCCCTCGTGTCTGTGATGTAGATAGATATACTGAGCTGTCTTTCTGGTGCATTTTCTTAACACTAGGTTGAAATAACAAACTAAATAGGAAACTACGTGTTCAAAGCATTTGTGGTTGCTTGGCTAATTTTTGTCTCTTACTCTGTGCCTGGAACCTTGTGGTCAACTTGTTTGCTTTGATATTTTCACTGAGTCTGTATTCTATGTTTCTAAGGTGTTTATCTTTCACAAATGCCCAATGTTTTCTACCTTGAAAGAAAATGCTCACATTACCCCATGCCCCATTTTTGGAAAGTTTAGACTGAAATTGACTGCTTGGTATATTGTAAAAGTTTAGGTTGCAATGCTCAGAAGTCTCATGGGGGGTGACCAAAAAGCACCTTGTCAGGTCTCCAAAGATTTAAAACCACCAGGTGCCTACAATAGAAGGTAAACACCTCTCCAGCAGCCAGTTTAAACACCCCTTCTCTTTTCTAGTTCTGTGGTATCCAAAAACATCTTCAACAATTGACACTACCAGGCATACCTGTGTCTAATGAAGGGTCTCTTTCTCTGACCTTTATGTCTCCCCTGCAGTGACATATGAAGGAACCAGCATGCAATAGATGACACGGGTATTTAACACTCCTAGAAGTGTTGAATGCTGAAGAGGCTTTTAAAGACTGCAGCACTTGAAAGGAAGGAAGGCACAAGACAGGGGCTGCAGAAGAGATTAGTATACTTTGTCTTATTTTGTAGGGAACTGACAGGTTAAAAACTTTAGAGACCTAACAATCTCTAGAGTAGAGTAAAACTTTAAGCAAGGGGGCGCATGCGTGGCCGGCTACGAGATGGACGCGCTGTAGAGTGAGCTCCGTCCATCCGTCAGTATCGTAGCGGCACACACCAGCCCTGGAGGGGGAAATTACCTCAGCTACATCCCTGAAGCGTGCCCGCACCTCACGAGTCATGCCCCGCAGGAGGAAAACACCGGAGCAGTCGGGGAAACTCACTTAATTCTTCCCGGCTGTCATGCCGGGAATCCAAGATGGCGCCCGCAATTCACATAAGCAGGGGGAAGGAGGCGGCCACGAGGAGGACTACAGGGCCCAGCAAGCGGATCCGAGGCTGCAACACCAGCTATACCCAGGGGACCCTGGTGAGTTGTCACCCCCAATGTCCCCCACAACTAGCAGCCCTGCCAAATCTCGGCCACGACTTGACCAGGACCCTGACCCCTCATATCAGGCCTCAAACCTTCCTCCTCAATCACCTCAAATAAGCCTGCCTCACATAGACGCATTTCCAGCAGCGGACCAACCACTAACAGAAATATGCATGAAAAATATGCTAGCGTCACTACGTCAAACACTGCACAATGACATCTCTGCATCATTAAATCAAATTACTAACGCAATACAACGACAAGAACACAGAATTTGCCATATTGAATCTAGCATGGGTAACATAATCACGGCTCACAATGACATGATTGACGCGCATGCAGACCACTCATCTGATATAGAACAAATCAACCTCAAGTTAGCCGACTTAGAGGATCGATCACGCCGTAACAATATTAAATTCAGAGGGATCCCTGAATCAGTTACCAACGATTCACTGCTACTTTACCTACAGCAATTCATTAAAATCCTTATTCCGTCACTCTCTGATGTAGAACTGGCGATTGATCGAGCTCACCGGTTACCTAAACCCACATTCTTGGCGGCATCTATTCCAAGAGATGTACTAGCCCGCATACATTTCTACCACGTCAAAGAGAAAATTATGACGACGGCCAGAAACCCTCCACCATTACAGCCATCCCACACAAACCTCAAATTATATGCAGACCTGTCCAAAGCCACACTTCTTAACAGGAAAAAAAGGTCTCTATTACTAAAGCTTTGAGAAACCATGGTATAGCATACCAATGGGGCTTCCCCACAAAACTAACGGTACGACAGCAAGGCAGGATCTATACTATCAAATCCCTAGCAGCAGGCTTAGACCTACTCAAAGTCTGGAATATCCTACCCGCAGACCCACAAGAAAATGCACCTGGCTCTATCCAAAATATGGAAGCATCATAACGGGCACCAGGACAATTTCTATTATCAAGCGCTTCTGCATCTCCTTCCAGAGGCCACCTTTTGATATATCAATATCTGGCGATCGGCCTAGATCCGACGAAGATTATTGCACCAGTTTACAGTTGGCATGACCCTTCAGGAGGTCAAAGCCTGTTCATACCCCCCATCTTTGTAGTAGCAATGCATGCTACTCGGTTTACTTGCGTTTTACGCAAGTGGTTTTTTATCGTTCTTTACTTCCTTATCCTTCTCCCTTTAAGACACAACCAGCTACGCATCTATGCCACAAGTTCCACAACCTTCAAATTTACAAGGAAAATGCATTCTGCCTCTCCAATCGAGCCTACTATATACCATAGTTACACTATTACTTTCCTCCTCAGCAAGACAATTACTGAGTCAATGCTCTCTCAAACAACAACCCAACTGAACAGATACCTAGCAAATAGATTTATTAATGATTAACATTACATCTCTCAACGTCCAAGGCCTAAACTCTCCTTTCAAGAGATCAATGCTCTCCAGAGAAGCCCGAAAATCCCAAGCAGACATTCTTTTCATACAAGAGTCACATTTTGCTACTGAGAAGACCCCTAAGTTATATCTCCACCGTTTTTCTCAATTGCTCATGGCTACCAACATCAAAAAGAAAAATGGAGTTATCACGGCCATTAATGACTCTCTCTCATTTCGCACTATTTCCAGCATAGCTGACCCACAAGGACGCTACCATGTCTTGATTTGCCAAATAAATGACTTAACCCACACCCTGGTGAACGTATATGGTCCAAATAATAAACAGATGCAATTTTACCGCAAACTCTACAAAGTCATCTCGCAGTATAAACAAGGCAGACTCATCATAGGTGGTGATTTTAATGTTCTGGGTAACCCCTTTATGGACTCATCTTCCAATAAAAAACCTGCCAAACTTAATTTTAACCAGTTCCTACATGACAATGACTTGTACGACATCTGGAGATGTCAACATGGAACCGAAAAGGATTATACCTACTACTCACCCCCACACCTATCATACTCAAGAATTGATATGTTTGTTACTGACAAATGGACATTACAACAAGTGACATCCTCCACTATTGGAACTATAACATGGTCGGACCATGCTCCAATCAACATATCTTTAGACAACAATCGACGCACAACGATCCCGCCTATTTGGAGACTTGATTCTTCAATCCTGAAATCTCCAGAAAATCAGAAACATATACTTGAAGCCCATAACCTTTTCTTTGAAACTAATGCTACCCCTGATATCTCTATTACTACACTTTGGCTAACATACAAAGCTTACATGAGAGGTATCCTCATACAACTAAACTCTCGAATCAAAAGACAACGGTCCCAACAAATTGACCGACTACTGACTTCCATCCACATAAATGAAGAAATTAACAAAAAGAACCCAAATCCTTCCACATCCGCAGCCCTAAACACTGACAGAAATAAATTGCGCACCATTTTACTACACACGTATGACACTAATCTCCAAAAAACGAAAACCAAATTTTACTCGCTTAGTAACAAACCAAACTCCCTCCTCATTAAAATCATCAAACAAAGACGACTCAAATCTAAAATATTCACCATTCACCACCCTACCACACACTCTCCAGTGACAAACCCATTAGATATAGCAAACGCTTTTGCTTCTTACTATCAGAACCTATACAATATAAAAGACGATCCGAACACTGTCCAACCAACAATTCCCTCTATTGAAAAATTTCTACAGACCACGAATCTCCCCCAGCTCACCTTACCACAACTTGAATTTATCTCTGTGCCGATTTCACCCACAGAGATAGGAAAAACCATAAACTCCCTACCTCTAAACAAATCACCAGGGAACGATGGATTCACTAACGAATTTTACAAAACATTTGCATCTAACCTTTCATCACATCTCTCCGACCTATATAACCACGTTGTTTCTAATGGACAATTCCCCTCTGACATGCTACAATCATTAATTACCACTATTCCAAAACCGGGCAAAGACCCCCAATTAGTCCAAAATTACAGACCGATCTCATTACTTAATACGGACATAAAAATATATGCCAAAATAATTGCCTTGCGTCTACTCCCATATCTACCCACACTAATTCACCCAGACCAAGTGGGATTTATACCTGGTAGACAGGCCCCTGACGCTACTAGACGAATTATATCCCTAATACACCAACTAGAATCTGTTAACCAGCCTTCTCTTTTTCTATCACTCGATGCAGAAAAGGCATTTGATCGAATTCACTGGCAATTCATGATACTTACACTCCGGAAATATGGAATAACAGACTGGATGCTATCGGCGATCCTATCCCTATACTCTAACCCTACTGCTAGAGTACTGACCAATGGCACACTTTCACAGCCCTTCAGCATATCAAATGGAACCAGACAAGGTTGCCCACTTTCCCCTATTATTTTTGCCTTACTCATTGAACCATTAGCATCCAACCTTAGAGACGACCCAAATTTTACAGGAATTAAATTTCTTAAAAATGAACACAAAATTAGTCTATTTGCAGACGATATTATCCTAATGATCACAAACCCCTATAAATCGCTCCAAACGATACGCACGCATATCCACAACTACGCAACAGTCTCATACTACAAATTGAATGAATCTAAATCAACTATGCTAAACCTCTATACGCCCATAGCAACACAGAATTTAATCTCTAAACACTTCCCTTTTACTTGGGAAAAACATAGCATTCCCTACCTGGGAATTAAAATTACAACCAAAATTAACCAACTTTACACTTCTAATTTCAAACCATTACTTGACACAATCCCCCAGGACCTTAAGAGCCTACGCACTACTACTCTGTCGATACTAGGCAGAGTAGCAACCATAAAAATGTGCATACTACCTAAAATACTCTATATATTTCGTACACTCCCTATACCAGTTCCTTATTCTTTCTTCTCTAAACTTCAAAAAATACTGAACAAATTTCTTTGGAACGCAAAAAAACCCAGGTACAATACAAATCTCCTAATCCGCCCGCCCTCCAGAGGTGGAGCTGGTCTACCTCATTTAAAATCATATTACCAAGCCGCCTTACTGGACCAACTCTTCTTCTGGTGGCACCCTACTATTGAAAAAACCTGGACTGTCATGGAAACCTCCCTGCACCTACCTCACTCATTATCAGATATACTATTCTTACCTCAAACATTTCAGTCCCACTTTTTGCATAATCACCCCTGCATACAAGCCTCTTTGATGGCCTGGCATGACTTCCTAGCTTGTAATCAAGCTCATAAAGACAACATACATATTCTGTCCCCACTTTCATCCCTGAACCTCATCTCTCCTCACTTAAATCTGACATCATGGAATGCTCGGGGCATACATTACATCCGAGATCTGTATACTATACATAAACTAAACTCATTTCATACAACACAAGAGAAATTTCACCTTCCAGACAAAGAACTATTCTCTTATTTGCGTATAACACACGCCCTTTACAAAACAACTCCACCATTCGAAATAAAAATTCCTGCTACTGCACATCAGTTCTTTCATAGGACAAACCATCCTAAGAAAGGAATTTCAACCTTCTACACACTTATAACCGGAACGCTATTCACCACATATACCTCATCCTTAAGTAATTGGGAAAAAAACTTGATCCAACCAATAGCCCAGCATACCTGGGAAAAAACATTCACAATTACATTTAAAGCTTCAAAATGTAGTTCCCATTGGGAAACGTACCTTAAAATTCTACACCAATGGTATCTAACCCCCACTAAATTATCCATATATTACCCTCAGCGCTCCCAGACCTGCTGGAGACACTGCGGAGAAATTGGCTCCCTCCTTCATTTACTATGGACATGTAAGTCCCTCAAATCCTACTGGAACAAAGTTTTCCAAATAATTTCCTCAATTACAAGAATTCCAGTTTCCCCAAACCCGGCCTTAGCCCTCCTCCACATCGGAATAGATAGTTTCCCCATAAACTCACGCACCATCATCATACATATTCTAGCAGCTGCAAAGACCAACATTACTAAACTGTGGCGATCCCCTACCATCCCACTCCTGCCCCGCCTCATGGCTGATCTCAACTTCCAGTGTGAGATGGAAAGAAGAACAGCCCTTCAAAATTCATCATATCAGAAATTTGCAATACAATGGTCTCGATGGTTGAAAAATCCTAATTGCTCAATAAACTGAATACTACCCTATAATACTATAAGGTACTTATCTATGCTACAAGTGTGTCTTCCCTCCCTCTTCCTCCCCCCCACCTCATAGCCCTCCCCCATTTACAACTTACTTGCTCTTAAAAGGTACACAGAATACTGAGCATACTTCTCATGTAAGAATAATCAAGACTTATGGTTTCTCCAGCCAGATGGTGGAGAACCTCCACTCTTACCTGTTTCCTTTATTACTGTTATCTCTAATGTGTACCATTCTAAGCTGTTGTTTATATATACCCTTGTTATGTTATAATCTTTCAATAAAAATCATTTAAATAAAAACTTTAAGCAAATCATAAAAAATATAACTTAAAAACCCACCCACCTACCTAAATGATCTTCTAATTTGAACCCTACATCATGTGTTAATAAACCTGTGATCCTGTCAGTTATTCAGCCTTCCTTAACCATTTGTCCTGTGGAAGATTTACCTTTCTTCCTGACCAGGCCATTTTTTGCTATTTGGTGCTGCACTATTTCAATTGGTAATTGCACAGTAATGCAATGCTGTACCCCCCAAAAATGTGTCCTTTTTTCACACAAATAGAATTTTTTTTTGTTGGTATTTGATCACCTCTGGGTTTTATACTTTTGGTGCTATAAACAAAAAAAGACCAAAAATTTGGAAAAAAAACTATATTATTTCATTTCTGCTATAAAAAATATCCAATAAACTCAAAGTTTGTCATAAATTTAGGCCAAAATGTATTTTGCTGCATGTCTTTGGTAAATAAAATCCCAATAACTGTATATTAATTGGTTTGTGTGAAAGTTATAGCATCTATAAACTATGGTATAGATAATGGAATTTACACAGCTTTTACTTTCTGACTGCCTATCACATTTCTTGAGGTGCTAAAATACCAGGACAGTACAAATACCCACAAATGACCCCTTTTTGGAAAGAAGACACCCTAAGCTATCTGCTGAGAGGCCATGAAAGATTTATTTTTTTTCTGCAAGTTTTTGAAAAATGACAAACTTTTTTTTAAATTTTTTTTTACACAAAGTTGTCACTTAAATAATACATTGCTTACACATGCCATGAGTAAATGTAGAATTAAACCCCCAAAAAATACATTCTGGAACTTCTACGGAGTATGGGGATACCACTTGTGTGAGACTTTATGGGAGTCGAGCCACATACAGGAGCCCGAAATCCAATGACCACTTTGAAAGCCTGAAGGTGCGTAACTTTCTCACTTCCTCAGTACCTAACACAGTTTCAGAGGCCCTGAAATGCCAGGATAACACCAAACCCCAACAAATGACCCCTTTTAGGAAAGTAGATACCCCAAGGAATTTTAAAAGAGGCATGGTGAGTATTTTGCAGATCTAATTTATTTTCACAAGGTTTTGAAATTTAAGAAAAGAAAAAATATGTTTTTGTTTTTTCTTTTTTTCCAAAAACTTGTGGTAACAAACTAGATCTGCAAAATACTCACCATGCTTCTTATCAAATTCCTTGGGGTATCTACTTTCCAAAAAGGGGTCATTTGGGGGGCTTTCTTACTATTCTGGCATTTTAGGGCTTCCGAAACTGTGATAAGTAGCCAGGAAGTGTAATGAGGAAATAAAGCCCTTTAAAAGCCTGAAGGTGCTTATTGGATTTTGGGGTCCTGTACACTGTTAGCCAAAAAGTCTCTCACATGTAGTATGCCCATACTCGGGAGAAGTAGAAAAATGTATTTTGGGGTGTAAATCCATATATATCCATGGCATGTGTGAGCAATATATCATTTAAGTGACAACTTTGTGTAAAATATATTTATTTTTTTTGTCATTTTCCAAAAACTTGTGGTAAAACATTTTTTTGCTATTGACTCAACATGCCTCTCAGCAAATAGTTTTGGATGTCTACCTTCCAAAAAGGGGTCATTTGGGAGGGGGGGGGGTGTTCTTAGAAGCTTATGCCACACATCACTTGTTCTTCTAACCACTTGAAGACCAAGCCTTTTCTGACACTTTTTGTTTGCACAATAAAAATCTGGATCTTTTTCTAGAAAATGACTTTGAACCCCCAAACATTATATATTTTTTTACAGCAAATGCCTTAGAGAATAAAATGGTGGGTGTTGTTATTTTTTTATGTCACACAGTACTTGCGCAGCAATTTTACAAATGCAAATATTTTGAAAAAAATACACTTTTTTGAATTGTAATGCACCAAAACAGTGGGGTTGATTTACTAAAGGTAAATATACTGTGCACTGCAAGTGCAGTTGCTTTAGATCCTAGGGGAAGCTCTGCTGATTTCTTTCAACCAATCATGTGCAAGCAAAAATGCTGTTTTTTTTTTTCCCTGCATGTTCCTCTCAGACCTAGAGCAACTGCACTTTCAGTGCACTTGGAGAGTACTGGCACTACTCAGCCTATTTTCCTTTAGTAAATCAATCTCAACATGTCCTGTTAAGGAGATAAGTCACAGCCATCTGAATGTTGGGTGACAAGTCTCAATGTCCCGTTATTTTTGTAGGACACAGTTATGTAATGTAAAGTGTCCTACTGGCTTCTCCTCTTGGCAAGACACTGAAGCCAAGTTTTGATGTCATCCAGACTTCAAAGAAAATATTATTTTGAATGGTGAAAAGTAAGAGAAAAAAGGGATGCTTTAAAAGGGTGGGGGAAAAGGGTACAAAAAAGACTTCATCAGAGATGGACTTTAAAAATTGAAGTTTTTTTAATGTATACTTATTTATCTTGTATATTGCTGTTACTCTGTATCCTGCTAGTCTTTCTCTCTTTCTGTGTGTGTGTGTATATATATATAATTCCATTAAACACTTTGAAAAACATTCACAATGTCATGAAATATTCTTCAGTAATATATATATTAAAAAATTCAGGGATCATATACATAACATGGTATAGGCATTAGTAGACTCACTATTAGCATAGTGTTTTTCCATATTGTGTAAACTTGCACTACTAGTGAGGTGGTACATTCATACTATACATCCCTGGGGCCAAGCATGTGGACGTGAGGCCACCTACGGTGTTTTGGTACTTATACAGCCCTTGAATTACAGCAGTCAGTAGTGGGAGAATTATTTGTAAGCAGGCTGCAAAGGCAGTGATCTCTTGCAGCCTCATGCAGGATGTTCCCAGTCTCTGATTGTTGCCTGCAGAGGGTCTCCAACCATAACTGTAACTTCAACAATCTCCTATAGTAATTCCAGAGAATAAGGAGGAATTGTACCAACCTGGATACGTATTATCAACAAGCCAGCATTCTAAAACACAGATTCATAGAGAAAGGTTACGAAGAGTCCGCACTAAATTGCACTTTAGATGAGGTCGCTAAACTTGACAGGAAATTACTATTGAATGGAGTGGCCAAATCACGCCCGTCCAAAACATGTCCGTTTGTAACCACCTATTTGAATCAATACAAAACAATAAATAGGATCATAAGGAACAATTGGAAAATTCTTAAGGCTGACCCTATACTAGCACAGATCCTGCCTGATAAACCTGAAATCACTTTTAGGAGGGCACCCTCCTTACGTAATAAAATTGCCCCTAATGTGATTAATCCTCCCCCAAGTATCCCGTTTTTTAATAATTTAATTGGCTTTTATCCTTGCAACAAGTGTGTGATCTGCACATGCAATGGGCATAGAAAAAGGAGAGTGGACAGCTTTATGTCCTCAACCACTGGTAGAAATTACAAAATTGATAACTTTATAACCTGCAACAGCAGGTACATGGTTTATTTGCTTCAATGCCCATGCAAGAAGCAGTATATAGGCCGCACAACACGACGCCTAAGGGATCGTTTACGTGAACACGTTTATAACATCAAACGTGGATACAAGGAACATTCCCTCTCCAATCATTATCGTAGGTGTCACCACAGAGATCCATCATCTTTAACATTTACGGGAGTTGAAGTTGTACAATCCAACTGGAGAGGGACAAATAAAAAACGGGCCGTATCACAGATGGAGTCAAGATGGATCTTTGAGATTGGATCTATGCATCCCAAAGGACTCAACGTTGAAATGGATATAAATTGTTTTATAGATAATAGTTAAATATTTTATCCATTTTAGCCAATATAATATTTTATCCTTTTTATCATATCTCCACTCTTTTGGCTAAATAGGTTTTTATAAACGTCCTAACTAACTGTTTTCTAGTTTGCTTTTAGGCCATTGCGAATTCTAATTTTTAATTGTATACAATTTTATGATATTTTGCTCATAATAATTTTCATTGTTTTATGGATCTTTGGATCTTCATATTTTATATTCTACGTATTTTTATGGGTATTTTATGTTTATTACTTTCATATATTTTGTTTTTATAGTGATAAGAACATAATGTACATGTTGTTTTCTGATTTACATATTTTTTATACATATGTTTTCTTGTGTCACCTTTCCAATCAAAGATTACCTTCATTTATATTTATATATGTTTAAGGTGGGTTGCGGAAAGTATTTTATGTAAACACCATATATATAAGGATGGCTTTGAATTTAGCATTCTTACTGATAATCCCAATAATATGGGCATACAGAGGGTGTTTTATTATACAATTACGTGATTGCTATTATTTTATATATGGCATTGTTATCATCTATATGTGCGTAAGTTGTCATAATATTTGCATATGACTAGCCTGGGATAATATATCCGGGTGCCCATACACGTTACCCTGATTACGAGTAGTGAGGATATCTCACTCAATATCATTTGCTTCCCTTTTCCGGTTCTCTTGCTTGGCGGTGACACAATTATATTTGGACTCCAGTAAAATGGCGCCGCACATGCGCGATCGAAGCGGTGGATTCAACGCTCACGCGTTCCCCGTATATATCATTATCGCGCATGTGCGGACTTCAACAAAATGTCGCATGTTTGAAGACATAAGTCTATTACAAAATGTCGCACGTTTATTGAACGAGCGCGGATTTTTCTCTATATATATATATATATATATATGCATTATTAAACGTCCTGCGCCCAGAGCATACCCCCTATGAGTAAGTGCGGTTGCACGAAACGCGTCAGGGAGGAACTGCGGCACAGTGACGTTTACCACCGCCGGCACCACTGGGGTCCCGGCGGCTAACTTTCTTGTCTGGTCAGTATTGTCTTATTATACCCTTTTTGCTGGATGAAATAAACGCACGCACGTTTAAGCGGTATCACGCTATTCTGGCCTCCTTGTTTCTTTCTGGGGCTCTCTGGTGAGCTTCCAACTACCTGCAGAGTAAAGAGCTATAGGGGACAGAGCCATGCATGACAGCTGAGGGTCTACATCGTAGAGATTGCCCAGATCTTGCCTTTGATGAGTCCTGGAATCATACCTTGAGAGGGGTTATCTCTTACATGCGCATATTGGTTGTGCATCTGGTGAGTGCACAATCTTTTACCAGTTTTGGATATCACCATACATCACCTTTTTTTGGCTATCACCGTGTGTCAACAGAGATCCTTCACCTCACCCTACTCACTGGGAGATTGTGAACTATATATTTGTGTGTCAATTGAGACTATAAGGGGCAGTATAATAATCATACCCTGCCTGCGTTTTGCAGTGATATACTCTTGCACTTTGATATCTTGCATGTTTTAATATATAAGCGCTGCACCTTTTTATATGTGAATCTTTGGAGGTTGTTTTTGGTACCTTTTGTGTTCAGCAGCTTCGTTACCTTTAGCGCTCACTTATACCTATTTTTACAGCAAATCTCCTATAGTATGTTGGCAGTCTCTGACAGTGTTCAGTAGCATTACACAAAATAATTATGTGCCACAGATGGAGTGCACTATATCTTGTAAGAGGACCGACAGTGCTCTATATAATACAGTGACGTTCAGTAGGAAGCACTAGAGAGAGCAAGCTGATTTAAACAGCAGATTAGAGGAATCTACTTCTATGTACCATTACCATTTTTTTTAAGAATTTGAGAGCAGTGAATATATAGCTTTCAGGTCAGGCTTTACTACATTCCATAATATACATGTAGCTGGATGATTTGAAGGGAATCCTCAGGGTTGAACTCATCATGTTTCTGCTGCTTCACCATTTATTCACAAGCTTTGGTGGTCCTTGGCCAAGCTGTAAAGTCTTAATTGCTGTGGAGAAAAGTGACATCAGGGACTTGGATATGCTGTATGAAAAGGTGTCAAGAATCAAAGTAAGATTTACAAATGTGTTGGCAGCTAAGACAGTCTATACATTTTGGCTGCACTTTTAGCTTCTTATAGTTCTACTTCAGTTTGCAGGAAAATCAGCCTGACAGGTAATATTTGTAAAATACAACACAAAAACACAATGGCTACATGTGTAGCATGTTACAAATTTCAAACGTTGACCAAATTTCTTCAGTGATGACACCAAGGACTCCCAGCTGTCAATTTACATTATCACAGCTTGGGGTGCAGGTCGTCATAATTGATGTTAGATTTACATTGTGGACATTGTAAATGAAGTGGATTACATCAGCACATGCTATAATTGGTATGAAATTACAATAAAGGGGGACAATAAGGGGGGGGGGGGTAAAGTGGATGACAGAAATGATCAACCTTTGCTGTTTTCTTGTATAAATACAGTTTTTCAGTTGGAACAGAGTGATCTCTGGGTGGATTGGCCACCCGAAGTCTGTTCATAAACAGTGCTGGGTAAATAAAAGACTGCCGATCCACCATTGGAAAATGTACCATGGTAGAATGTTGGTTAAACAATATCTAACTCTGGAATAAATAAAATATTTATATTTTATTGTTCACTATTAATGCACATAATTATAGAGGTCCAGGGACATCTTAGTGATTTATAATGTTGCTGCTATAAGGACTGCTATATTCAGAAGTGTTTGAGCAACTCTATTTAGCATCAATACATGCTTTTTCATCAAATGGTAATAGACCCGCTGTGACCAGTGGAAAGCCACGAGTTCTGTTAGGCTATTTTTGTTCTTGCTAATGTGAAACCTCGCTGCCAGCCAGCTTCTTTCAAAATATCATTACTGTGGCTGTAAACCTTTGCAATGGAAATTAATAAAACATTTTTATAGAGTGTACTGGCATCAATAGCACTTAGTGTGGATCCTGGCCGCTCTCTCTTTCAGTTTTGGCAGTTTTCTCAGACACTAGGCAAACCTTACTAATGCCACCCCCCCCCCAGCACACAGGAGATGATTGGCAGTCTCACTGAGATGATGATATGCATGTTTCCAAGTTTCCCATGGAGGCTGTTAGGGGGTATCCATTATCTCCTCTCAGGTCTCAGATTACACTCTACACTGTGCTGTGCTGGCAGTGTGTGATGTCAGATTCGCACACCCTGCCTCCAAGAAGCTGAAACATACTATCTGATCTGTGTACATTAGAGGGTTCTGGAGGAAAAAGTGTGTGTTTAATGCGTACCAATTCATTGGGTTTTTCTAAAAGACTTTTACAGTTAAAAGACCACAGATGATACCGTAGTGTAAAATAGCAGGACACTACTGTTGGAGAATTGACCAAAATGTACTAGAGACAAAAGGATATCATTTTAAAACAGTGAATCTGATGTTCATCAAACCTTCACTACAGGTGCATGTATTTTAAAATGAAAGTGACTAGTTCACCTGCAGTGAATGTTTGGTTGAAAGTCACATCCACTGTACTATAAATATGCTCCAAAGAGTACAGTCAGTTATTCTACTACAAGAATTACAAGAAGGACCACAGATAACACAATAGTGTAAAACTGGCAAGAAGCAGGACACTTTTAACAAAACTAGGCCCAAATATACTAGAGACAAAATGGTCTATTTTTAAAGCAGTGAATCTGACACTCACAAAGCATTTGGACATCAGCATTATTAATCTGGGGGGAGAGGAGTATTAGATGCACTAACAAATTTGTAGACACTAACAATTTGAAGCCAAACAGTTTTTTTCCTTTTGAATAAAAGATTTACATGCAGTAAATGACAAAAGCTGGCCATTGTAAGCACCCCTGCCAGTGGTAGATGGTTTGTCTCTTCCCTCTAATTGCTACATGTGCAGGGCACACTTGTTCTTTTGAAAAAGAACAGACTTAATGGTCAGATCATCAGGTCAAAATAAAAGAAAGAGAGCCTGAAAAAGAAAGCGAATGTAGGCACCATATCTAAGAACTGGTAAACTGCAATATAATAAATGTTTGCTTTTGGGTTTAATATCACTTCACTTTAAATGAAAGTGATTGATTCCCTTGTAGTGCATGTTTGGGTAGGGTGTGAGATGGGGAAACAGCTCTCATTGTTTGAACACTGTTTGTGTGGAGTAAATTAAATGTTCTGGACTGACATTCTGCGGTTTAGCCACAAGATGCCACTGTTTTCCTAACACAGCCTCAGACTGCATAGATATTTCTATATTGATGAAGAGGTGGGGTTTTCACTCAGAGTTTAAAGAACAGGAAGAGGAGAGAGAGGAGCCATGTTTGGAGGATGGTGAATGAAGGAGCCGTGTGAGCAGAGAATCTGATGGCATACAGGTGTGAGAGCATCCCTCAGTAACCAGAGCTGCAGCTAAGTGAAGTTGATTGTGTCCAAGACCCTGATCCTGTTCAGAGAAAGGAAGATTGCTGCCAGGAATGCTGATGAGAGCAGAGGAACAAAACAACATACACTGCGATACCGCATGCTTGTTGGAGAGATATTTGTTCTGTTCAGAGTCACCAGGGGATACAAAGCAGACCAGAGTTGGTAAGATTGTGACCGCACCTCATTTCAGTGTTGGCGCCTAGAGACTGAGATCAGGCCTATAGTTAGTTAGTTAGGGTCTCTGTTTGTGTCAGGCCACAAGTGTATTAGTGATCATTGGAAGGACTTCATAACTTAAAGCGACATTTCACATTGGAGAGCTGATAAAATCCCACAAACTCAAGCCAGACTGGCGTTTTGCTCAGAAGGAATACTCAGGCATGTTCTACAGGACCAGTTATGGGAGGGGGAATACTGTAGATTTGTGTAAGATTGTAAGCTGTTGTGCTGCACTGCAGGCTAGCCCATACCATACACACATACACTGATTCCTGCTCTTTTAGGGTAATAATAACAGGTAAGGTGTGTCAGCTTAGTTGTGCCCGCCAGCAGGTAAATTACTTCACTTTCTACCTTTATCCATCAGAAGGCACCGTGCTGTGCAGCACAATGGTCTCAGCCTTTGGGCTGGGTGTATGTAAGTTTTATTCTCAGCATTTGTAATTATAGACCAGTTAGTTTAACCGCTTAAGGACCGCCCTATATACTGCTACAAGGCGGCCCCTGTGCGCAAAATCACGTATATAAACGTCATTTTGCATTTCCGGGTAGGCCATTAGCGGCCACGGGTGATTACCCGCTGGCTCCCGGTGATTACTGGCGATCACCGACAGAGAGGAGGGCTGCTTTGCTTACCAACAGTTCTTTTCCGTGTCAGTTTGAGCACACTGCTCTGGACGGCTGAGCAGAGCCATCCAGAGCAGTGTGCTTAGAGTGAAGAACACCCCCCTTTCCCTAGTAAAACACTTCCATCACACAGTTATCCCATTGATTGCTCCTCATGTTAACACCTTCCTGCCCAGTGCCATTAGTACAGTGTCAGCGATTTTTTTTTTTTCAGCACTGATCACTTTATTGGTGTCACTGGGGATGTCAGTGACACCAAGTCAGTTCTCCCCAGTGTCAGAATGCCATTATTATTATATATAAAAAAAAAAATTCCAGTATCTATATACCGCCATTTGTAGAACCTATAACTTTCACGTAAACCAATTAATTTACACGTATTGGGATTTTTTTTTAGCAAAGACATGTAGCAGAATACATTTTGGCCTAAATTTATGATGAAATTTGATTTTTAACTTTTTTTACTGGACATGTTTAATAGCAAAAAGTCTAAAATATTGTTTTTTTTCTCAAAATTGTCGGTCTTTTTTTTTTATAGTGCAAAAAATAAAAACCGTACAGGTGATCAAATACCACCAAAAGAAAGCTTAATTAGTAGAAAAAAATGATGTAAATTTCATTTGGGTGCAGCGTTGCATGACCGTGCAATTGTCAGTAAAAGTAACGCAGCGCTATAACGCAAACCACTTCTTTAACTGCTTCCAGACCGCCCTATAGCAGAAATACTGCTACAGGGTGGCACGAGTGTGCAAAATCATGTGTATATACGTGATTCGCACTCCCGTGGTTTTCACGCCCCTCCCAGATAGCGTCAGATTGCCCATCAGTATAACAGTCATCACATTTAACCCCTTGATTGTCAGGAACACGCTTATACATGTTAAACCTCCATTGCTAGTATAGTGTCTGAACGGATCAATATCTTTTATCAGATCAGCACTATACTCACATTATTCACATTAGTATAGTGTCCCCAAAAACACAGTGTTAGCGGGATCAGCTCCGGCACCTGCCAGCACCTGCGTTTAGCCCCTACGCTTAACCCCCTTCTTCCCCAGCAAATGCAGTGTCTGTAGGTCACTGTCACTTGATACATTGCACACAAAACTGCAGTGTTCTCAGAATTAGGCCTAATATTTGCTAGCACTTGCCGGTAAATTGTGATGACTCTCATATGCAACAGAGTGCCAGTACTAGTCCTGCTCTACCTTTTGGTGAACTGGCGAGCACCAGCAGCCTAGTACATCCTGGTCTTTCACATACCAGCACTGCAGTGTCACTTGGTGGCGTGGCAAGTCCCATAAGTGCAGTACAAGCCGGTGCGGTGGTGAGCACAAGTATTGTCCTGCAACCACCAAGAATTCGCATACAGGCCCGTAGAGCCCCTAGTATCCTTCCGGATGTGCTTACAAATCCCGATTGGCAGCCCACAAATTCTGCAGCACCCATACTTCCCCCATTCACTGCCCAACCCGGAATTCAGGTGGAAACAGCAAATTTAACTACTCCCCTTGATTGTTTGGAGTTGTTTTTCACAGAATATCTGTAGGCATTGATTGTGGATCAAAGCAATTTATATGCACAACAATTTATCGCTGCCAACCCAAATTCAAACCTTGCCAGACCATTCGCATGGAAACCCATTACGGTTTCTGAATTTAAATTTTTTTTTGGGCCTAACCTTCAACATGGGCATTACTAAAAAAAATTAATTGTGATTATATTGGTCCACAGACCCGATTCATCATATCCCCATGTTCTTTGCTGCCATGGCCAGGCATAGATATGAGAATATAATGTGTTTTATGCATTTCAACGACAACACACTCTTGTCCTTGGGGTGACCCTGAGTTTGACTGGCTCCACAAAATTTGGCACCTTGTAAATCACCTTAGCCAAAAATTTGCAAATGTCTATACTCCCCAGCTAAAAATTTGTGTTGATGAGTCCCTCATTAATATTTCTGGCCACCTTGCATTCAAACAATTTCTCCCTAGCAAGCGAGCCAGATATGGGGTCAAGATGTTTTGGATTTACGAGGGAAAAGATAGTTACGTGGAGCCCCCCGGATGCCCAGACTACATAGGGAGCAGTGGCAAGACAGTTTTGGACTTGGTGTCATCCTTTCTCCATATGGGGTACCACTTATACGTGGACAATTTTTATTCATGCGTGCCACTATTTAGACATTTGTACAATCTTGGAACTGGTGCTTGTGGCATCGTGCGACCTAATGTGTGCCCACCATTAGAAGTGGGTGGATGCATGGAAGTATATTCTAATGGTGGGCATACCACACACTTTTTATGGCAAAGATTTCTTCCCTGTTTTTCATTCAGCCCACAGGCTGCATAAAAAAAAACCAAAAAACAACATATATACCCAACAAGGACCAGCGACATACTGGTACATCACTGGACTTTGAATGGTTATACCAGGATGATGCCTACAGCTTGTGCCATTAGGGGAACCTGAGAATGCAGCTGGTGTTTCTGCCAGCTGACCATAGAGCTGATTGGAGACCGGAATGGTGCCAATCATCTCTATAGTGTAAGAAATCGGAAGCTTCGAGCATTTCATCACTTTAGCTTTACAGGATATAAACAACACCATTTGTAAATTGGGAAAGCATCTGATCACACCGATCTTGGTGAGATTAGATAATGTAAGGGCAGAGGAGACCCCATATTTCACAAAAAAGAATATATGCCAATGCCCATTGAAGTTATAGGGGATATTTGCATTGCCTGTGACAGCATTAGAAGTGATAAAAAAAAACAAATTAAAGGGACGGTGTAAAAATAATAAAAAAAATCAAAATAACCAAAAAAAGAGCGTCCTCGCCCACCCCCTACTCTGTGTCAGTATGTAAACAGTGGTTGCACCATGCATATGAGGTATCACCATGAACGTCATATCAAGGGCAGTAATTCTAGCACTAGACCTTCTCTGTAAATCTAAAATGGTAGCTTGTAAGCATTGCCTACGGATATTAAAAATATATTCAGTTTGTCGCCATTGCACAGGGCATGCGCAGTTTTAAAACATTTCATGTTTGGTATTTATTTATTCTGCATACCATCATCTTTTATATTGTACCAAATAATTGGCCAATATATTGTGTTCTTGTGCATTAAAAGTAAAAAAAGTGTATTTTTTTTAAATTTGCGTTTGAAAAATTGCTGTGCGAGTATTATGTGACATAACAAATTGCAGTACCGACCATTTTATTCAATAGAGTGTCTGCATTAAAAAATATATATAATGTTTGGGGGTTCAAAGTAATTTCCTAGCAAAAAATACTGATTTTTTTCATGTGAACAAAAAAGGCTTGGTCTTCAAGTGGTCAGAAGAGTGAGTGATGTGTGGCATAAACTTCTAATGCTGGGCATAAAATGCCCCCACCCACCAAAACAACCCTTTTTGGAAAGTAGACGCCTCAAACTATTTGCTGAGAGGCATGTTGAATCAATAGAAGAATTTATTTTTTTACCACAAGTTTTTGGAAAATGGCAAAAAAATTTTTTTTTCTTTTTTACACAAAATTGTCAATTAAATGATTTATTGCTCACACATGCCATGGGTATATGTAGAATTACTCCACAAAATACATTCTGCTACTTCTCCCGAGTATGGGGATACCACATGTGAGAGACGTTTTGGCAGTCTAAGTACAGGACCCCAAAATCCAATAAGCACCATCATGCTTTTTAAAGGGCTTTATTTCCTCATTACACTTCCTGACTACCTATCACCGTTTTGGAGGCCCTGAAATACCAGGATAGCACCAACCCCCCCCCCCCCCATGACCCCTTTTTGGAAAGTATATACCCCAATGAATTTGATAAGAAGCATGGTGAGTATTTTGCAGATCTTGTTTGTTGCCACGTTTTTGGAAAATGAAGAAAAAACAAAAACATATTTTTTATTTTATTTTTTTATTTTTCAAAACCTTGTGAGAAAAAAATGAGATCTGCAAAATACTCATCATGCCTCTTTTTAAATTCTTTTTAAATTCCTTGGGGTATCTACTATCCAAAAAGGGGTCATTTTGGGGTGTTTGGTGCTATCCTCACATGTCAGGACCTCTGAAACTGAAACTGTGATAGGTAGTGAGGAAGTGAAATGAGGAAGTAACGCACCTTAAGGCTTTCAAAGTGGTCATTGGATGTCAGGCTCCTGTATGTGGCTAGGCTCCCAAAAAGTCTCACACATGTGGTAACAGAATGTATTTTGGGGTGTAATTCCACATATACCCATGGCTTGTGTGAGAAGTATATAATTTAAATGACAACTTTGTGTAAATAAAACATCATTTTCCAAAAACTTGTGGAAAAAATAAATCTTCCATGGACTCAATATGCCTCTCAGCAGATAGCTTAGGGTGTCTACTTTCTGAAAAGGGATCATTTGGGGGTGTTTGTACTGTCCTGGTATTTTAGCACCTCAAGAAATGTGATGGGTAGTCAGAAAGTAAAAGATGTGTAAATTGCATTATCTGTGCCATAGTTTGTAGCTGCTTTAGATACTTTCACACAAAACAATCAAACACTTTTTGGAATTTTTTTAACTGAAAACATGTAGCAGAATACATTTTGGCCTAAATTTATGATGAAATTTGAGTTTTTTGGATATTTTTTATGACAGATATGAGAATATATCGTTTTTTTCAAAAACATTTTTCAAAACATTTTTTGTTTATAGTGCCAAAAATAAAAAGCGCACAGGTGATCAAATACCACCAAAAGAAAGCTCTATTTGTGTGAAAAAAAGGACATACATTTAATTTTATGTACTCTATTGCCCTATTGCATGACCACGCAATTGTCAGTTAAACTAGTGCAGTGCTGTATAGCAATAAATTGCAGTATCTATACCATAGTTTGTAGATGCTATAACCTTCACACAAAGCAATCAATATACACTTATTGGGATTTTTTGGGACCTCTAAAAATGAAGCAAAAAAAGTTTGCTATGAACATGACAGTAGCTAAAATTGACTGCTGACCTAAATTGAAGATGCATAATTAAAGTAATTTCGTAAGGTGTATGTGTGAGATGAAGCTCATGCACCATCCAGCATTGCAGTAATCCGTTATAAAAAAAGTTTCTTCTAAAAGATCTTGTAGAACTTAAATCTCCCTGGAAAGCTTTGGTAGCAGTGTTTCCAAGGAGCACCTGTGAGATCTTCCCTATGTCACCAGTGCCTCACTATACCAGGAGGTGACTCAAGAATGTTTATAGGTTGGCATGCATAGCTGTCTGCCCAAGGGATTTTTAGTTTTGAGAGGGAAAGGTCGACTTTAGTAGCTGAAGATAAAATTTACTCACAGAACTAAATGACTCATAAAAGTTGTTCATCCTTTATTTAATGGTTCATCTGAGGTTTCATTGAGCTGCATTCTGCCTAAAAATACAGTTTAAAGTGAATCTTGGTAAAATATAATTTCCAATAAAAGGGTCTCTGGTGAACACCACCAAACTATACTATAATGAAGAGACACTTCAGAATCCAACACTTCTGAGATTTCCTGCTCCCTACCTGCACTTTGTGGTTCCTCTATGTGTCCCTTTATTTATTATTGTGTAATGTAAGAGTTGGCAGGAGGAGTCACTAGTGCAGCAGACAACCAGGAATCAAACACTCCTGGAAATGTTAGATTCTAAAGAGTCTCCAGAAGAGATTTCTCTACACTACAGCAGTGTTTCTCTACACTACAGCAGTGTTTGGTGGAATGGGCAACTGTTTCCCTTGCATGGAGCATTTTTTTTATAGACAGATTCTTTTAAAAATATTAAACCTTTAAATTAAGTAAAATTAACCCCAAACCACTACGGTTTTCATTTCAAGATGACATCAACTAATCAATCCTTAATTCATTTTTTTCTAACCTTTTGGAACCTTTTCTTACCTGTTTTTTTTACGTATATTACCCCAACAGTTCAAAGTGATTAAAAGAGAGACTTGTGCTTGTGAGGGACCACTTGGCACCCCACCTGGGTGCCTCTGCCAAACAGTGCCCCCTGCCCTCCAAACCCTTCCCGCAGACTGATAACTAATACCAGCCCTTTATCCCAAGCATCATACACAGACAAGATGTAAAGGTAGAAACCAAGGAATAACTTTATTGAACTGAAATACAGTTTTTTTATACACTTCAAAAATAGTGGCAGTCCCTACTTGAACAATAAATGCACACCTAGGAGGCACACAATGGGGAAATTACACAATGGGAGAAAAACACCCCATACGTAGACAGGATAGGCAAACACAGGTACACATAACTCCTTAATACAGATTACACATAACAGCAAGAGACCCCAGCATCAGGTTTTTTTGAGCTGATTATAATCTGCTTCGAGCCTAGGAGGGGGTTGGAACAGTCAATGCTGGTTTTGGCATAGAGGCCCCAAATCTCTATCCATGTCCTCTAGTTCTCAGAGTCTGTGTGTTTTGGGGAGACATGGACTTGAATCTAAAGTAAAACTATTCCACAGGTTCCCCAGGCACACACCTCCTGAGAATAGAGCCCCCTGAAATGCCAGGACCCATAGTCAGAAGGCAAAAGGTTAGCTTGCAGTCGTCTCCAAATTCTCCTGTCCCATTTGGGTCTGTCACAGTGTTTGCAGCATTTTTATTGCTTATTTTTATTTCTCAAGTGCGGGGTATTTATAACAGTGATTATTTTAATTTAATTTAATAAAGTGAAAGGTATATATTTTGCCATGTGATCCCTGAAACCAAGTAAATATGAGGCATACACTTCCCCTACCATAAAATCACCAGCAGTGGCATTAAAGACATTTTCCTTCTTTGTGAAAGTGTATTGGCTTTCCTTTATGGCATAGCACACATATCTGTGAATTCTTTGGAACCACAACATCATACACGCATTGCTTGTTCTTCCTCTCTTGGCAGATGGCGAGTCGGACCTTCATGGGGCTTGTAATGTACTTTTTCTTCATAGCTTTTCTGCAAATGCTCAGAACTGTTTTCTCAGACTCAACAATGAAAGTGTTCTTGGCTCTGCACTTCCCATGGATAAAGAATAAGGGATACTTCATTTTTTCTTTGCAGTTAATGTTCCGTGAGCCAACTATATGTTTGGTCTTAAAGGAACTCCAGTTTTGACAGCTGGACAGATGGGTGAGGCTGATCAGTATGATGATAATCAGAAAGCAAAATGTAGCCTTGGACATCCTGGCTGTTGGGATCTGAAAAGACATGAAGACAAAGAAATTTATAGATTCTTACAGCCTGGCACCTGTTAAACCCATCTTGTTTTGATTCCTGATTAAAGTCACACAGTGTGTGAATTACCACTAAGGGGAACAGGGATTGCTGCACACATAAATCTGCTTTAGATGCTCTTCATCAAGCTTTGGAATATAAGCGTGTGCGGATCTGTGCTGTGCATATTGTGTAAGGCAAATGATGGTTTCTCTTCAAAAGGATGCAACTTGCCAATCAGTTGACACGTCCAATCCTGTTCTCACTCTCAATGAATGACAGCTTCTGGGCCCCCCCAAAAAAGGGTAGGGGTCTCCTAGGTGATGTCATTGACCAAATATGGACATTGACATTAGAGTGGCGGGATCAAACACATTGGCCAGGTATGGGTCAGGGAGACATTCTCCCTTTTTTTTTTTTTTTTTTTGTTTTGGGTTCCCCCCTTAAAATCTGAATGATCTGGTATGGAATTATGGGGGCCTCATTTTTGTGGGGTCTACCTGCAGGCCCGGAGATGGAATGGAAGAAGCTCAGACCTTCACTGGCTCCCAGAGCAAGAATCACCTGCATGGTAAGGAAGAAGAGGCCCAGCTGTAAAGGTCTGGCAGCAGCCACCAGCAAACTAGTGGTACAGGAGCGAATCTGAGTGAGAACCCCTGCACTCAGGGAGGAAGGAGCTGCCTTTTTGGGACTGTCCACTTTTAAAGGAACAAGCACCAGATCCCCTGTTCAGGGATACCGCCAGATTGTTGGGTGAAGAAGAGGAGTTCATCTATGGTCTGGGGTGGTATATTAAGGAAACTCTTGCTAGCTCTCCAACAAAGTCTGTGATGCAGAGAAGGCTTGTAAATAGTTCCAGAAAGTTGCCCTGATTTAATAGTTTCCTTGGGCATCCTGTACACCTCTAACCCTATCCCAGATCAAATCCCCTAAATAAAACATCAAAACAAAAGCTCTAGGACTGACCTGTGACTCTGGATGCAAGCCTGTGTGAAGATGTGTGATGCCTGACTGTGCAGGACTGTAGGGGGACCCAAATCTTTTAGCGACTCCTAAGGGGGTAGTGCTATACTAGTTTCTTGACTGCCATTCTAATCCAGTAGCTTTAAAAGTTTCTAAAACAGAGCAAATGTGCTCATCAGAACTTCTGCCTTCTGCATGATTGCTCCACATAAGCATGGCTGGCTTTATGATTAGACATCATAGACCTGTGTCTGCAGCTGGCAAAGGAAAGATACAGTTTTCCCTGTGTAGGTATTGGCTACATATTTTCCCCATTATCTTTATGCAGAGATATCCTATAAAATGACCACAATGCTCTAAGCCAAGTTAAAGTGGTTGTAAAGGTTAAAGGTTTTTTACCTTCTCTGCAAGAAAGCAAAAAACCTTCTGTATGTTGCTCCCCCAAACCCCTCCCTTATACTCACCTGAGCCCCCTCTTGATCCAGCAATGTGCATGGGAGCCTCGGCTGTCCCGAGTCTCTCTTTCGTCATTGGCTGAGACACAGCAGCAGGTATCATGGGCTCCCACTGCTGTCAATCACAGCTAGTGAGCCAATGAGGAGAGCGAAGGACTGGGCCGACCTGTGGCTTGAAGTGGGTTGCTATTGGGGCACTGATCAAGGGGGAGAAGCCAGGATCATCGACAGTGGACCTGAGAAGAAGATCAGGGCTGCTCTGTACAGAAGCACACACAGAGCAGGCAAATATGACATGTTTGTAAAAAAAAAATGAAGCTTTACAACCACTTTAATGTTTTTGAGCAATACATGGTAGATTATTTTTGTTTTATTGAAGAGTACATTTTCCTCCTTAGGCTATATGGTTGGGAATGCAGGGATGTTGGGAACTAAAGGTTGTGTCACTACAGGCTCTGCAGATGGAAATCAAGCCCTGCAGGTAAGTAAAAGTACCAATACCACACCATTATAAAACCACTACATAAATAAAAAGGTGAAAAGAATACTAGGTGGAAATACATTTGAATACACTGCAAAGATAACACCTACTTAATTATATATATATATATATATATATATATATATATATATATATACACAGAGGATAAAAATAGCTTAGGTTTTGTTCAAAGTTAAAGTTTAAAACAGAAAAAGATAAAAGTCAGCAGCTACAAAAACTGTAACTTTTAAAAAATGGACACTTACCTGTCCCTGGATCCCACGGTGTCCTTCTTGCAGCCCGTTTCACCAGCCGCATTGTCTTCCTGGCGCCGACATCTTCAGTGTGGGCACCCGGCTGTGACAGCTTGTGGCTTCACAGCTGGGTGCCCACTGCTCATGCGCAAGTAGCGCTGTGCTTTGTGAATGGTCCTGTAGTCTTCTGGGACCTGTCACACGTCCCAGAAGACTATGGGGAGAGAGGGGGGAGGACAACTTCAGCTTACAATCTCCTAGCCAATAGCAGCGGAAGTGGGAGTGGGTACCTGTCAATTCCCCCTCCCCCCACAGGTGCCAATCCTTAATGGGGAACTGCCCCTTTTGGGTGGAGCTCCGCTTTAAATTGATTGGCACTGACTTGATTCAGTACATAGCTGTTCAAAAAACTGTACAAGTGTGGAAAACTTAACAAAGTGTTAAATATGTTGCAAATTTTGATTATTCAAATGATGGATCTAGGGTTGGCATAGCTCATCAAGCAGCAACATTTTTTCTTCCTTTCTGATGTTGTCTTTTTACATAATAGCTTATTTACAAAGCAGTGAATCTGACATTTACCAGATATTCACTGCAGGAGAATCTTCCAGATACATGTGTTTTAAATGACAGTCATTGATGCACTACAAATACATGTTTAGTGAAAGTCATTGCTTTCTATGAATGCCCCATGTTTACCCTGTTAAATACATACGGAAAAATAAATGTTGGGCATCCGTAACTATAAAAGCTTTCTAAACCTATGTCTCAGATTATCAACATTGGGGTGTTAATCATCCAGTGCAATCTCAAAGAGATTAATCTGATTTAATAAAATCTTGGACTTCAGTAACTGGTGTTTTTAGTAGGGGGACAGCTTATTTCAAACTATTCTGTGTTTTGCGAACTCCCTTATTTAAAAGTCCACTTTCCTGTACACAGTAGTTACAGGAGACATATACTGTAAATGATGCCTTATATTTGGTGCAAATCTCCACTTCAAGTGTTTGCCTCAATCTGGATCAAATATTAAGCCAGGCAAAATAATTTTCTCCCCTCTTGAATCTTCACATTTATGCTGTCTTACCACATAGGAACTTGTTAGTGTGCTGTTATTCACTTTGTACACTTTCTTTGTCAGAGCAGAAATAGACTACTTAAGGGCCGGTTCACACCATAGAAACTCAGTCCAGATGTGTTCCGGATGCGTTTCCGCATACGCATTTTTGGCGTATTCCGGTACGTTTTTGATGCGTTCCAGAGTGTTTTTGATGCTTTCCAGTTCATTTTTCCCCCTTTCTTTTACTTCAATTTAAATAGGGACATGTATGTTCCAGTGCAGTTTTGGTGCATTCCAGTGTGTTTTTGATGCGTTCCAGTGCAGTTCTGTGCAGGATACATGCAGCCTGTTCTGCAACTGGAACACACTGGAATTGCAAACACTGATGTGAACTATGACATTGACAACCATATAACCTACTTTCTGTGCATTTTGGATGCAGACAAAAAGCAACTGAAACACATGCAGTGTGAACTGGCCCTTATCCTATTAGCAATGTATGTTAACTTTGCAGAATATTGCATGAATCAATGTTAATGCATTGCCACACACTGTACAGGTCAAAGGGCGTCTAAAGCTGAAAAAAAATATTCTTTGAAAAATTGCATTGGTCCAGATACCTATTACTTTCCTCCTCCCATCACATCTGCCCTGTTGATTTACTTGTACAGTGAGCAAATAGTCAGATTCAAGTTAACATTGCAAGATATTGCATGTATCATTAAAGCATTGCAACACAGGTAAGAAAGAAACCTAAAACGGCAAATTTCTGGTCCAGATGACTATCACTTCTATGCACCCACATCTGCCACAGTAATTACTCTCTCAGCAATCAAGAAAAACTTGCAAATGATTAGATTACTTTAGGCCGTGTATCAACAGGCTTTTATTCATCAGTTCCCATACAAGTCTATAGGAATGCAAAACCTTCTTGAAGTAGGTCAGGTTAGGAGGAGGTCAACTGTAGGTCTGATGGACTTATCAGTGAATTCTGAACAATTTCAGAAGCATCTCAAGATATCAAACTGATGCCATCAACACAAACCCAAAGCTTTCTGACACAGACTACTATTGCATGTCATTCTATTCTCCCCAACCCCCCTGAAGATTGCTGTGATATACCGGCCTCCTGGATCCATACCCCGCTTCCTGGATGACCTCTCCTCCTGGCTACCCTTCTTCCTCTCCTCTGAGCTACCCACCATAATTCTTGGGGATTTCAACATCCCTGTCAACCTCGACAACCCGGACACAGCCCGTCTCCTCCACCTAACCTCCTCCTTTGCACTTGCACAGTGCATACAATCCACCACCCACTCCGACGGAAATATCCTGGACCTTGTCTTCTCCAACCGCTGCGCTCCCCACAACCTCACTAACACCCCCTTCCCTCTCTCTGACCACAACCTGATCACCTTCTCTATCTCCTCGTCCTCCAACGCCTACCCCTCCAAATGTCACACTACTACCAGCCGTAACCTCCGCAACCTTAACCCTGCCTCCCTCCACTCTGCAGCTGATCAACTCCACGACCGCATCCTCCCCCTGTCCTGCCCCGACTTGGCTTTGACCGCCTACAACAATGCGCTCTCAACAGCCCTTGACTCACTAGCGCCTTTAACCACACGCAACATCAGACCCCGACCGCTCCAGCCCTGGCAGACTGATCACACCAAAACCCTCAAACGACAAAGTCGTGCCCTAGAGCGACTATGGCGCAAAACCAAATCCAAACAAGCCTTCACCCGCTACAAATCTGCCTTCCACACCTACACCTCCTCCCTCCATGCTGCCAAACAGGCCTACTTCTTGACCCTCATCAAGGCCCTCTCCTCCAATCCTCGCCGACTCTTCTCTGCCTTCAACTCTCTACTCTCTCCACCCCCACCTCCACCCAGCACCTCACTCACTGCCCTTGAGATTGCCAATCACTTCAAAAACAAAATTGACACAATTCGCAAGGACATTGCCGCAACTCACACACCCTCTCAACCCCTCCCCTCTCACACAGCTACCCCCTTATCCCCCCTCCCCCTCGACATAACCCGCAGGGACTTCGTCGCTGCTCAAACTCTCTCCAACCCCCTTCACCCTCACTCAGCTACCCCCTCATCACCCCTCTCCCACAGCCCCACCACTGCTCTGACCTCCTCTTCCACCCCACCCTACATTCCTCATACTGAAGCTCCCCCAACACTCCACACCTTTGACCTTACTACCATCGAGGAAGTCTCCAAGATCCTCTCTGATGCCCGCCTCACCACCTGCCCCCTCGACCCTATCCCCTCACAACTCCTACGACCTTCCTCCTCCTCCATCCTACGCTCCCTCACCCACATCTTCAATCTCTCCCTCTCCTCAGGCACCTTCCCCTCCCCTCTGAAACATGCACACATCACCCCCATACTTAAAAAGCCCTCCCTGGACCCCAATGACCGGAACAACCTCAGACCCATCTCCCTGCTCCCATTTACATCTAAACTCCTCGAGCGCCTAGTCTACACCCGCCTATGCTCTCACCTCAATGACAACAACCTCCTCGATCCCCTACAGTCCGGCTTCCGTCCCCTACACTCCACCGAAACTGCCTTACTCAAACTCTCCAACGACCTGCTAACCGCCAAAGCTAATGGCCACTATTCAGTGCTCCTACTCCTTGACCTCTCTGCGGCCTTCGACACAGTCGACCACCCCCTCCTCCTCAAAAAACTACACTCCCTCGGCCTCAGAGATTCTGCTCTCTCCTGGCTCTCATCCTACCTGTCACAACGCTCCTTCAGCGTTACCTATAATGCTACCACCTCCCCCTCACTCCCCCTCTCTGTTGGGGTCCCTCAAGGCTCTGTCCTCGGGCCCCTTCTCTTCTCCATCTACACCTCCTCCCTTGGCCAACTCATACACTCTCACGGCTTCAACTACCACCTCTATGCCGACGACACACAAATCTATCTCTCAACCCCCCACCTCACCCCCTTGGTCTCAGCCCGAATCACACACCTACTGAGCGACATATCAGACTGGATGTCGCTCCACTTCCTTAAATTGAACCTCTCCAAAACCGAGTTTCTTGTCTTCCCCCCAGCCCGGACACCACCCCCCATTGATTTCTCCGTCACATCCAACAACGCTACCATCAAACCCGCCCTGCAGGCCAGAGTACTGGGTGTCATTCTGGACTCCAACCTATCCTTCCAGCCCCAAGTCCAATCTTTAACAAACTCGTGCAGACTCCACCTCCGCAACATCACCAAAATCCGCACGTTCCTAACCCCAGAAACCACTAAACAGCTCATCCACTCCCTCATCATATCACGACTCGACTACTGCAACTCCCTCCTCACTGGCCTGCCTCGCCGCTGGCTATCCCCTCTTCAGTCCATCCTGAACACGGCTGCCAGACTCATTCACCTTTCCAACCGCTCTGTCTCCGCCACCCCCCTCTGCCAATCCCTCCACTGGCTTCCGATTGTGCAACGGATCAAATTCAAAATCCTAACGCTGACGTACAAAGCTGTCCACCATACTGCCCCATACTACATCTCTGACCTAATATCCAAGTACCGCCCAGCACGCACACTCCGCTCCTCACAAGACCTCCTTCTCTCTAGTTCCCTGGTCTCCTCCTCCCATGCCCGCCTCCAGGACTTCTCCAGGGTGTCACCCATCCTCTGGAACTCCCTGCCCCAACCCATCAGATTATCACCTACTCTCCTCTCCTTTAGGCGCACCCTGAAAACCCATCTCTTCAGGGAAGCCTACCCCACCCCCTGCTAACTTGCCGACCTCCTCCACTCTTCCTACCACTCCATCCCCCACAGCTATCTCCTCCTGTGCCACCACCCCCTCCCTCCTAGATTGTAAGCTCGAAAGAGCAGGGCCCTCAATCCCCTCATGTTTTGCATTGTATTGGTATTGTTCTGTCACATGTTCTGTCTCCCTTTGTAATGTACAGCGCTGAGCGAACTATTGGCGCTTTATAAATATTGTATAATAATAATAATAATAATTCTTCTCTGCAGTGAAAATGTAACTTTCCTTAAAACTGTTCTTCAGGTTTAATACACATGTGAAACACTGCATATCAAACCAACTCTTCAACCTGATTATTCCTATTACAAATTTAACTAATGAGGGCTTTAAACTACTTACTATGTGCGGAGACTGGGTATGGTAGAACCTGCTGTTCTTCCTCCTGCCAAAGTAATGAGCCAGGTACTTTATAGCGGATGGGTAACCCTTCAGCACATCCTGTTATTTGAGTATGCAGAGCAGGCAAATCAAATTTACTATTTAAAGGGATCTTGCCACAAATATATAAAGTAGAAAAAAAAAGATTCCTATGTAAGAAAGAGATATAATACTTACCTGTCCTGCCATCCATGGCACAGATCTTTGCTCTCTTCAACAGCTATAGTGCCTGGGGAATACTATTCATCTGGAATGGCTTCTTCATAATGACAATAATGGATCAAGCCTGAGCAATTTGTGCCAACATACCATTTATGCTTCTCCCTCTTTCTACCCTCCACAAGGCTTTTAGTTTCAACTACATCCCAAAGTTGTTAGGTCATCCCATACCATTTTGCAACCACTTTCCTACAATGCTATAGCCAAATGACGGCTACAGTGCAGTTATCCAGTTTAGGGAGGGCATCATATGACATCCTTCCAGAACACACTCCCAGCGCATGCACCTGGTACTGTCTGTGATTGCTGTGTCCTTTGGACACAGCCGATCACATGACATGGTAAAAGGCCAATCACAGTGGCCTTTTGCCATGTGACCAGCTGTGTCCAATCACAACTGATCACCATGTAAATACACTTGCTGGTTATCAGCAGTACTTTCCTCAGGCAGTCACAGTATGAGGAAAGTACTGCTGATAACCAGCAACTGTCAAAGGATATATATGCACTGATAATCAGTGCCTTGATTATCAGTGCAGCCCCAAAATTGCCCATCAGTACCCAACAGTGCTGCCCATCAGTGCCCAGTAGTGTTGCCCATCAGTGCCCAGTAGTGTTGCCCTTCAGTGCCCAGCAGTGCTGCCCATCAGTTCCCAACAGTGCCACCAGTCAGTGCCATCAGTGCTGCCAGTCAGTGGCACTAGACAGTGCCTTTCAGTGCTACCTATTAGTTCCCATGAGTGCTGCCTACCAGTGCCCATAATTGCTGTCTATTAGTGCCCATCAGTGCAGCATCATCAGTGCCTCCTTATCAATGCCCACCAGTGCTACCTCATCAGTGCAGCCTATCAGTACCCATGAGTGCTGCCTATCAGTGCCGCCTCATCAGTGCCCATCAATGCTGCCTATCAGTGCTGCATATTAGTGCAGCCTCATCAACGCACATCAGTGAAGGTGAAAAAATACCTGTTTGCTAAATTTACAATAGAAAGAAAGAAAACTTTTTTTTTTTCAAAATTTTCGCTCTTTTTTTCATTTATAGTGGTCCCAGTAGTGATTAAATACCACCAAAAGAAAGCTCTATTTGTGTGAAAGAAAAGATAAAACTTTCATAGTGTGACAGCGCTGAAAGCTGAAAATTGGCCTGGACAGGAAGGGCGTAAAAGTGCTCAGTAGGCAAGTGGTTAAGGCTGACTGTGAGGGTTTCTCTTCACTGCATAAATATGTATGTCCAGATGAAACGAGTTTGCACATCTACGTGACAGTCTATCTACTGATTGATATTTAGGGAGGATGGGTCTGATGTGGAAAGTAACAAAAACAACTAGGCAGTGAATTTCCAAAAAGAGCAGGAGGCTTTATTAACATCAGCTGCAGCTGGGAGCAAATTCATTACTTGCTCAAAGAAAGAAGGAACGCAGGCCACATTTATAAGAATTTTTGATCATAGAATTACATGTAGTTCAATACGATTGGTTACTAAGATCTACATCATTGTAAATAACCATAAATCTGACATCTGTCATACATCTAGACAAACTTATTCATTCCCACAATTCCTATATGTTTATTAACAATTATTTATAACTGTTTTGTCTATATTTCATATATATAGTTTATATATACTGTATATTTATGCAAAGTTAGCTGTTTTATTTAATATTTTTCAACCCCTTCCTCCTTGATTGTAGGCTCTAACGAGCCAGGCCCTCTGTTTCCTTTTGTACCAAATTGTATTGTAACTGTAATGTCTACCTTCATTTTGTAAAGCGCTGCACAAACTGTTGGTGCTATATAAATCCTGTATAATAATAATAATAACTATTAATATATACATACACTCAACAGCCACTTTATTAGGTACACCTTGATAGTACCAAGAAAATATCCTCACACCATCACACCACCACAACCACCAACCTGAACCGTTGATACAAGGCAGGTTGGATCCATGCTTTCATGTTGTTTACACCAAATTCTGATCCTACCATCTGAATGGCACAGCAACCAGTCTGCCCATTCTCCTCTGACCTCTGACATGAACAAGAAATTTTTGTCCACATAATTGCCGCTCATTTTCTCTTTTTTTAAATACTCAGACCAGCCCCTTTGGCACCAACAACCATGCCACGTTCAAAGTCACTTAAATCCCCTTTTGTTCCCCACTCCGATGCTTGCTTTAAGCTTCAGCAAGTCATCTTCACCACATCTAAATGCCTAAATGCATTGAGCTGCTGCCACGTGATTGGCTGAGTGGCCGGTGAGTGCATGTCAGATATAGTGTTTTCCTATTCAAGTATATTTCAAAGTATTAGTAAAAATGGTTGTAAAGACTCAAGGTTTTTTACCTTCATGCATTCTATGCATGAAGATAAAAAGCCTTCCTGTGCAGCAGCCCCCCCTAATACTCATATAAGCCCCCTCTCAATCTAGTGATGTACACTGGAGTCTCGGCTATCCCGGGACTCCCTCTCCTCATTGGCTGTGAGGCCGAGCTGGGGCTTCATGTGTGAATGGACACACGGAGCAGCGGCTGGGGAGTGCACGTGCTCGGGTGCCCCCCATAGCAAGCTTGTAAGAGGAGTTTACATTATGATTAAGGAGCCCTGACCTCTGTCTGGACAATGCTTATTGGCCCTGTGCTGATCATATGCATTCTTGCAAGAAACAAAAACCTCTCTGGCAATGCACACCAAACTGAGCATGTCCAAAGTGACTCCACACGATATGTCTTATCAGTAGATAAGAGGGGGACACTGGAAGAAGGGGAGGATCAGCGAAGTTGGGATCAAATAAGGGTTTTACACAATGTAGAGGAATAACCCCTTAGGTTCCACAGTGAGTATAACAAGCATGCTTTACTGCATACATATAGACTGATTTCACTATTGTGGGTTTAGTAACACTTTAAGACACAGACAGAGCCTTACCTGTGGCCCTATCGACTTAATTAATGTACATGGTTTTCCCATGTCATACGCTAAGTACTTCAGACAGTCTAGGATCTAGTTCATTTTTTGTCAAGGTTGTTTTTCTTGATACTGATCAAGAGGTCAACTTTAAATGAATTCAACTTTAAATGTAGATTTTCCATATTATGAAATACAGGCGTACCCGGATTTACGAATTTAATGAGTTCTGTGGGACTTTTCGAAAGATTCATAAACTGAAACACAGTTTCCCATAGGAATGCATTGAAAACCATTCTGGAGGTCAGAAAACAGTAAAAAAAAAAAAGTCTTTTATCTGTTCAAAACTCTTTATAAAGTGCACTTTAAAAGCATAAATACCGTTCAGGGACATGATTAAAAATTAATTCGTAAATGCATTGAAAACCAATTAATCCACTCCAGAGATCAGAAAAAAGTCAAAAAAAGTTTTATCTGTTCAAAACTTTTTATAAAGTGCACTTTAAAAACATAAAGGGACATGATTAAAAATAAAATTCGTAAAAGCATTGAAAACCAATTAATCCATTCCGCAGGTCAGAAAAAAGTCAAAAGAAGTCTAATCTATTCAAAACTCTTTATAAAGTACACTTTAAAGACATAGTACTGTACAGGGACATAATTAAAAAAGAATTTGTAAATGCATTGAAAACCAATTAATCCGTTTGTATTGCGGAGAAAATTTGTAAACTGAGGCAATATTTTCAATGGATTTTCATTCGTAAGCCGAAAATTATGATAACCGAGGCGTTCGTAAACCGAAGTACACCTGTAGTATAATATACCTTGCTAGAGCCTAAAACTATTGCTTATTATTGAAATAATAGTCATAATGATGATAATATAATACTACTAATAATAATAATATTAATGTGAATAATAATTATATTATCAATAACACATTAACAAACTAATATGAATAATATGTAATTCTACTACAGGTCATGTGACCACCATTATGTGGGCATGACTAGCTTTAGCATCATACAAAGTGATAAGTCCCCCGACCACAGACCACCACAACTACCAGGTTAGGGTTGGGGGGAAGAAGCCCTTGTGCATCCTTGGATAAGGGTCGGCATAGGAGAACCTATGCATTTATTTTTGAATGGGGTCCCCCTTAAAATCCATACCAGACCTTAAGGGTCTGAAATTATTTTGGGGAACCCCACGTGTTTTTTTTAATGCTATCCCTGTCCTTTTGTCTACATACCCCTATCAGCCGGAAATACTCAATACATCACAAGTATTCAGGTCATAGATCCCAGTGATACAAAGCCACAGTATTACCCAAAGCTAAAACTGGTACTGAGGTTCATACTGTGAACATGTAGATCTTTTGGCTTTGATTTCATGAGACGGGCACTTTGTCATTGTTTTAAAAGTTGACCTTTTCTTTTTCATGAATTTACATAGCTGCTTTACATATTTGAGTTTATTTTAGGATCATCACATGCATATTATACAATTAGTTGTATAAACAATTTAACATTTTGCTTATTTTATATTTACTTGTACATTTAACAGTCACATATAAAAGAGTTATTGTGTACTTTGGAAAAACCCCAGAGGAAGTTCCTGAAGGTGTTTTAATTTTACGCCTTACACAAAAGGCAATTGTGAAGGTTAGTGTAATGGACATGTTTTAGGGCCAAGAGTTAAAGCTGTACCATTGGCATTGCTAATGTGGGGCACCAACATCTCTTGTGGGGTGCACTGGGTTCTAAAGCTGTGACTGGCTACCAATTGTTCTTTATTATATAGCTGTGTTACCACAATTGCCAATACCACATGCCCCGCATCTCATGGGGGTAAGGGGGAATTAGAGGTAAGGGATGAGAGTCCTATTACAGATGGGATTTGAGAATGAGGGTAACATCTCTTCAATGGGGGAAATTAGGGAGAAAGATCTGTAGGGTTTGGGGAGAGGTAATTTTTGGTTGTAAACAAGCCTGTGTGTGACCTCGTCCTGATCCATGCACTTCATATATTGCAAATTCCTAACTTCTGCATTTTGTGTTAGGCATTGCTGACCCCTGCATCCTGTGCAATATAGACTCCTGAGCCCTGCACCATATGAGAGTTTTCCCGCCTGGTGCCCTGTACCCTTTGCAATAAATTGTCCTGAATTCTGAGCTCTGTGCTTTGTGCACTTTTATGATATGCATTTCTGACCCCTGCACCCTATGAACTATCAGCCATGCATCCTATGCATTACGCACTCCTGACTCCTGCAATCCGTGGTGAATACACTCTGTAAACTTTGCCATGGAGTGTCATAATAAATAGTTACACACCTACTTATTCCAATTACAGTGGTTAGACATGAGTAGCAACTATTCTATACTAAAATTTAACTTACCTGTGGATTCAATAGGCTCTGTGTCTTTATAGGGTGCTGCTGTGTTGAGCTGTGATCCCCGCAGACAGGGTCCCTCTTTATATACCACTGTGTTACAACATCAGGCATGTCAGCATTTCCCTCGCTCATTTGTAAAGCTCATGTGAAGGTTGCGACAGACCACAAATTAATATAATTTATTGCAACATTTTATCAATTGCAGTATAAAACAGGGAACTTGCTTGCATCATTTTACTCGTCTGCATCTCTGAGTAGAAACACAATGGTAGAAAAGGAAATTGCAACAGCTAAAATATTATTATTTAAATATCTGTCAAACCACTTTTTATTGCATTTTGAAATCTAATGCTAAATGGAATTTTTACTTTTTCATAACCATTGAAGAACAGACGTCCAGAACAAATGTAGCAACTTCAATGACCTGACAGTTATGGCTAATTTTCCTACCTAAATAATTTTTGCATTGTTTTTAAGGAGATACAAGTCCTTTATTTGACATACTGATTTAAAAAACACACTGCCCATTTTTTTAAAAAAACTGATAAATGTAGAAAAAAAAAAAGTTTATTTTTAACCCATTACAGTTTTTGATAAATGTTTTCAAACTTATTAAATTAATGTAGTTTTGTACATACTGTAATGTTATCTAATACCATACTGTATATCCCCAACCTGCAGATGGCCCTGTGCATTGTTTGTAACCAAACTTCATGTAACCGTCATGGCTAACTAATACATAGATGAATGGTGCACTCCACTGTTGGCTCTTCTAACTATATTCATTAAACAGTAAAAAAAAAATACTGCATACAAAGTATATCTACCCCAAAACCAGACCTCATTGATGCATTTCACAGCTCCTGGTATGTTTTCACCATGGCTGGCTGCCATGTTGCTCACACGATCGGGTACCATGCTGATTAGTTCCTGATTACTAGTCTGATGCTGGTTGCTGTCAGAGATAGCACTGTCTCATTCTTAGGAACCCTTATACGTGTGTTCCTAGTTCTGAAACAAAACGTACAATCAGGGGCAGACTGACAACTCATGGGGCCTCCGGGCAATAGGGGATCATGGGGCCCCTGTGTCCTTGCCCACACTCAAAGCACACCCAAAAAAGCCTAGAAAAGGTACCATGGGCATTTCATGGGGCCCCCTACTGACCCCGGGCCCTCGGGCAGTACCCAAGTGCTCGAATGGTCAGTCTGCCCCTGCGTACAATAACATGCTATCAGTAAAGGCCCGGTGCCCAAGACAGTGATCATGGAGAGGTTATCATTTAATTTTTAGTTTACTCTAATAAATCAAAATCTCCCCAACAAAACAAACAGAATTAACTATTCCCACTCCAAAAATAAAAAGAAGTTTGCCTTTAAATACACTTTAAGGGAAAAGACCAAACAGCAACATGTACTGCTCTAACTTTTATTGCACAAATAAAATATTATCTGGACTTTGTTAGACTGCTAACTCTAATAACTTGTGTACATGGGTATCATACAAGTCAATTCAGAAACAAATCAGGAGGAACATGGAAGGAACTCAAATGTATCTCAAATACATTTAGTTATACCCCTGAACATAATTGCTAATATAACTCAAGTAATATGTTTATGGTAGAAAGTATTTTATTTTTAGCATTAACATCATTGACTCGCATTTAAGATGGACTTGTGATGCTTATTTTATCAGCCACATAGACCTGTGTAGAAACCTCCTAGATAGGTGCTAGGTTAGGTAAAGTTAGTTCTGGCTCACTGTAAACAGGCTGCATGTGTCTATCTGGGAGAATTCTAGAATGCAGGCTGGAAGAGTCAAATAGGTATCTATATTTGCCCCCCGAGGCAAGCGTGCTGTGTGCTTGTGGTTCATTGAGGCCTCAGCTGGGCTGGTTGGAAGGCCTAGTTTGCTGAAAGCTGCTAATGCTGAGTGAGGGGCTTTTCGTCTTAAGATCTAGTGTGGTATCACTGGGAGAAAGTGTATGGAAGATATTGCAAGGAGGCAACCAGCTATCTAAGGATATTAGTGAGTACAGGCTGGTGTGAGAGATCCTAGAGACTGTGTGCTGTTGCCACCCCTCTGGTGCTATAGAGTTAGCTGTGTGTAAAGGGGACATTGTGTCTAATGTCTTGAAAAGCTCAGTCTATTTAATTCTTAGTGAAAGGACTCTGCTCAGATCTCTAAGAAGAAGATTTATATTCTCAAGTCTCAAAGCTCAGTCCATCATCTACTTGTACTAGGACTTGGCTCATAGTTCTAAAGAAGGAGTTGAGCGTCCTCAACTTGCTACTAAAGGTTACCGGACTATCCCATAGTTACCATGCTTCCATCCAAGTTTACTTTCTACAATATAGCACCAGAAAAACATGCCCCAAGTCCAGAGGTAGGCAAAGTTTCAGAGATCTGCCTGGACATCATGAATAAAATCAAATATTCACGGGGAAGGGGGGGTGCCCTTTAAAATAATAACTATCAAGCCGACGATAAAAACAAAGCATAGTGTCCTGAGCCCCCTTCCCCCACCCCCACTAGTTTCTTCAGCTTCCTTTCAGATCATCCCCCTCACAGTAGTGTATTCTGCCCCTTCCACAGTAGTTTGCTTCCCCCTCCCCTACAGTCGTGCCCCCCATACAGTACTATCCTCTGCTTCTTCATAGCAGTGTCCTGCCCCCTTCACATCACCCCCCACTATAGTGTCCTCTGCCCCACCTCCACTCCACAGTAGGGTCCTCTGCCCCTCCCCCTATAGCAGTGTCCTGTGCCCCCCTAAGCAGTGTCTTCTGTCCCTCTTCACATCACCCCCCCCAACTGTAGTGTCCTTTGTCCCTCCCCCTATAGCATTTTTCTCTTTCCTCTTCACATTACACCCCCCACTCTAGTGATCTCTGCATCCACATAGCAGTGTCGTGTGCCCCATTCACCCCCCCCCCACTGTAGTGTCCTCTTCTCCCATAGCAGTGTTCTCTGTCCCCCTCACACCCCCCACTATAGTGTCTTCTTCCCCCATAGCAGTGTTCTCTGTCCCCCTCACACCCCCACTGTAGTGTCCTCTTCCCTCCCATAGCAGTGTTTTCTGTCCCCTTTAAACCCCCCTTCACACCCTCCCCCCCACTGTAGTTTCCTCTACCCCTCCAAAAGCAATGTCCTCTGTCCCTTTCACACCCTCACCCCACTGTAGTGTCCCCTATGCCTCCCCAGGAGGGGAGGAGCTTTGGAGGATGTCATGACACACGTATGGTGTCGGCGATCAATACGGGGGGAGGAAAGGAAAGGGAAAAAAGAGGGTGTGTGTCAATCAGTCAGCCCTCCTCTCCTATAAGCAAGAGTCTCCCTATCTGAAAAAGCTACATTTCCCCCCATTGATAGTGTCCGGGGGGAATATCTAGGGCAAAGCTCCCCGAAGGGCCTATTTAGCAAGCAGAAATTCAGAAGAGTTCTTCCCAGAGAATTCGATTAAGTACATCTCAGGTAGTCCGCAGTGGACTTAAAGTGAATCCAGTCAGACCAGATAGTGTGAAATTTCTGTATGTTTTCATGCAAAACATGAATAAGCTCTTCCATTTCCTCAGTTTTGTTCATTCGCAATAAACATTCTCTAATCGTTGGAATAGTCTGTGAGCGCCAGTGGGTTGGTATACACATTCTAGCCGTGTTCACCATGTGTATATCAAGGGATTTGAAATATTCCCTTCTAGGGAGAGTGGAATGATGCAATAGATATTGAGACGGGGTAAACTCCAGGGGCAACGTTGTAATTCGACAAATTATTTTATGGACAGATGACCAAAAAGGTGTCAACTCCACCAGATGTGAAGCATAGATCCCTCCTGTTTTCCACACCTCCAACAGAGGATAGATACCTAGGGGTAGCACTTGTGCAAGATCGTCGGAGTTCTATACCATCTCGTTCTGACTTTATAGGCGTTTTCCTGAACCGACACTTTAAGTGAGCCTTTGTGCACAGACTCATTAAGCTTTTCCCAGTTGTCATCTGGGAAAGAGATTTGAAGTTCCCTTTCCCAAGCCTCTCTCGCTCTATCCGGTACAAATTGAGAGTTTGCTAGCAGCATAGAATATATTGCAGAAATTAAATAATGTTGGGGTCGCTTTTGAGTACACAGGGATTCAAAAGCCTAGTCCTAGGGACCTAGTCCTTCGTAGAGGAGATTGATTCAAGGTATGCAAGCGTGACAGATTTACCCCGAAGGAAGAAATGACTGCTCAAAACATCTTTGTGGGGCCACTCTAGTTCCAGAAACGAGTCTGATAGCCCTGGAGGAAAATCCTTATTACTATGAAGGGATGTTAAAGGGCCAGGGCTAGACAAAAAAAAGTGGGGACTTACATGCTTCCTGAAAGCTTTTGAGGGGAGGGACCTATGAGAGGATGAGTTAGCACATTTTTTGGCCAATGTTGGGGAGGAGTCCAGGGTAGGAGTAGCAAAGATCGCTGACTCAAATCCCTTTCCAAGTCTACCCATGCTTTTCCTGTAGCATGGATATATCTGTCTACGATATCAACTAGTTGTCAGGCTAAATAATATTTATGGCGATCCAGGAGGCTGATACCACCTTGCAGTTTTGGGAGGGTAAGCTGGGAGTATTTAATTTGGGGTGCCAAGTTTTTCCAAATAAACTGGGAGCAGGAAGTCTTATATATTTTAAAAAATAGTTTTGGGAGAGTAAGGGGAATAGTTTGCATTACATACAGCAATCTTAGAAGTATGTTCATTTTAATCAACGCCGATCTTCCTAACCATGAGATATTGAGACCAGCCTACTGTTTGAGAGTGTCTTGAATTGTATTAAGAATTGGTTTAAAATTTTTATCATAGAGTTCAGCAAAAGAGGCTAGGATCTGAATACCTATGTAAGTAATAGCGTGGCATTAACAAGTAAATGGGAAGTGTTCCTTACATTGGGTCACAACAGACTGCGGCAGAGAGATGTTAAGAGCATGAGATTTATGGTAGTTAATCTTCAGATTGGAGAGAGTATTAAAATGTTCCAGTTCATGGAGAAATACAGAAAGCTGGGGTGATTGCAAAGACAACATGAGATCATCAGCAAATGCAGCCACCTTGTATTCCCTACCTCCTATGGAAAGGCCCTTTATATCTGGATTTCTATTCAAAAAGGGCTCTAGTGTTAAAACGAAGATGAGGTGGGAGAGAGGACAATTGGCATGGACATGAGTAGTCGGGTTGGAGCACAATGCTAAAATATTGGACATCATCCTGGGGAGTAGCCCGATTGCTCAGAGAACTTCCTGCATGTATGGCCATGCTACCCTATCAATTGCCTTTTTGGCATCAAGGGACATAAAAAACCCCTGGATCTTACTAAATGTAAGCCAATGATGAAGTTTGAGCACTTTAATAGTGTTATCACGAGTCTCCCTTCCCAGAACAAAGCCCACCTGGTCTAGCCCCACCAAGGAGGGCAACAATGGAAGTAGTCTGTTTATTAATATTTTTGGGTACAGCTTTATATCTACATTTAGAAGTGATATTGGTCTATAGCTCTCAACTCTGGATGCGTCCTTTCCTTCCTTAGGGATTACAGTAATATGTGCCTCTAAAAAGCTTTTAGGAAGGGGTCAGAGTCTGCTAGAGAGTTAAACAGCTCCAGTAATCGAGGTGCTATTACCTCTTGGAAGCATTTATAGTATTGTAGTGTCAGGCCATCTGGACCTGGGCTCTTCCCTGGTTTCATCTGTTTCAAGGCAGTTATGAGTTCTTCCATGGAAAGGTTGCATTCAAGGTCATGAGCCACCTGTTGGAAGATAGCTTTCAGGCCATATGTAGCCAGAAACCATCTAATCTGTTGGGTATGGGAAATGGGAGCAATATGCGTTTCCGAGCGTAAATTGTAGAGACTCTTATAGTAGTATTTGTTTATGTGTATATCCTGCTTAATTCTGTCCTCATTAATATACAAGCAAGAAGCCCAACTACTATATCAACCTTTCTCACTCTTTTAACCCTAGAGGAACCATTGAAATAATTTTCATGTGTCAGGGAACCCCTGCTAAGATTAGCCCATCAGAGGTCATAAGGAAAATTTGGGTCATTGGAAGCTACCCTTACAGTGCTGGTTGGAATGCCATCTTTACAGTTTGCAGAAAATGTCATTGCTTGCATGTAACAGGTTCTGCCAAGTGGCAATGGACCTAAAACTATGAAGGCACTATCAGATGGAAGTTCAATTAGTCACAGCTCAAGGTACACCTAAGAACATCTTGAGGAACCCTAGGGTTCAACAGCACCATGGTTGAGAATGCCTTCTCTACACATTTAACCCTTTGTTAGGATAGACAGAGTTCAAATCTAGTTGCAATTGATAATGAAGATTAAGTTTTCGGCCCACTGTGATTGGCCCTTTACTTTGTCATGTGATCAGCAGTGTTCAAAGAACACAGTGATCACAGACACCGTCAGGTGCACGCTGCTGTTGGAACGTGGGGAGCGCGTTCTGGAAGGATGTCATATGACGCCCACGCTATAGCCATCATTCAGCTATAGGGCAGTCAAGAAGTGGTTAAATAGAAGCTTTTAAACAGTATCATGCTATGTGCAGTGAGCTTCCTTTCTAATTATATTGTCTATGCGGGAATAAGTGTAGCAGCTTGAGTGACTGAATACCTGCGGTCCCACTGTCCTGCGGTGTCAGATGTATGCCCTGGAAACCATCCATGTTGGTCCTGTGAGTTGTTTGAGAACCTGGGAAAGACATGTGAGCGGGTCCAGAGCAGGAAGGAGCGTGGAATGGTGGAATAACAACAAGTTGTCACAAACCTGTGGTAGTGAGCCCTTGTAGACCACCAATTCGGAGTTCCCCTGGGCGCAGAGTCTAAGCCCCAGCCTGCTTCTCCACCAGATCCCCTGATGGTGGGAATGGATTTGCAGCAAGCTAGAACAAGGTCGTGGCCCCCAGGTACGCCCAGCTGAGGATGCGGAGACCAGTCGCGTAAGCAGCGTGTAATGGCAGGAGACAACAGGGAAGCCAAGGTCAGGACGGGGGGAAATCAAGCACAGTCAGTGGAAGAAGCCGGGGTTGGTACATGGATAGTTGACTACAGGAGTAGTAACAGACAGGAGCTCAGAGAACTAAGAAGTTGCTCAAAAAATGTGGGCTAGACTGAGCATGTCTTAGTTTGAGACAAGCAAACTAGGAAGCGGTCCAGTTAGTGATGGAAGGGAAAGAAATAAAACCCAGAGAATAGCAGACGACACCCATAGGTGAGCACAGACAAACCACACAAGTGAAAGGAATCAGGAACAGCACTACAGCAAGGAGGTAAGAATACACAAACAAGAAACTGAAGGCTAACTAACTTGTGCCAAAAGTGCTTTTTGATCTTACAGGGTAAGGTGTTTGGCTATCTTTTCTGGTGCTGGTGACTTTTTATAACTTTATTATTTTGAATATAAAAGACTCTTTTGGGGGACTTTATTTTAAACATAAATTGCTTGTGGTGTATTGTAGATTTAAAGGGACATTACCTATGTTTGTGATACCTGAGGATGGAGCTTTACATATATGGTTTTAGAACTATATGTACTTGTTCATGGAACTTTTAATGTATAGTTATACTATTCTACATCACTGTATGTATTGTTTTGTATAGAACTCCAGGAGATGATGGCACTGTATATATTAATGTTTAAGATAATGTAATTCATGATCAAATATTATATCACATATTAAAATAATACTTTGTGACTATTAATTACAATACAGCTAGGTTAAACCAAGCTAGTAATCTTCAAAAAGTAACATTTGCTTATTATACTAATTATTGACTAGTTGCTGAAGTAGTCTTCTTTCTAAAACATGTGACTCACTTTTCTCAAAGTGTGCTGATGATGTCTGCAGGAAATTAAAACATAATGAAAATTAAAAAGTAGGCAAAAATGTAATATGAGCAATAGGTGACAATGAGGAACTAATATGACTTATAATTACTAAAGCGTGTTACAGATGAATATAGAAAAACAAAAACTATGAGGCAAAGACACTCATACCTCTGAGCTGTATTTAAGCTAACTTTCTGAAAGCTTATAGAGGCTGCACTGTTACATAGGGAAAGATTTACTAAAACTGGTGCACTCAAAATCTGATGCAGTTGTCCATAGTTGCCAATCAGCTTCCTTCTAGCTTCAACTTGCTTCATTAATCTTTGACAATAAACCTGGAAGCTGATTGGTTTCTATGCAGAGATGCGCCACATTTTGCTCCGTGCGGTTTTAGTAAAGACCCCCATAGTGCCCTGATTGTGTCGCAGAGACTTTACTTTGAGGAACTCCTATTTGCACATTTTTATAGTCTGTTAGCATTGTTCTGTACTGTATCTATATACTCTTTGCCATTCTGACTCTGTCTATTATTACTCCCACTCTGAAGTTACTTAGTAAACTTTAAGTTACAGTTGCCCTCTATTTGATCATTTGGCTGATTACACATACAACAGTGACTGGCCAAGATCTGTCACATGAATTGAGTCACATGCTCTTCCATATTCAGAAGTGCTGACAATTTCGTCAATCTTGGCAGCTAAACACCTAGTGGTTGGGGAAGTGAAGGAAGGTTAGGTATGGGCAGATGGTGGGGGGATTACAGTAAACCTGGAACTTTTCTCTGCATGAGCAAAGCATAGGTTTGCTTTGAAGTGGATCTATACTGTATTAAGAACCCTCTCTAATCTCCCTCTTCTGCTGCTATTAAAGCAGAACTAAAGTGTATCTGAGCAACACTAACTGAAAATACTGTTTAATTAATGTTTAATATTCAGAGTAAACTCCTTCATCTATCCATGTCTCCATGCTTTATTATGCTGAGAAATGACTTTGATTATTATCACCCCTAACATTTCTAGCCATGACTATCTTGAGAAAGGGCAAATGATACATGTAGGATTTAGTTCCTGGAATCCATCTGCCGTTAGCTCAGGCATGCAGACAGGAGGGTGTGCTTAGCTGAGCAAGCCTCTCCTCCCCTTCCCTCCTGAGCAAGTTCAATTTGTGCAGGACAGTAAGTGCCCTCGACCCCTTTGGCTGAGATCAATGGCTCAGCATTTTCTTATCTAATGAGCATAAGTGGGATAACAGAACAGTGATTTTTTTTTTCCTTATACTTTATGCTCTTTTACCATCTAACATCTAGCAGGTGTGCCAGGTTTGAAGTCTTCTTTCAGCCACAGAGATGCTTGTGACTACTCTGTACTGCCTCTATATCCCAAACACATATGCTTTTGGCAAAGAAAATGGTAAGGCAAGTTAAAAAAAACCCATTGCCAAGTTCTACTTTTTACCCACATTAGGACTATTTGAAGAGTCTTTGGTAGGGTAGACACGTTCAGATGGTTGGACAATGCATGCATCTCTGGCTGTTTCATATTTAAAGACAGGGCATGGCATCCTATAAACATTTTCTGTTTCATAACATCTATACCCAGCTTGTAGTGGGGGCGTGTGGGAAGTGGGCCATTGAACATGTACTGTTCCAAGTGACTGCAAGCCCACCAGGTTCTTCTGGATTATTCTAGGCACTGAGAATGGGGCCACTTGCCACGTGCCCTGCACATCATGGCTAGATCTAGGGGGTGCTGGGGTGGGCATGGGGGGAGGCTAAGCATTCCTCCTCCTGACCAATGTGTTGTGGGATTCCTGCACTGCACAATGGTCAGTGGGATTTTCCTCCAGCTTCTCTGACTCGCCCCCCCCCCGTACTGCCTCCCTTCAGAAATCCCCTGGCACCCCTACCCTGCAGCACTGCTTGCTGGATTTCCCTCCTTTCACTCCTTTCTCCCACTGGCTGCTGCTGAGGTGGAGATCTGTGTCAGGAAGGGGGGGGGGGGGGGGACTGGTAAACATATCATGTTTACCAGTCCCTTTCAGAATGAACACTGTGAGAAATCATTCCTGTGTTCATTTATTACTGAAGCATAGTAAACACAGTTTGCTATGCTTCAGTTTAGGAATGAATAGGAGTCTCTGTGCAGAGACTTCTATTAATTTAGCTGAGGCTTCAGAGAAAGGGAATGAGAACTGTCTGCATTTGGGGCCGTGCACCTGCACCCACACTTATGTCAGCTTGGGGCAGCGACTGTGTCCGTGCAGCTGCTGCGTCCCAATTGACATGAATTTGGCTGCCTGCTCAGGGATGCACAGAACACCTGTGCATCCCCATGTGCATAAACAGGGCCCTCACACTGGCATACGCACCATGTGATTGAGGCCTTAGTAAAAATTTACCAGTAATTTTGTAAGTTATGTTGTGTTTATGTGCGCTAAAAATGATATAAATGTATTTTTAGATCGCGCATGATATCTGTCCCTGCTGCACATGGGGTACCTTTACTGTGTTTTGCTCATCAATGCCTCGGGACAAGGTGGGGGTATCTTTCAGTGTGACTCAACATTGTGGAGTGAGTAGCGTCAGGCACCTCCGACAGATAGGGCAGATGACTCAGAGCACTTTGCAGGTTTCCATGTAGCACAGGGTGAACCCGACAGTTGGTTGCTACCAGAATCTGATGAGAAGAGAGGACACAGGCATTGTAGGTACTGGCTCTGAGGAAGAGGCAAGACCTCAAAACGCGTCAACCATTTGGAGATCTATTAGTCTCCATACAGACATCATCTAGTGAGATTGGACCTTGCTGTACTTCATATGGTGTGCCTTTGATATTTTATCCTTTTTGAGTATATCACCATTTTTATACAATAAATTAATTTTTGAAAGGTAATGCACTAGACCCGTGCGCCCTCTGTTTGTTTCTTTGTATGCACCAGATTCTGATGGCTGGTAACAATGAACGTGATGGAGCTCAGCATCTTCCGGGACTGATTGCTACATACTTCCCTTATCAGCATCTCCGTCATTTCAGTGAGGACACCTCGTGCAGGAGCCAATCAGGATGCAGGCATGATTAGTCAGGTACACTATTTCTGGGCAAGCCTGGACAAGTTCTAACTAGCCAACTACTACCATTGTCTCTTTGGTGGTGGTCTTCAGGTGTATGAACAACTGATGATGGCCAATACAAACCTCCCCCAGATCCGGATCAGTGAGTCAGACCCAAAAAGCCCACCAAGAAACTACGAGAGCGGCGGCAAAAGAGTTAAGCTGACTACTGTAGGCAACTTGCCTACAAGCTAACCTGTAGAACCTCTGCCTACCATAGGCAATCTGTACAAGCTTGCCTGTAGAACAGGGGTGTCAAACTGGCGGCCCTCCAGCTGTTGCCATACTACAAGTCCCATGAGGCATTGCAAGGCTGACAGTTACAAGCATGACACCCAAAGGCAGAGGCATGATGGGACTTATAGTTTTGCAACAGCTGGACACCCCTGCTGTAGAACTTCTGATTACCAATTTGTATCTGTACAATGGTTTTACTGACATTGATATATGTGATGACACTGTTGCATTACTGTTGAGACGCTACAGTTTTACAGCTGACATATTCACTCCTCTCCATCAGAACCTTCCCTAACAAAAAGTATCACACTTTTTTTTATGTAGTATTTTTCTGAGAATTACAACTTGAAGCCAATGGTAGTCTCTTGATATTTTCTGCATATGATAAAGTGAGCAACTTGTCACAAGACCATATGTACCATGCAGCGCTGGCTAAATTGGCTAAATATAGCTAATCTGAAGAACATATTTAAAAAAGATATATTTTTAAAAATATATATTTTTCAAATATATTCTTCAGATTTTTTTTAACATATAAAAAAGTAATTTTAACATATATTTTTACATATATTTGTAAATGCATTCCAAAAATGTAGATTTGTATTTTTAAGGACATACAGTATATTTGAAATTTTATTTTTCATATATTTTGTAATAAAAATGCATTTAAACACTTTGAAAAGTGGCTACAGCACGGAAAGAGCACCCCGGTTGTCAGGGAAAGTGATAGCAGCAGAGAAAGGTTCCAGACAAGTAGGGACAGGCTAGGGAGTCACAATCCTGTACTGCAGCCTCCCCTTTTGGACCGGACCAGCAAGGAAATATTTCACCCTCTGAAGACAGACACTGTCGGTGCATCTTTACATGCTGCTTCTCTGCCCTGAACTAAACTGGCACTTCATCCTTACATTTTCCAGTTCCTAATCTACACTCTGACCAGAAAGAGAGGGGAATCTTCAGGATAATTATATATCTGCGTAATATCTATACGCTTCTGGTTAGTGCGCATTTCTATCATTTGCACTGGAAAAACAATGAGCACCAATACAGGACTGTATTTCTTGTGTGATCTTCTATTTGTAGTTTATTACTGTCATCTACATTTGCAAATACTATACAGCGCCGCATTTTTATATATCTGTATTTATATTGGGATTTTATGTGCATTTTCCTTTAATGTTCAGCTGCTGACAGTTTGGAGCGCTCACTGTAGCATTTCTTTCGATATATATATATATTTTGAAATATATTGAATATGGCCAAAATTGTAGCATTTCAAATAAATGGCAATATATTTGGGAAGAATATTTTTAAAATATATTTCAAATATATTTTTCTTCCATTTGGGTATCCCTGCTATATCTAAAACTGAAACAAAAATTCAAATACAACCACTTTAAAACATCAGTTATAAACTTTAAGATAAAATCAACCAAAAAACTTTATATTTGCTCTTTAAATAGGAAGCATTTTCGCAGTCAGTAATTCTGGTGTATTTTCTTACATCAGCACAGCTAATACATCACCTTCGTATTGTGATGTGAACTGGGAGATGCCAGACTGACTGATAATATCTGCAAACTTCTAGGTGAATTTGCAACATTGCAATTGTTAATCCTTTAAATTTCCTTACTTCAATGTGTCAGTGTACATAGTACATATATTTGTGGTCTCTTTTTCTACTTATTAATGTTCCACCAAAGTGGTTAATGTGCTGACTCAAATGCTGGCGATCTGCAGTACCATGGTTTGGAGTTCTGAGTCAACTGAAGCCATGTGATGCCTTGCCTGGGTTGCAGACGTACTTCTCTAGTTCCTGTGTGGTTTTTAATGTCTTGCTACATGCGGTGAAAATGACTTCTAATGACTTCTTAATTTCCTAGAACAAAATTGTAATATATGTTTTATCCATTCTATATCTTCTATATGGAAATAGTGTTAAAAAAACAAAATACACTAACTTACAGTTGAATATATTTGTTGGATGCTTGACAATTGCACTGTGGCAAATGGAATTCCATCTGGACCAAGTGGTTTATTGAGTCTGCTCACGGTTTTTTATTTTTGTTTGAGGATGTTTAATGTCACTTACTTTTGAATGACTAACTGCATCTGCTGGAAGTCTGTTCCAAGCATCCACTACACTTTTGGTAAAATAATACTGTCTATTGTTACTACTATTGTTACTACTTTCATCCTGCTAGTTTGAGGCCATGCCACGTTGTTCTTGAGTTCATCATCATAATGAATATACTGTCCTCCTTACCCCAGGAAGTCCAGGAAGATTAGCTACAGTGACATGGGCTGTAAACTTCTTGACAATGTTGTGCACAGTGGACACAGGAGCATTAAGAGCTCTGGAGATGGACTTGTAACTTTGAGATTCTCCATGCTTTTCCACAATTTTTGTTCTCAAATCCTCAGACAATTTTCTGAAGCTCACTTCTGACTCGACATGAGGCTTCGAATTTGAACGATACAACGCTAACACTTAATGTTTTGATCATGTGCACAGCACTGTGTGCTGCCCATAGTATTATTTGCATAGGAGTTTGAGGACCATTAAAAACACCCCTCAAATGCTTGCTTTCAGTGCCAGTGTGAACTAGTCCTTTCTCTTCTCCATGCTCCATGTGGCACACAGACACATACCACAGAAAGGTTGAGTCAATGTTTCACTATTTTAATTAGTTGCCGGAGTGATTTCTGTATTGTCAGCACCTATTAATTGATACAGGTGAGTTTAATTACAAATCACAGGAGCATCATAAACTTTTGCTGTTATAAACTGCAATTATTTCTTAAAATTTTGAGGAGTTGTCAATTTTGTCCAGTCCATTTTTGAGGTTTTGTGTGGAATGTGTAGGATTTGGTTTTGGTTTCTCCATTTTTTTGTGTCATACCAATACAAACAAAAGAAATAAACACAAGAATGTCTAAATATTTGTAATTGCAACAATTTTCTGGGCAAGGTGGTGCATTATCTGACAGAAATTCAGGGGTGCCAATATTTTTGGCTATGACTGTAGGATTGTGTATATAAGATTGTATATTTTTTTTCTTTTTTATTGGTTGAACAAGATGGAGTTGTGCCTTTTTTTCAACCAGACTAATTATGTAACTATGTAACCAGGCCCGGACTGGGAGGAAAAATAGGCCCAGGAATTTTAGACTGAGCAGCCCCAAGCCCGGGGACCCTTTCCTCAGAGCCCGGTGGCGGAACTCCAGGGCCGGTTGCAAGAGTGACCTTTTGCAACCCTGGTAGTTCCGCCACTAGTGTCAGTAGGTTTTTATTTTTATTAAATTTTTTACAATTTTATATTTTATTTTTTTTTTTGTAGGAGAGAAATGAGGGAGAGAAGGAAGGAAAGGGGGAAGGAAGGCAGGAGGGAAAGAAGGAAGGAAAGGAGTAAAAAAATAACGCACACTGATTAGTTGCTAGGGGCTAGCGCACATCATTACCACTCATGGCCTGGTTACTAGAAGTTACCGCACATCATTACCGCTCACTGCCTGGTTGCTAGAGGTTACAACACATCAGTACCACTCACTGCCTGGTTACTAGAGGTTACCGCACATCCTTACCGCTCCCAGCCTGGTTGCTACAGGTTAATGCACATCATTACCGCTCACTGCCTGGTTGCTAGAGGTTACAACACATCAGTACCACTCACTGCCTGGTTACTAGAGGTTACCGCACATCATTACCACTCACTGCCTGGTTGCTAGAGGTTACAACACATCGGTACCACTCACTGCCTGGTTACTAGAGGTTACCGCACATCATTACCGCAGCCTGGTTGCTACAGGTTAATGCACATCATTACCGCTCACTGCCAGGTTACTAGAGGTTACCGAATATCATTAAACCTCACTGCCTGGTTGCTAGAGGTTACTGCATATACTGAGAAAAGGTTAACAGAAGGCAAACTGAACACAGCTTGTCAGCACAACAAAGAGTTAAACTCACAAATTGTCTTTTCAAATATCAGTTTGCACACTTTTTCCTCAGTTCGTGGTGTCTGCGGCAGGTGGCAGCAGTGACACCTATACCCGACACCAGGCTATGGCAGGGGTCCTCAAACTTTTTAAACAGGGGGCCAGTTCATGGACCTTCACGCTGTTGGGGGGCCGGACTATAGTTTGAAAAAAATATGAACAAATTCCTATGCACACCGCACATATCTTATTTGTAGTGCAAAAAAAACCATGAAAAAACAATACAATATTTAAAATACACTGTACACTGACACACTGGACACCAAAATGCACTGTACTCTGTAACATGCTGGACACTGCAATGCACTGTACTCTGTAACGCGCTGGACACCGCAGTTCACTGTACACTGTAACACACTGGACACTTCAATGCACTGTGAACTGTAATGTACTGAACACGCAATGCACTGTACTCTGTAACGCGTTGGACACAGCAATGCACTGTACTCTGCAACGCGCTGGACAACGCAATACACTGTACTCTGTAACGCGCTGGACACCGCAATGCACTGTACTCTGTAACCCACTGGACACCGCAATGCACTGTACTCTGTAACGCGTTGGGCACCGCAATGCACTGTACTCTGTAACGCGTTGGGCACCGCAATGCACTGTACTCTGTAACGCGCTGGGCACCGCAATGCACTGTACTCTGTAACACGTTGGGCACCGCAATGCACTGTACTCTGTAACGCGCTGGACACCGCAATGCACTGTACTCTGTAACGCGTTGGGCACCGCAATGCACTGTACTCTGTAACGCGCTGGGCACCGCAATGCAGTGTACTCTGTAACGCGCTGGGCACCGCATTGCAGTGTACTCTGTAACGTACTGGGCACCGCAATGCAGTGTACTCTGTAACGTGCTGGGCACCGCAATGCAGTGTACTCTGTAACGTGCTGGACACCGTAATGCACTGTGCACTGTAACGTGCTGGGCACCGCAATACACTGTACTCTGTAACGTGCTGGACACCGCAATGCAGTGTACTCTGTAACGCGCTGGACACCGCAATGCAGTATACTCTGTAACGCGCTGGACACCGCAATGCACTGTACTCTGTAACGCGTTGGGCACCGCAATGCACTGTACTCTGTAACGCGCTGGACACCGCAATGCACTGTACTCTGTAACGCGTTGGGCACCGCAATGCACTGTACTCTGTAACGCGCTGGGCACCGCAATGCAGTGTACTCTGTAACGCGCTGGGCACCGCATTGCAGTGTACTCTGTAACGTACTGGGCACCGCAATGCAGTGTACTCTGTAACGTGCTGGGCACCGCAATGCAGTGTACTCTGTAACGTGCTGGACACCGTAATGCACTGTGCACTGTAACGTGCTGGGCACCGCAATACACTGTACTCTGTAACGTGCTGGACACCGCAATGCAGTGTACTCTGTAACGCGCTGGACACCGCAATGCAGTATACTCTGTAACGCGCTGGGCACCGCAATGCAATGTACTCTGTAACGCGCTGGACACCGCAATGCACTGTACTCTGTAACGCGCTGGGCACCGCAATGCACTGTACTCTGTAACGCGCTGGGCACCGCAATGCACTGTACTCTGTAACGCGCTAGATACCGCAATGCAGTATACTCTGTAACGCACTGGGCACCGCAATGCAATGTACTCTGTAACGCGCTGGGCACCGCAATGCACTGTACTCTGTAACGCGCTGGACACCGCAATGCAGTGTGCTCTGTAACGCGCTGGGCACCGCAATGCACTGTACTCTGTAACGCACTGGGCACCGCAATGCACTGTACTCTGTAACGCGCTGGACACCGCAATGCAGTATACTCTAACGCGCTGGACACCGCAATGCAGTATACTCTGTAACGTGCTGGGCACCGCAATGCAATGTACTCTGTAACGCGCTGGGCACCGCAATGCACTGTACTCTGTAACGCGCTGGACACCGCAATGCAGTGTGCTCTGTAACGCGCTGGACACCGCAATGAAGTGTACTCTGTAACACGCTGGGCACCGCAATGCAATGTGCTCTGTAACACGCTGGGCACCGCAATGCAATGTACTCTGTAACGCGATGGGCACCGCAATGCACTGTACTCTGTAACGCGCTGGACACCACAATGCACTGTACTCTGTAACGCGCTGGACACCGCAATGAAGTGTACTCTGTAACACGCTGGACACCGCAATGCAGTGTACTCTGTAACGCGCTGGACACCGCAATGCAGTGTACTCTGTAATGCGCTGGACACCGCAATGCAGTGTACTCTGTAACGCGCTGGACACCGCAATGCACTGTACACTGTAACACACTGGACACCACAATGCACTGTACCTGCTGCCTGGTGTTCTCTCCTCCTCTCCTGTTGCTCCTCTGGCTGCAACAGAAGAAATCAGGGGCTTCCAGGCTGCCTAGCTATTTTTTTTTTCGGGAGAGTGGATAAACGGCTTTGGCTGGCCGTATTTGGCCCGCAGGCCATTGTTTGAGGACCCCTGGGCTATGGGATCTCTTCCAGCGCTTTCCCCTTCACAGTCTGCTGACCTGCCATTTCCGCCCCCCCCGGCCCCGACAGCTGAACAGCCGGCCACAGAGAGGCATAGTGAGCAGTGTGAGCACAAGGAGCAGAAGAGCTGCCACAGCTGCTTTCAGAGTCCCAAGGACATGGAGCCCGGCAGCTGAGCTAAGTGCATGGATGAGGCTTGATGAGGGGCACAGGCTCAATGAGCAGCCCCGCTGCCACAAGTGCTTTGAGAGCCCTAAGGATATGTGGCCCTGGCCCACCAGGCATTTGCCCAGTGTTCCCTATGGCCAGTCCGGGCCTGTATATAACTATATTCCTCAAACCTTGTACCATTTTGTGGCAGTCTATAATCTCATTTTAACTTACTATTACGGTTTTGTAAATGAGGTCTCTAGAGCTGAACAAAGTATTCTAAATGGGGTTTAAATAAGTGCTATCTAGTGGTTCTTTGTATAGTGGAATCAGGGCTTCCATCCACCTATGCAACAGACATCATCGGATCTCTTTATGAAGATAAATGTCATCATACCATGTGACCTTGTGGTCACCATATCCATGTTCTACTTTTGCAGAGAGAACTTACAGTAAGTGCTCATGGCAAAGTAAAAGGTAAACCCCTGATAACGTCATATCGGACGAAACATATGTAGAGTGGACTCTGACCCTGCTGGTATCACACTCTGCTGTCTCGGGAGGCTGCAGTGGCTCTATACGTTTTTAGCAGATAAATGAGTGTTTTATGTTTGATTTTATAATAAATCTTTTATGCACTGTTAGAAACCTCTGCTTATCTTGTCCTGAATGCTTACGGTGTTACTGAGCAGCATTTAAACAGCAAGGCAGAGACACGTGAAGTGCTGCTGTGTTGGAACTGCTGTGGATCAGGCTGCAGTATATTTGATGTACAGAGATATCCATTCACCCAGGGAATTACTATATACATGTTGTCTGCTTCTGCTTGGGAGGGTAAAGTTCTGGTAAACCTAATACTTCCTCAGGGTGATGGGTGCCTTATTTCCATTGTTTGCAGATCCAGAATTTGGGTGTCACTTTATTTTACACTTTTCCTACTGGTGGATGATAGGTTGCACTCTAATTGATTGATTCCACAATGAAGCCTTTTAATGCTGCACCATGAGAGCCCTCTTTTTATCTTTTCCTGCATGCTAATGTAATGTAATGTAAAATGTAATGATTTTGAGCAAGATTTAACCAAGGCAAGGTGACTATAAACATCCTGCTGTGTGGGAAGTGTTTGTAGATCAGACTGCAGTGCACACAAGGCACAGATTCATCCATCCATTAGTTCCAATCTGTCCATTGTAATACATGCATTGTCTACCTCTACTTGGATGGTTTAAATTGTGTAAGCCTAATTCTTACCTATTGGTGACAGGTGCCCCATTTCCATTGTTTGCAGATCCCGGATTTGGATGTCACATTGTTTTTCACTCTTTATATATTGGTGGATGATTTGTTGCACTTTAATGAATTGATTTATGGATATTTTTTAAAACTAATTATGAAACATTTTTTGAATTTTTTATTGAGCCCTTTTATATAAAGTTTATGTGCTCCATAATTTATTTTTTTGGTAGGCGCTACAAATATTTAGTGAAAGTATAAAGTTCACTTGATAGGAGCCCCCCTTTACTAATCATATTTGCAACGCTCATACTTACATAACATGCTTATGTTACATTACAAAAGCCCCATTTGCCTGTTGGAGTCAAATAAAATGTGAAGTACTTCTGGAGGAGCAATAAAGGCCACTTTCTGCTTCTTCTAATGATGAAATGATGGATGGGTAAATAACTTGTTTCCTTGCCTAACCTTTCTTCATTTCACTCCAGCAGGATGGTAGGGGAAGTGTGGGTAAGTATCAGGAACAATGGGCGGAAGGGGTTGTTAGGTGATTTTTAGACGTGCAATATTTTCATTATTCAGAGATTTGGATGTATCTGAATTTTCAAATCACAATAGTAACAAATTTCAATGAATCTAAACTAAGTTATAATGAAATGACTTATGTGAATTTGAAAATAAATTGGAATTTGAAAATAAATTTGAATTCGAAATGGAAATGGAAACATATTGCAATAAATACAGTAAGGTATAAACGTGAAATAAAATGACTCCTACTTAGGCTGCTGAATAGAATAGAATAACAGAATAAAATAGAATAGAACAGAATAGAAGAGAAAATAATGGAATATAATAGTACAGAATAGAAGAGAAGAGAACAGAATAGAATCTAATATGATAGAATAAAATAGAATAGAAAATAAAGAAATAAAATAGAAGAAAATAGAATAAAACAGGATAGAATATAATAGAATTTAATTTACAAAATAAGGAATAGAATAGAATACAGTAGAATAGAAAAGATAAGAAAAGAATAGAATGAAATAGAATAAATATAGCTGTCTTTCAAAATTTGAACTTTAAATTTACAAATAAAAAATATACCAAATAAATTATATATATATATATATATATATATATATGAAACATGTTATTTGCTACAGTTCCTTCACATATCCACATTCAGTTTCTTTTCGCTAAATATTCATCTTTTATTGGTTACATATTCCTGGGGTTATAAATACCAGGAATATTTCTGGTAAACATGTAACCAAACAGGACAAATCCAGGAAGGCAAATAACCCTAGATTGGAACCATATATATAGACAGACCTCCTAAAAATTTTAAAACATTAAACACATTTTAAGTTATTTCAAATATGTATTTATTATGGTTTCTAATAATATAGATATCTATGTAAATAATTGAATATTACATAATATAATATATAAACAAATATATTTTTCTTTGCTGTTTCTTATTTACAGTGGAAAGGTCTTTTGGAACAGAGCAAGTACAAGGTACATACCTTATTATAGCAGACATACTGTACAGCACAACAATCATGTAAATGAAAGTGTATATCTAGTAATGGAAGGTTATTGTATTACTAAATAAATTCACATTATAGCAATATTTATATACTGTAGATTTCTACAAGGCAGTACTCCTGGGAAATTTGTCACAAAAGAGAGAACATGTTACACAAATTCTATACAATACATCAGGGTGAGGAGATAACATTAATAATATTTACTATTACAAGCTGATCCCCAGGCAGATAAACAAGGAAAAAAAATCAATGCCGTTTTGTATTTATTGATACATCAATCCATGCATTTTTATAAAATGGAAACCATGCAAGTACCCAAATTTTAAACTGGTATTGGTCTCTTGTAGCCCAGAGCAGCAGACCTCAGAGTGAGAGAGGAAAAGCAGCACAAGGAGCCAATCAGTTCATGAGCTGAAAAGGAGCATGCTGATTGGAGGAGAGAATAGTGACAGGGAGATGATCTAATCACTGTGCTTCTTCCCCTTCACTGTCTAATCACAGTTTAGGGGTGGGTCCATGAGAAAGAAATCGGGTTGATTGGTGCTTGCCAACCCAGAAGACAAATGACATTAAGTAGAAGAAAAGAAGTATTGCAGTGGAAACTCAGGATTGAAGGTGAGTATTGAAGAATTATAGAATTTTGATCCATCTATGGCCATTTCCTTATAAGAGGAGTCAAAATAGAGATCGATCCAGCAATCCAGCACTGTTGGAACATTTGTGTGCGATCAGCATATGCAGCCAATCAGCTGCAGCACTGATCAGTGTATTCTGACAGTAATGGAGTCCCGCTGCCATAATACAATAGCTCATCAGGGAGGGTTTCCCCATCCACCTTAAAGATGTTTCATTCAGCTTTTTTTAAAGTTTAACTCTGTTCACAATATAAAATTAATTCTCAAGTAGACCCTCTGTACAGTAAGGGTCCACTGCTCATTTTGTTTAGGGTGGGTTGTAAAGCAAAGGAATTCTTATTTTATTTTTCATTCCTGCACACTTCTTTCCAAGGGGCATCAAGATGGTCCTGCAAAGCAGCTTTTTTCCCAGTTGCGGGGGTGATTCTATTACTGTCACCATATATAATGGAGAACCAGCGATGCTAAAGTACATGAGGATGATGAGGTCTTCCCCACATTTCAGGGCTGGAGAGGGATTGGAGAAGCATTTCTTCTACCAAGGAAGAAAGGAAAATGGCATACAGTATTCTTTTCTGTTATGTTACCCTATGTTGAAGTACCATTAGACTCTAATATACAGAGAACCACCCACAATTTATGATTATAAGCTGATCACAGGTAAGATTTTAGCGCTTAAAGGGTCATTCCACTGAACTGTGACATTTTAGTAATAGGTGAAGCCTAGTAGGCTGAGTGAGCCCCTTCATTTTTATGTATTAGGTACCCCGAGAACAAGGTTTGCCTTCCATATTTCTTATACATCAGTTTCTCTTGCATTTCAGGTGTTTTCTCCCACCATTGTGTTTTCAATTTCCTCCTGTTATGTTCTCCATAATATTGATAAAATGTTTTATAAATCCAGCACACAAATTGGAAGCACTCATAATGGACACAGCAGGTGTGCCATCCTGTGCAGAGATCCCACCAATAGAAATCTTGAGAGATATAAGAAACGGTCTGGTAGCCTAATTCTCCAGCAGTACTTGGATTGTAGCTGGTAATATGGTGTAGCTGGATGACCACAGCTAAATCGATATTCTCTTTCCGTCTTCTGTTTTTGTTCAGGTATTGCCTGGAGAAATTGTACTCTACAAGATATCTTTACTTTACAAAAATACCTGCAAAGAAAATTAAAGGCAAGTTCACAAAAAATAAGGTCATTCTTTTCTTTTTAGAAATGTTTGCACAAAGATCGTAGGTTTGGAAAGAACAAGACTCACAAATTTCAGTTTTTGGCCTAGTGCACATGGCCCTATTGATTTTATGTTGGATCTTGCTATCAACATGATCCTGCATAATAGATTTTCCACATTGTATCTAAACATCCGCTTATGTCCGTATTAGTTGAGATCTTGATGTTTACATGTTCGCCCTATATGCGTCATTTGTGTAGTGCCGATGCAGGCGCAGAATTAACTCAGCCTTCATTCATTCTGAATGACTGAAAATAGAGGTCGCTGTACCCCTGCACCGCATGAATTCAGGGCTGATCATTCAGGGCTGATGTGTAGACATCAATAATGTGCAATCGGTGGTGGTGCAGGCACAGAATTACCCTTGCGTTCAGTCATGGTTTTGAGTTTGGAGAGACATGTCAACTGAAAGGAGCATGTGAGTGACCATTTCAGGTTCTGCTGTACAGACCAGGCCAGGTTGAGCTGCATTCAACAAAGCTGCTAGTGAGATGAGGAGCAGACTGCTGTGCCAAGCACTGAACCTGAGGTGTTGAGAACACCATTCTGGGGAGACTCTTCAGCATCCCGAGTTGCTGTGAGAAGTGCATGCATCCATACTGCCACAACTGCATTACCATTTAAGGGGGTCCCCACCGCATGGCAATTTGCATTCTCCCCAGACTGCCACAGAAGAACTGGGTGAGAGGGTCACCAACCCACACTTCAGTGCTACTCATTACAATTAGTTCTTAAAATGTCCACGCAGACCTATTTGGGGTATATTCACTTCTGGACACTGTTGAGTTAAATACATTGCTGACATCTATTGCTGTAAGCTGCTGCCCTTTTCACACTAAAGCTGCAATTGAGCCCAGCCTCCTCTTTTCCTGCTTATAGGACCCCTTGTTTCAGCAGCATTTACCTTTGTTTAGTCAACCTAAAGAGGCACTCCTACTGTAAGGAAATATAGCTTATTAACTGGCATCCATTTTGTATAATGCCTCCATTTTAGATGTGTGAACAAGTTAGTTTAGTTTTTGAGTTTCACTTGTTAATTCTTTCGTTTCATAGCTTTGGTTTCTATTCTGATGAAACGGAACTACCTTATATGGTATCCCTCAGTTTCTGTTCTTCACGTAACTTTATTGATAAGAATGGAATGTTTCATTGGTCATCCTAAGATTAAGTAATGCCTACTGAATTCTGTATAACAGTTCTTGTCATGCATTAAACTTTCAGAGATTTAGCTTTCACACTTTGGTGTCTGGAGTTTTATTTCTCCCAGGCCTAATCGGGAAAATATTCTAGGACATTTTGGGCTACATACAGAAATTGATCTTTTTACCTACTAAGTTAAACCCTTCCTTATGGAATTTTCCCATTAACTTGTCATCTTAAAGTGAACTTCCCCATTGACTCCATACCTTAAAGCAACATCACCCTGTTTGCACTCCAACGTAAAGGGTCCAAACTAAGCTGGCAGAAGCTATAATAAAGCGCTTTTCAGATGAAAGAGTCTGTCTGGTATCAGCACTGGTGTGCTGGAGATTTGTTAGCCTGACTCAGAGCTCCTAAGTGAACTAGTTAGTTTTCTTATTGGTAGCCATCTGAAGTCACTTGGAGTGTGATCCCTCAGTCAGAGAGCTATTGTTAACACTTCTGGTACTGGACTACATATTTAGTCTCACTTCAGAGGTAATGGTGTTAAATCCACTGTATTGTTATTGCCTTCTCCTTGTGTGTTAACTTTGAATCTTTGAACTGTTGTATTACCTTACCACTCTAAACATGCCAATATAACCAGTTCACTTTATTACAGTCAGTGTGTGCCCTGTTTGTCTCGGCAAGTGTATTTTTGTGGTTTCAGCAGAAGTGAGGTTCCACCTAGGGCAAGGAAAAGAACAGAGGACCCAATACTACCAGCAGCTCCTGTGGAGGTACAACACAACCATGTTTAAATTCACTTACTCATGACTGACTCGCACCACTGCTGGAAGACTGTTCCAAACATCACTGTTCTTTTGGAAAAATAATACTTTCTAAGGTTAATTTTGAAAGTTTCTCCTGTCATTTTGAGCTCATGCTCCTATGTTCTTGATCTTGGCTTCATATTACAAATAATGTCCCCCTGAACTCTTTTCATATAATTAGGGGTCTACTTCACTGGATAAATGTCACAAGCATTCGCCCAGCTGTCACGAATTCTGACCCGATTTTCTGTAATATTTCCTTTGATCTACAGCTTCATCAGGAAAATTCACTTTATGGGCACTAGATGGAGGTGACATTTGTCCTGCTAATTGTTTTTTTTCATAAATAGAACCCTTAGTGTATCCAAAGTTTTCAGTTGTGGCCCCTCTTTTGCCTTCTTTTCCTAAAGCTGTACATATTAAGTTCCTGATTTAAGAAAATGTAATTTGCATTTGATAAAAGGACTTTTGTTTGAAAATTGTATATATACTTACAGGTTTAACAAAAAAGCAGATGACGCATACCACCAGAACTATACCAATTGCAACGAAGATGAGGATAATGATCAATTTCCAAAATGCTATACCAATAAATTCAGGCTGTGGCTTATGATATGTCTCTACCTGTGGCCCTACTCCTGTGTGAAAAATAGGAGAACAGAAAAATTTGAAGTTTGCTTTCAGTAAGGAAAAATATAGTTTTACAATTGCTGATTGTCCTTTCAGCTGAGCTTCCTGTATTATCACTCATGGTAAATTCTGCATATATAGTAAGTCAATTTAAGTGTTTTAATCAGAGCACAGTGACAGGTGCTCTTGTACTCTTAAAAGAACAACCCCCACCCCACTGTGCTGATTCCCCACAATCCTCTTCCACTCTGTGAATCCTAACCTTTTGTAAGCTCTGGGTTGAATGGCATTGGTTTTACACATGTTAACTTACTCCTCTTCTTCATCAAGTGATGGTGCTCGGTGCATGACCAGTTCTCATCTTGGGAAAAAGTTGCATGTTTTTCCATACCCAGGAAAACTAGATGATTACCAAGGGCTTTCATGGAGCAACTGAATGGTGGGGGAACTTGGCAAAGGTGTAAGGTTTGTATAAGAGAACCCAACACTGACCACAGACAGATCAAAATTTGGTTGGTTCAGCAGGGATCTGCTGGGGGCGTGCAGGAGGGCGCTTTCTGGAAGGACATCATATGATGCCTTCCCAGAACTGGACAACCGCGCTGTAGCCGTCATTCGGCTATAGCGCAGTTGGCAAATGGTTAAATGAACAGCAAAAAAAGAAAACATTTAGATTAGCACATGGGGTTGTTGATGTGAAGGTGGTAGAAATGTAATATAAATGTATGGCAAGGTGGTATATCACACCTAGTGTGGCACATAAGCAACAAGCAGAGAAATCACCTTTATGTTGGAGAGGGTGCGGGATAAAGGGAACAATGGCACATATATGGTGGGACTGCCACCATACAGGGAGTATTAGGTGGAAATAATACACCAAATACAGGTGTTTAGGGGAATGAGTATTCAGAGAGATCAATGGGCTTGTTTATTTCATTATACCAACCACTCAGTGAAACAATATACTGTAAGAACATGATAATATACCACCTGATTAATGCAGGAAACGGTTTAATTCTGAAATTCTGGCAGGCTCACGATGCACCAAAGATAAAGGATTGGGTAAATAGGGTGGATTATATCTATAGGATGGAGGAATTATATCATATTGCAGAGGATAAAATAGGGAAATTAAAAAAAAAAAACATGGGAAAGTTGCAAAGAGTTTAAAATCTAAAAGGGATATGTGGAGTTGGTGGAGCCTTGATGAAGAAAAAAGAGAAAAATTTGTTAAATGCAAGGAAAGATATAGGAGAAAGATAGACCTGGAGAAGGAAGTCGGAGGGAGTAATGGAGGAACAGGAGAACTAGGAAAAAGAAGATTGGGAATAAAAAAAAATCTTTACTACCAAAAACATTGCCTGTGTGTGAGGGAAGGGGTGCATTTTTCTTACTACCCGGGAGTCTACTCAATATATTATATGGGTAAAGTTTTATGAAGATTAAAATTTCACTAACCTGCTACATTCATTGTAGTTGCTGAGGAATAATTAAAATAAATATATTGTTCACAAGTGGGAACTACACACATACCATACTTAAAATTATAGAAAGATTATCATATTACATGAACTTTTACTAACCTGTTACATTGTCTGTAGTTGCTGTGGAATAATAAAATAAATGAATGATTTAAAAAATGAGTATTTTAAAGCTCTACAGACACACACAGCTTATACAGCTTCATCAGAGGTGGGCCTATGACTTCTTACAGTCATAGTAAGTTCTCAGTCTAACAGGTCGACATTTGGTGTCATTCAACCCAGAAGACTGAGGACATCTAGGGTGGAAAATCATTACTGTGTGGGAGAGAGCCAGAGAGGAGGTGAACATTGCAGCCATGGCAAGTGGTTTCTCCTCTACCTTGTCCAAGGCAATTTATCATCTATTATTTATTTATTGTTTAAAATAAAGTCCCTATGATCCCCTTATACTTAATACATGGTCCTGTGATGTTCCACTGCACTGGTTCCAGTGAAGGTGACCGGTCAGCTGAAGAATCTCTGTTTGTCTTGTTTCTATCCCTATTGTTAGATGTTGACATCACACTTTCACTGTATTCACTACAGGCCTGTTTAAATTCTAAGCAGGTAAAAAGTTGGTATACACTTAATCAGGATTGGGCTTGGACACTGCCAGAAGAAGACTGGAGGACCATGATGCTGCACTGTTGATGAATTAAAGTATATTTGTGTCTTAGAACAGAAACTTTTAAAATATATATATATTTATTGTTTTTGTGTGCTGGTGTCCTCAAAGGTCTGCAGCATGGAGCTGGGAGAACAAAGTGGTCACCCAAAGAACAATATGGGGTATGAATACGGTAACGTACATTCAGCAAAGTGCATGTAAGACAACTGGGTAGAGCATGCAACCTTCTGTTGGCAGTAATGGAGAATACCCCTGTCTCCACCCAGGATAGAGTTGGTTAATCTCAATACCTCAGGGGTCCTGTTCCTAGATCCTCATAAGGGACTTCAGGTAGGTGATGTAATTGTTATTGGAGAGAAAGTAAAAACCCATCAGTGGTTAGAACACAAAGGCACCTTGTGGAATGTGTATCAATGTGTGTCTACTGATTAATTGAAGTTAATGTATTTTATGAACATCAAGTTACTTTATTTAATCAAAGATGCATTTTTATAGCTCAAACTTGTAACTTTCTCAGTTTAAAGGTGATACAAAGATGTTCTGTACTTCCTGGTTGTACAGGCTTCACCAGAGTGTGTTTGTGTGGAGCTCCGTAGAGACACAGTTGATGTAACTTGATACTTGTAGAATACGATGACTTTGATTATGTATAGAAAACAATGTGCGCTACCACAAATATTAGTAAATTGAATAAAAACTTAATAAAATAATGAAATGTGATTTGCTGCAAAACAAAAATAAAGTAGTGTTTTTCTACTCATAATATTAGCACATATAATGATGTACAAAAATATATAAAATAAACAGTGCCTAATAGTGCACAAAAAAAATATATATACTGTATATATATATATATCATATCATCAAAGAGTCTTGCAGTGCACAGTCATCCCAAAGATTATACATTATTGTGCTTCCACTGATAGCACTCCATATCAAAATAAATTCAGTGCTCCTCCACCTGAAATGGAATGGCTGCTCACCTCGGGTTGTGGACGTACAGTAAATAGCAACATAGGTCTATCAAGCATGATCATCCCATACATGAACTCCAGATGGCAGCAAAGGACTTGTACTGTGTAATAACAGGGATAGCAATAACTATCACCCACAATCACCCACCCCATGCTTTGATGTTTTTTTTGCCTTCCTCTGGATCAACTGTGGGTATAGGATTATAACTGTTTTTTTTTTAATGGTTGAACTTGATGGACTTTCGTCTTTTTTCAGCCAGACTAACTATGTAACCTCCTCACCACTCAGCCTGAGCATATAAGGAAGAGAGAACAGCCTCCAATCGTGTAAAACCATTTAATAAATGTAAAATATGAATAACAAAGTTTTCACTCACAATATAGCATGGTATTTAATGTGTATCAGCATGAAAATCCGAACTTCCGGTCCACGGAAAGTAGCTTTCCTATCCCTGATGAAGCCACGTGGGTTGGCGCAATGTGTGGGGCGGAGCTTAGTGACATCACTTCCAGTCATGGAGCCGTGGGCCGGAAGTTCAGATTTTCATGCTGATACGCATTATATACCATGCTATTTTGTGAGTGAAAACTTTGTTATTTATATTTTACGTTTATTAAATGGTTTTACATGATTGGAGGCTGTTCTTTCTTCCTTATAGGCTGAGAGGTGAGAAGGTTCCTGTGGGTGATCGTATTACCATCCCTGTTATTATACAGTACAAGCCCTTTGCTATCATCTGGAGTTCGTGTATGGAATGATCCTGCTTGGTAGACCTATGTTGCTATCGTGTTTCCCCGAAAGTAAGACCTACCCCAAAAGTAAGACCTAGCGGTACTTTTTGACGTACCGCTAATATAAGCCCTCCCCCCAAAAGAAGACCTACCTCCACCAGGGGTGGACTGACCATTCGGGCACTGCCTGAAGACCCAGGGTCACTGCAGGGCCCCATGAGAGGCTCAGTCCGTCCCTGTATGTGCCGCTTCTCAAATAGGCAGGCATTGAGGGGACGGACAGTGAGGCAGGCACTTCGGACACCTCTCAGCAGTTTCAGCAGAGGGGCGGGTCCACATCCCTGCCATGGGTGCTGAAGTCGGAGTGCTGGAGGGGCGGGCAGAGTGTGCAGCAGGTAAGTATGTAATCCCCCGACCCTGGTGACATGTAGTAGGTGGGGGGGGGGAGAAAGAGGGCAGAGAGAGAGAAGGCAGGGGGGGGGGGAGAAAGAGGGCAGAGAGAGAGAATGCAGGGGGGCTTGCTTTAAAACGTACCTTTTTGTGGAGCTGGAGGAGACGTCAATAAAAATAAGACCTACCCAAAAATAAGCCCTAGTGCATTTTTTCCACCTAAAATTAATATAATACACTGTCAAATTTTCGGGGAAATATGGTATATAGGTCCACAACCAGGGGTGGACTGACAACTCATGGGGCCTCCAGGCAATTGGGGATCATGGGGCCCCTGTGTCCTTGCCCACACTCAAAACACACCCAAAAAAGCCTATAAAAGGTACCAGGGGCATTTTATGGGGCCCCCTACTGACCCCGGGCCCTCGGGTAGTGCCCGAGTGCTCGAATGGTCAGTCCGCCCCTGTCCACAACCTGAGGTGAGCCATCCTATTTCAGATGGAGTGGCACTGAATTTATTTTGGTATGGAGCACAATTAGTGGGAGAGAGAGAGAGAATGGGTTTTTTGCTTTCTCTCCAACAACATATACATTTATTACCTATGTGTGGGTGAAGGGGTAAACACTATCGCATTTTTCCTGTTCAGGAGTGCAGCCAGTATATTATATGGGTAAACTTTTATGAAGCTTAAAATTTCACTAACCTGTTACATTCATTGTAGTCCCTGTGGAAAAATGTAATGAAAGAATTAATTAAATAGTAAGTCGACAGGCACGCAGTAAAAAAATGACAAAAAGGAAAATATTATGTGAGTATATTTTTAATCAAGATTTAAGATTTACAAACCTGTTATATTCATTGTAGTTGCTGAGGAATGATTGAATATATAAATAAATTAAAAAGATAAAAAAGCTTTTCTAACCTGTTATATTGTTCGCAGTTGCTGTGAAATATTTAAGTAAATATAAGGTTTGATGAATGGGTATCGTAAAGATCTATACATATACACATATTTATTTCAGGTACTTATATAGCACTGTCAATTTTATGCAGCACTTTACATATATATTGTACATTCACATCAGTCCCTAACCCTCAAGTGTACAATCTAAGGTCCCTAACTCACATTCATACATACACATACTAGGGACAATTTAGACAGGATCCAATTAACTTACCAGCATGTCTTTGGAGTATGGGAGGAAACCGGAGTACCCAGAGGAAACCCACGCAGACACAGGGAGAACATACAAACTCCAGGCAGGTGGTGCCGTGGTTGGGATTTGAACCTATGACCCTAGTGCTGCCAGGTGGGAATGCTAACGTGTGTGTGCGTGTGCGTGTGTGTACACACTGCTCAAAGAACACTTTGAAAACACATCAGATCTCAATGGGGAAAAATTTCATGCTGGATTTCTATACTGATATGGACAGGGTAATGTGTTAGGAATGTATGGATACCCCATCGTTTGATGGAAATGAAAAATTTCAAACTAGAAAGGACTGAATTCAAATGCACCCCAAAAATCAAAATGAAATAATGATGCAGCAGGCTAGTCCATTTTGCTGAAATTAATTTCAGAAACTCAAAATGGTACTCATTAGTTTGTATGGGCCCCACGTGATTATGTATGCATGCCTGACAATGTTGGGGCATGCTCCTAATGAGATGATGGATGGTGTCCTGGGGCATTTCCAGGGCATCTGGATCAGGACCATGGCATCTGGACCAGGGCATCACTGAGCTCCTGGACAGTCAGTCTGAGGTGCAATCTGGTGGTGTCGAATGGACCGAAACATGATATCCCAGAGGTGTTCTATTGGATTTAGGTCAGGCAAGCATGGGGGACATTCAATGGTATCAATTCCTTCATTCTCCAGGAACTGCCTACATATTCTCGCCACATGTGGCCGGGCATTGTCATGCACCAGGAGGAACCCAGGATCCATTGCACCAGTGTAGGGTCTGACAATGGGTCCAAGGATTTCATCCCGATACCTAATGGCAGTCAAGGTGCCATTGTCTAGCCTGTAGAGGTCTGTGCATCCCTCCATGGATATGCCTCCCCAGAGCATCACTGACCCACCACCAAAATGGTTATGCTGAACGATGTAACAGGCAGCATAACATTCTCCATAGTGTCTCCAGAGTCTTTCACGTCTGTCACATGTGCTCAGGATGAACCTGCTCTCATCTGTAAAAAGCACAGGGCACCAGTGGCAGACCTGCCAATTTTGGTGTTCAATGGCAAATGCCGATTGAGCTCTATGGGGCCGGGCAATGAGCACAGTGCCCTTCAGAGGACGTCGGACCCTCAGGCCACCCTCATGAAGTCTGTTTCTGATTGTTTGGTTAAAGACATTTACAACAGTGGCCTTCTGGACGTCATTTTGTAGGACTCTGGCAGTGCTCATTTTGTTCCTCCTTGCAGAAAGGAGCAGATACCGGTCCTGCTGCTGGGTTAAGGACCTTCTACGGCCCTGTCAAGCTATCCTAGAGTAATTGCCTGTCTCCTGGAATCTCCTTCATGCTCTTGAGACTAGAGGATAAACAGCAAACCTTCTGGCAATGGCACGTATTGATGTGCCATCCTGGAGGAGTTGGACTGCCTGTGCAGCCAGGTCCAGATATCTCCCCATGCTACCAGTAGTGACAATGACTCTAGCCAAATGCAAAACTAGTGAAAAACAGTCAGAAAAGAGGAATAGGGGAAAAAATGTCAGTGGCTTCCACCTGTAACACCATTCCTGTTTTGGGGTTGTCTCATTGTTGCCCATCTAGTGCACCTGTTGATAATTTCATTAACACCAAAGTAGCTGAAACTGATTAACAACCCCCTCTGCTACTTAACTGACCAGATCAATATCCCAGGAGTTTAACTGACTTGATGCTATACTCTGACTAAAAAGTGTTCCTTTAATTTTTTTGAGCAGTGTATATACACTATATTGCCAAAAATATTGGGACACCCCTCGAAAGCATCAATCACCTCCATGGCCACAGGTGTATAAAATCAAACACCTAGGCATGCAGACTGCTTCTACAAACACGTGTGAAAGAATGGTTCCCTCTCAGGAGCCCGTTAAATTCAAGCGTGGTACCGTGATAGGTTGGCACCTAGGCAATAAGCCCAGCTGTCAAATTTCTGTGCTACTAAATATTCCATGGTCAACTGTTAGTAGTATCATAACAAAGAGGAAGCAACTGGGAGCAACAGCAACTCAGCCATGAAGTGGTAGGCCACGTAAAATGACAGAACGGGGTCAGCGCATGCTGAAGCGCACAGTACTCCTAAGTCGCCAACTGTCTTCAGCGTCAATAGCTACAGACCTCCAAACTTCATGTGACCTTCAGATTAGCACAACAACAGCGTGTAGAGAGCATCTTGGAATAGGTTTCCATGGCTGTGCAGCTGCATCCAAGCCTTACATCACCAATGCAAAGCCTTCGATCGGTGTAAAGCTTGCCGACACTGGACTCTAGAACAGTGAAGACGTGTTCTCTGGAGTGACGAATCACAGTTCTCTGTCTAGCAATCCAATGGACATGTCTGGGTTTGGCAGTTGCCAGAACGGTACTTGCCTGACTGCATTGTGCCAAGTGTAAAGTTTGGTGGAGGGGGGATTATGGTGTGGTGTTGTTTTCAGGGATTGGGCTTGCCCCCTTAGTTCCAGTGAAGGGAACATTTAAGGTGTCAGCATATCAAGACATTTTGGACAATTTCATGCTCCCATACTTGTGGGAACAATTTGGGGATGGCCCCTTCCTGTTTCAACATGACTGCACACCAGTGCACAAAGCAAGGTCCATAAAAACATGGATGAGTGAGTTTGGGGTGGAGGAACTTGACTGGCCTGCACAGAGTTCTGACCTCACCCTGATAGAACACCTTTTGGATGAATTAGATAGGAGACTTTTCATCTGACATCAGTGTCTGACCTCACAAATACACTTCTAGAAGAGTGGTTAAACATTTGCATAGGCACACTCCTAAACCTTGGGGACAGCCTTCCCAGAAGAGCTGAAGGTGTTATAGGGTGGGCCAACTCAATACTGAACCCTATGGACCAAGATTGGGATGCCATTAAAGTTCATGTGCATGTAAAGGCAGGCGTCCCAATACCTTTGGCCAATATATATATATATATATATACACACACACACACGTAAATCTCCAAGGAAAACTTTTAAAGCTTCCACTGTGAATGCAGAGTGCCATGCTGGTTCTCCACCATGGGTGAGCCCGTGACATCCTGCACTCATAGTATTTCCTCAGTATTTCCCCACCTATTAGCTAAATGTTCTGTGTACAGCAGCTCCATACACAAGAATGGTTGTACCTAGCTGTATACTGGTATACCTGGTACTTGCATAAACCCGTGCATGCATGCAGGTGTAAACCTTGATTGCAGACTGTTGGCATACAGCCATTCTTGACTATGTGTTGGCTCTATAAAGCAAGTTTGGCTCCTAGACAGGGAAATATGCCCATACTTTATGTATTATGGCCCCAGGCAAAGATGTGCAGGAGTCCTAACAGGTTAACACTGGAGATCATTGATTCCAGGACCTTCCACTATGCTGGTATCAGTAAAGGTGATCAGTTAGCTTAAAGAGCTCTGTTTGTCTTGCTGCCATCCTTTAGGTTGACATCATCAAACCTACACTGTATTCACCACAGGACTGTTGAATTCTAGCCAAGCAAATCGACAGTGTCCATGTAAGGGACAGGATAGGACATGGACATTACCAGAAGTACCCTCCCCACACCAAGATGGGAGGACTGGGATGCTAGACTGTGGATGAATTCAAGTATATGTGGGTTTTAGACCAGAAACTCTATAGGGGTAAACACTAGTGCACTTTGTTTCCTGCCAAGAAGTGCAGCCAGTATATTATATAGGTATTCATGAAGATTAAATTTCACTAACCTGTTACATTCATTGTAGTCCCTGTTGAATAATTTATTGAAAGATTTAATGAAATAATAAGTCCAAACACAGTTAAAAAAAAAGTTTAGATATTAAATGGGTTTACAAATCTGTTACATTCATTATAGTTTCTGAGGAATAGTTGAATGAATACATTAATTCACATTGAGGACTATACATATATCTAATCTAATAGAAAAGATTTCCATAGTACATGAAGTTTTAAAACAGACTAAAAAGCTTTACTAACCTGTAACATTATTTGTAGTTGCTGTGGAATAATTAAAGAAAAATTATTTAAAAAATACATTTTGTAAAGATTTATACAGATTTATATAAATACACAATTAAAGTTCATAGTCAAAAAACAACTTTTTAGGTTTCATTACCCTGTGGGTGCAGGGTGTCATACTGATGCTCTGTCAGCAGTGGGCCCATGACAAGCAACAAAAATCACCAGTGGTTTACCACTCTACCAAGTCCCAGGCAATATGTCATTAAAAAAATGTAGTTCCTTTGACCCTGTTATACTTACTTTAATGCACGGTCCAGTGATCTTCCATTAGCTGACTGGTCACCTTCACTGCCAACTAGTGCAAAGAGGTTCTGTTTGACTTGTTGCTCCTCATGTTGAATCAGAAAACCTACACCGTATTCACTACAGGACCATTATATTACATTCTAGCCAAGCAAATTGGCAGTGTCAATGAAATCAGTACGGGACATGGGCACTATCAGAGTACCCCCCCCCACCCATGGGCAGACTGGCCATTTGGAAACTCGGGCACTGCCCGAGGGCCCGGGGTCAGTTGGGGGCCCCATGAGATGCCCCTGGTACCTTTTTCATAGGCTTTTTTGAGTTTGGGCAAGGACACAGGGGCCCCATGAGCCCCTATTGCCCGGGGGCCCCATGAGTTGTCAGTCAGCCCCTGCACCCCCCCCCCCCACACACACACACACCAAGATTAAAGGACTGGGATGCTGGACTGTGGATGAATTAATGTAATGTATATATGGATCTTAGAACAAAAACTATACTGGAAAAACATTGCCTGTGTATGGGTGAAGGGATTGCATTTTTTACTGCCTGGGAGTCTACTCAATATATTATATGGGTAAAGTTTTACGAAGATTAAAATTTCACTAACCTGTTACATTCATTGTAGTTGCTGAGGAATAATTGAAATAAATACATTGTTCACAAATCAGAACTACTCACATACTTAATATAATAGAAAGACTATCATATAAGATGAACTTTTACTAACCTGTTACATTGTTTGTAGTTGCTGTGAAATAATGAAATAAAAGAAAGATTTAAAGAATGAGTATTTTAAAGATCTACACACACACACACACACACACACACACACACACACACACACACACACACACGCACACAGACTTAAAGTCCATCCTCAAAGAAAACCCTATCAGACTTCATTATACAGCTTCGTCAGAGGTGGGCCCATGACTTCTTGCAGTCATAGTAAGTTCTCAGTCAAACAAGTTGACATTTGGTGTTATTCAGCCCAGAAGACTGAGGACATAAAAGGTGGAAAATAATTACTGTGTGCGAGAGAGCCAGAGAGGAGGTGAACATTGCAGCCATGGCAAGTGGTTTCTCCTCTACCTTGTCCCAGGCAATTTATCATCTATTATTTATTTATTTTTAAAATAAAGTTCCTATAACCCCCTTATACTTAATACATGGTCCTGTGATGTTCCACTGCACTGGCTCCAGTGAAGGTGATCGGTCAGCTAAAGAAACTCTGTTTGTCTTGTTTCTATCCATATAGTCTGATGTTGACATCAAACTTACATTGTATTCACTACAGGCCTGTTTAAATTCTAAGCAGGCAAAACGTTAGTATACACTTATTCAGGATTGGGCTTGAACTCTGCCAGAAGAAGATTGAAGGACCATGATGCTACACTGTGGATGAATTAAAGTATATTTGGGTCTTAGAACAGAAACGTTTAAAATATATATATATATTTATTGTTTTTGTGTGTTGGTGTCCTCAAAGGTCTGCAGTAGAGATGAGCGAATTGAACTTGGCGAAGTGGAATTCGTTTCGAATATTAGGAAAAATTCGATTCGCATTGAATCCAAATTTTAGCAAACTTCGGATGCACGTATCGAATTTTCCCCGATCAGCCGGCAAAAGTGTCACTGCAGAGAGCTCCGCTATTTCTGACAGTTCTCTGACAGTTCTGACAGTTCATTTACAGCGGTTGAAACATTGTATCTATTTGTTTCCATTTAGGATACAGATGTTTTTATTCGGAAATAAATAGATACAATGTTTCAACCGCTGTAAATGTGAAGGAACTGTCAGAGAACTGTCAGAAATAGCGGACCTCTCTGCAGATACACTTTTTGCTGTACTGGAATTCTTCTTCTTTTCATTCTTCTTCTTCTTTTCATTCTTCTTCTTCTTCTTTTCATTCTTCTTTTCATTCTTCTTCTTCTTCTTTTCATTCTTCTTCTTCTTCTTTTCATTCTTCTTTTCATTCTTCTTCTTCTTCTTTTCATTCTTCTTCTTCTTCTTTTCATTCTTCTTTTCATTCTTCTTCTTCTTCTTTTCATTCTTCTTCTTTTCATTCTTCTTCTTCTTTTCATTCTTCTTCTTCTTTTCATTCTTCTTTTCATTCTTCTTCTTCTTCTTTTCATTCTTCTTCTTTTTCTTTTCATTCTTCTTTTCATTCTTCTCATTCTTCTTTTAATTCTTCTTTTCATTCTTCTTCTCATTCTTCTTTTCATTCTTCTTCTTCTTCTTTTCATTCTTCTTCTTTTCATTCTTCTTCTTTTCATTCTTCTTCTTCTTCTTTTCATTCTTCTTTTCATTCTTCTTCTTCTTCTTTTCATTCTTCTTCTTCTTCTTTTCATTCTTCTTTTCATTCTTCTTCTTCTTCTTTTCATTCTTCTTCTTCTTCTTTTCATTCTTCTTCTTCTTCTTTTCATTCTTCTTCTTCTTCTTCTTTTCATTCTTCTTCTTTTCATTCTTCTTTTCATTCTTCTTCTTCTTCTTTTCATTCTTCTTCTTCTTCTTTTCATTCTTCTTTTCATTCTTCTCATTCTTCTTTTCATTCTTCTTCTTTTCATTCTTCTTCTTCTTCTTTTAATTCTTCTTCCTCTTCTTTTCATTCTTCTTTTCATTCTTCTTCTTCTTCTTTTCATTCTTCTTCTTCTTTTCATTCTTCTTTTCATTCTTCTTCTTTTCATTCTTCTTCTTCTTCTTTTCATTCTTCTTTTCATTCTTCTTCTTTTCATTCTTCTTTTCATTCTTCTTCTTCTTCTTTTCATTCTTCTTCTTCTTCTTTTCATTCTTCTTTTCATTCTTCTCATTCTTCTTTTCATTCTTCTTTTCATTCTTCTTTTCATTCTTCTTCTCATTCTTCTTTTCATTCTTCTTCTTCTCATTCTTCTTTTCATTCTTCTCATTCTTCTTTTAATTCTTCTTTTCATTCTTCTTTTCATTCTTCTTCTTCTTTTCATTCTTCTTCTTCTTTTCATTCTTCTTTTCATTCTTCTTCTTCTTCTTTTCATTCTTCTTCTTCTTCTTTTCATTCTTCTTTTCATTCTTCTTCTTCTTCTTCTTCTTCGTCGTGCCCCGTGACTGCCCAAATGAGTGAAGTGTGCGGTGATTCTAAGATCGACGGCACTCATCTGCATGTCATACTGACTGACAGTATTATTTCTCTTCCCCAGCAGACTCCAAGGGCATTTAAATTAAAGGTACAGTGTTCTGCACTAATATAAAGGCTCTCTGAAGCCTAGAAACCCTTTTAATAAGTTAAATTCGCGGCGAATAAATTCGCATCAAATCGAATTTCTCCCGCAAATTCGGCGAATCAGCCGAATCGAATTTTTGAATAATTCGCTCATCTCTAGTCTGCAGCATGGAGCCGGGAGAACAAAGTGGTCACCCAAAAAACAACGTGGGGTATGAATGTAGTAACTTACATTCAGCAAAGTCCCTGTAACACAACTGGGTAGAACATGCAACCTCGGGGGTCCTGTTAACTTTTTCATAGTTGCTGTGGAATATTTAAGTAAAATAAGGATTTATGAAGGGGTATATACAATATATATATATATATATATATATATATATATATACACACACACACACGTAAATCTCCAAGGAAAATCTTTTTAAGCTTCCACTGTGAATGCAGAGTGCCATGCTGGTTCTCCACCATGGGTGAGCCTGTGACATCCTGCACTCATAGTATGTCCTCAGTATTTCCTCACCTAGTAGCTAAAGGTTCTGTGTACAGCAGCTCCATATGTGCAACCAAGAATGGTTGCACATATCTGTATAATGGTATAGATGGTACTTGCATAAACCTGTGCTTATGCAAGTGTAAATCTTGATTGCAGACTGTTGGCATACAGCCATTCATGTCTATGTGTTGGCTTTATAAAGCAACTTTGGCTCCAGGGCAGGAAAATATACCCAAACTTTCAGTATCATGGCCCCAGGCAAGCATGTGCAGGAGCCCTAACAGGTAAACACTGGAGATCATTGATTCCAGGACCTTCCACTGTGCTGGTATCAGTAAAGGTGATCAGTTAGCTTAAAGAGCTTTGTTTGTTTTGTTGCCATCCATGGGGTTGACATCATCAAACCTACACTGTATTCACTACAGGACTATTGAATGCTAGCCAAGCAAATCGACAGTGTCCATGTAAGGGACAGGATAGGACATGGACATTGCCAGAAGTACCCTCCCCACACCAAGGATGCAGGACTGGGATGCTGGACTGTGGAAAAATTAAAGTATATGCGGGTTTTAGAACAGAAACTCTATAGAGGTAAACACTAGTGCATGTTGTCCTGCCCAGAAGTCCAGCCAGTATATTATATAGATATTTATGACGATTAAATTTCACAAACCTGTTACATTCATTGTAGTCCCTGTTAAATAATTGAATGAAATAATTATTGAAATAATAAGTCCACACACAGTTAAATATGACAACAAAAGCTTAGATATTAAATGGGCACATTTTAAACAAGATCTAAAATTTACTAATCTATTGCATTCATTGTAGCTGCTGAGGAATAGTTGAATAAATAAATTAATTCATAAATAAGTACTTCAGAAATACATAATATAATAAATAAAATTACCATATTACATGCAGTTTAAAAAAAGAATAAAAATATTTACTAACCTGTTACATTCATTGTGGTTGCTGAGGAATATTTGAATAAATAAAATAATTCACAAATGAGTACTACACACATATACAAGTGTATAAAAGAAAAGATTACCATATTACATGTATTTAAAAAAAAAGATGAAAAAACTGTACTAACCTGTTACATTGTTTGTAGTTGCTGTGGAATAATTAAATAAATAAATGCTTTGATAAATAAGTATTGTAAAAATGTATAAAACTCACAAGCATAAACACACACAAACGCACACACACATGTAAATTCCATCTCCAAAGTAAGGCTAGAGAGTTTAGTAAGGCTTTTCAAAGATTGTGAGATTTGTCCAAAAAAGATATTAGTCCCTCAGAGTGTGGAGTGTTTAAACAGCGATCTTTGAATGGGGATAAATGTATTGGGTGGCTGGTGCATATCTTGATGAGGGTGCTAATATAAAATGTATTCTAAAGATATTGGAAGATTTTCATTTGGGGAATCTTCCAGTGCTCCTTAAGGTACTGGAAGAATTTAATATCATTCATCTTTAGAAGACTTTAAACATATGTTATGCCCCTCATGAACCATCAGAAGGTCAGGGAATTATTTTAAGCAGGAATTAGTGAGGGGTTGTGGAGGATACCTAATAGTGGTATATGGGATAATATAACGTTCCTGGACTATTTGTTCAAGTTCCCAATAACTACATTGCTTCAGGGATTGTTTTAGAGTGGGATCTGGTATGGGGGGGGGGGTCTACGTTTCAGAGGAATCCAGTTATTACATTGTAGAAGGAAATTGGTGTGCTCCGTATGATATTCTGGTGCATATAGGTTATCTGTGTGTAGAGATGCTAGAGGCACTATATAGACCACAGTGTAATACTTCCTCAGGTTTCAGACACTAATTTCACAAGTCAGTTTGCGGTGGTATAAGACTTCAGAAGCCAATCTCAGCCTTGGAAGGTAATTAATTTTAATGATATGTATTCTGCCAAACCACAATATTGAGAGGGTATGTCAGGCAGTTAGAAGGTCTGAGAATTCCTTGAAAAGGGATGGATAGTTTGCTTTATATAATGAGTCTAAGAGATAGGTATGTATGTAAATAGGGAGTGGTATGTATACCCAATAGGTTAGAGTAGTGGGCCAAATGAGTTTGTAGTTCATATGGAGTTACTGGAGGAGTTTGGATTTATGGGTTGAATTTAGCTGCTTTGATTTAGCTTAATTAAAATTAGGTCCTGAGAGGGTGTTAAATAGGGTAGACAGGCCCTTAAAGTCTGGTATGAATTTAAAAACTGACATGCGGTCCACCTCAAATTCTATACCATATCAATTTCAAAGGGGAACCCCACTTAAAAATCAAGAAAAAAAGAGTGGTGCCTCCCCTAGAAATCCACATCAGACCCTTAGGGGATGGAGCCATTACAAGGCCACATCCCTGAACCTGGTGGGGGTACCTTGTTGATGAGGACATTAAAAATATGGTAGATCCCTAGTTATTGTCCTTCCCTCTATGTGAATGAATAAGGGGTACACAGTACCCCTACTCAATCACAAAAAAAGAAAAGTAAATTAAAACACACTACATTTTTGACAAGTCCTATAATAATAATAAAAAAATAAATAAATAAATTAAACTCCACCATCAGTCATGTCATCCAGCGCCCTGCGCACTCCCAGTACATATGTCGGTGTCTCGCAGAAAGGTCTCGATTTCCCCTTGCAATTGGGACTTTTTCCAATCATGTGACTGATGTGACAGCAAATCACGGTGGCCACATGACTCTAAATCCCCGCCCCACCTCCTGGCGTCTGAAACCCCTTAAAGGGCCAGGAAGCGCCTGTGTGAAGAGGTTAACATTCAACTCCCATTAACTTCAATGGGGTTTGGATTTGGAAACCAAACTTCAGTCATGTTTGCCAAACCTGCCTCAAACTGAACCAAGGTATGTTTGGCTCATTCCTAGATGGAAAGTTGACTTCTTGGGCAGTCTACCACACCTGAAAAGTCTATTTTGTGATCTGTGAAACCACAAAATTTCATCCTAAGAAATATTCCAGGTGACATATTTTGTTTTTCCTCTTGTCCATATCAACATCTGGCCTTAAGTACCACCAGGGACAAATCTCAGCTTTAGCCATTCTATTTAAGAAACAATTGGCTATTTCCTAGGTAAGGTCTCATAACCTCTGGGCTGTGCAACCAGCAAGAGTTTATATTGAATACTATATCCTGCACAAGCTTTTTAAAAATGACCTTAAACTCTCTCTCTCTTTCTATATATATATAGATACAAAACTATATAGTTGATGACTGCATATACTGACCTGTTGTTTCAGAAGTAGCTGGGCTTGTTGTAACTGTGGTATAACAAATATCATGTAGAAATCAATGATACTGCTTGAAAGTGTTAAGACGATGCAGAGAAAAGAGATGAATAGATAGACAGGCAGACAGAGAAAGAAAAAGAAAAGATCAGATCTCTGGGGTTGATTTACTAAAACTGGAGAGTGTAACATCTGGTGAAACTCTGCATAGAAACCAATCAGCTTCCAGATTTTATTGTCAAAGCTGAAGTTAAAAGCTGATTGGCTACCATACACAGCTGCACCAGATTTAACACTCTCCAGTTTTAGCAAATCATCCCCACTGTGTTTACTTACTTGTTGCAGAAGTAGTTGGACTCGTAACTGTGGGTTATAAATCAGATATAGAAGTAAATTATTCTATGTAAAAAAATGTTAATATGATGCAGAAAAAGCAGACAGAGAGATAAATAATAGCAGATAGATGCAATGTTTTATAGATCACTGTGCTTACTGACCTGGTGTTTCAGAAGTAGTTAGATTTGTTGTAAGTATAGGATTAGAAATCGGATAAAGAAATCAGTGATATTGTGTAAAAATGTTCAGAAAATGCAGAAAAAAAAGTTAGATAGATAGATCACTCGATCTGTGAGGTTTAATTTGAGAGTGCAAAATCAGGCTCATTTCTACATAGAAACCAATCAGCTTCTAACCTCAGCTTGTTCAATTAAGCTTTGGCAATAAAACCTGGAAGCTGATTGGTTGCTATGCAGAAGTGAGCCTGATTTTGCACTCTCCAGCTTTAGTAAATAATCCCCATTCTGTTCACCAACAAGTAATTGGGGTTATTGTACTTGTGGGATATAAAAGTACTGATAAATCAGATGTAAAAGTAAATGATACTATGTAAAAATTAAGATAGATAGATAGATAGATAGATAGATAGATAGATAGATAGATCAGATTCTGTAGATACTGACCTGTTGTTTCAGAAGTGGATGAGATTGTTGTAACTGTGGGATAATAAATCAAACATGGCAATTGATGATACTGCTTAAAAAATGCTAAGAAGATGCTTAAAAAGGTGGATAGATAGATAGATAGATAGATAGATCGATCAGATAGATCCTGGCCCCTGAGCTCTGTGCACTACTTAATTCTGACCTGTGAACTTTGTGAGTTACCTAATCCTGTGCCATGAACTCTGTGTGTTACTTAATGCTGACCCCTTTGTTCTGTGTGTTACATAATCCTGAGCCCTGAACTCTATGTGTTATGAAATCATGACCCCTGAACTCTATGTTACTTAATCTTGACCCCTTTATTCTATGTGTTACCTAATCCTGAGCCCTAAACTCTGTGTGTTATGAAATCATGACCCCTGAACTCTATCCGTTAGTTAATCCTGACCCCTTTATTCTGTGTGTTACCTAATCCTGAGCCCTGAACTCTATGTGTTATGAAATCATGACCCCTGAACTCTATGTGTTACTTAATCCTGACCCCTTTATTCTGTGTGTTACCTAATCCTGAGCCCTGAACTCTATGTGTTATGAAATCATGACCCCTGAACTCTGTGTTACTTAATCCTGACCCCCAAAACTCTGTGTGTTACTTCATCCTGAACCTTGGACTTTATGCATTACTTATCCTGGACACTGTTACTACTCCTGACCTTAGAACTCTGTGCGATACTTAAAACAACAAACAAAAATTCTCAGCTCACTTACCAGCCAGCCTGCAACAAACCAAATTACCCTAACAGTTCACATTAAAACAAAGGATTTACTTTGCACACATTTGCAAATATATGTGTAAGCTGCAGAGGCCTCTTCACAGCACCCCAGATATACTGGGATGCCATAAAGTGGCTTCTGCAGCTTATGCATATATTTGCAAATGTGTCCAAACTAAACCCCTTGTTTTAACTTAACTTCGGCAGAGTAATTCAATTTGTTGCAGACTGGCTGGTAAGTGAGTTGGGGGATTTTTGTTTGTTGTTTTTTGACATGCATTTCTCTTCCATGTGCTCCTTGCTGCAAAGACCAGTTATAGATTGGGGTGGTTACTATTTGTCTGTACTGTTGGTAAATTAGTGAGGGGAAGCACTGTATGCCTTCCCTACCATTGTGCTATTTTTGTGTGTCCAGTGCGTTCCTACGCCTTCAAGGAGGGGTGGGCTCCCTCCAGGCATACCTGCCCTTAATCTATGCATTTATATATGTATTCCAACTTTGGAGACTCTCAAAATGTATAGCGTTAGGGCTGCAGATATACTGGGGTGCAGTGAAGTGGGCTCTGCAGCTTATGCATATATTTGCAAATGTGTGCAAAACTAAACATATGGTTTTAAGGCGACTTGTTCGACAGGGTCATTCGGTTTGTTGCAGGCTGGCTGGTATGTGAGCTGGGAATTTTTGTTTGTTGTTTTTTGCCATGTGCTGCCCTTCTGTGTACTTCTGCCTGTCTGTTCTTTGTCTTGCTTAATCCTGACCCTGTGCGTTACTTAATGCTAACCCTTGAACTCTGTGTGCTACTTCATTCTGATCTTTGAACTTAGTGCGTAACCTGATCTTGACTCCTGAACACTGCATTACTTAATCCTGATCTCTGAATGTCTATGTTTTACACATTCTTGACCCATATCAGCATAGGCTCAGGTTTAATTTACCATTTAACCATTTAAGCTCTGCCCACTGTAACAGCAATTTGGCTGCACCTACAATTTTTGGTGCACCCTACACCTCAATATTTCACATCTGGCCATCTTTTTGCCAGTTTAACAAATTGGGCATGGCTTTGTGGGTGTGTTAAGTAGGGTTCTCTCAGATTTAAATTTTGAAAATTTGGTAACTTCAGTTTAATGACCTCTTGTTTCATAAGTGTAACCAGAACCACTGTTATTAGAATGTTCAGGCTTTACAATGCATTATTATGGTGAACTTCCGGAGTGAGAAAAAAGGAAGGTCATGTGTGTAACGGAACCGAACCCCAACTGCAGTAGGGTATTTCCGTTAGACTCCCGCTTCCCTGTCCGAACACCAAGCACAGACCCCACCGCTGACCCTACAAGACTAGAGACCACCAGACTTGAAGGAAACCAGGAAATAGACTCCTTTATTTTAACACAGAGACAAGATATAGACACAGGGTGGGGCAATACACACCCAGTAACAAGAAACACATCAACAGGAAGTCCCATCAGGGGGAAGGGCTGCTGGAAACACCCCCCACCAAGCCAATACACAAACACATAGGTCCCATAATAGTTTTCTCCCAAGTAAGACACACAATAGAACAATGGGATACAACCACATGGCATTAAACAATGAACAACCCCCACCTATGTATGTCTACAAAATATCAGGACATTTCAACCTGCACCCCTAATAGGCATAGGGTGACTTACACATAAGAGGGATATGGGGAGCTGAGATGGGGTCTCCTCACTTCTCCAAAGTGAGCTGTGTTCTATGGGCCCCCCACCCAAAGTGACTCCCGTCACAATGTATTAGAGAGAGAGAGCCGGGGAGTCTGGATTACTTTGTTCTGCACTGGCTTCGGGACCTACACGTCCTGTAGAGTGGAGAGATCAGCTGCAGGCTACTGGACTGAGACAGAGACAAAGTGGTTTCCTGCTACAGAAAATCTTTGCACTGAGGTCTATCGCTGTTGCCGCCAGAGGAACCAGAGTGCCAAACCCAGTCCAGCTGACCACTGCTGCTGCTACACAGCGTTCCATTAGGTTCACCAAAATCCACCACTTTTCAGAGAGTTGTTGGAAGCCACCTGAGATCCAATACCAACTTAAAGGGGACCCCCCCCATGTGAACAAGGAAGCTTGATTCTACAAGTATTTAGGAGCTGTTAAATGGACTATTAATCGATTAGTTCTTTCAAGAAGGCCTGGGCTTAGCTCTCTCAACCCAAGTGCCCATAGGCAACGTAGCCCTGATCTGCATTGGCACCAGTCTATTGTTACCTTATGCTGTTCATTTAGTGAGAAGAGCTATGGTTTATGCTGGTTTGATATGAACTTAAGGTAGCACTCTAACCATATCAAGTAACATCCTAATATATCATATTCTGAAAAGAGACCCTCACTGTTGTATTTTGCTTGTCTGAACATTATTTAACAATATACTTTGTTAGTTTACCACAAGGTCTCAGGTGTAATTTCAGGGAGACTCCAAGGTATTAACAAAAGCTGTTCATCTCTACCTATTGTTGTGCATACCAGAGGAGTCAGTGGTACTGAGGTCTTTATCAAGGTCAAGGTGAGAACAGAGGACTCATCATAACCAGTGGCGGGAGTAGCGCTACGTAAGATAGATAGATAGATAGATAGATAGATAGATAGGTAAACAGTTACTTTAGATAGATGCAGATATGTTTTAGAGATTACAGTGTTTACTGACCTGTTGTTTCAGTAGTTGTGCTTGTTGTAGCTGTGGGATGACAGATCATATTAACACGTTAATGATACTGTGGGAAAATGTTAAAAAAGATGAAGCATAAACAAAATAAATAGATAGATAGATAGATAGATAGATAGATAGATAATACCAACCAAGGAAAAGACTGACCACTTACCTTCACGCAGCCTGCACTGCCACAACTCTGCTCTATTCAAGATAACATGCTCCATTGAAACCCGCTGGGAAACAAACACCTCTGAAAGCGCCAATCGCCTTGGTTCCCCGCAGCTCTAAGTCTAGGTTCATGCGTGCACATCGTGAAAACAGCAACTTATTCATTTAAATAGGCAGCTATACCCATGAGAAATGCAAGGAAAGAAGTCCCCGCATCTTTTTTAAAAATGCGTTGCATGGAGCATTGTGACAACAGGGGAATTTTGCTGATGCGTGGAGGTGCCTTTAAGAATGAGTGGCACCCTGTTATTTACTAAAGAGGAGCACGTTTTTGTGCAGATCAGGAACGCAGGCAATTATGCATGGATTCCTGACCTGCATGTATGTGAACCTAGCCTCAGTCTTGGTTTCAGTTTTTGTATGCATGGGCCCTAATCATAGCACACTTTGCTTCATGGCACACAGAAGCCTTCCTGTGCACCAGTAATTCCCTAGAAAGCAGGCATAAATAAAGTGTTACTAAGCCCACAACAGTAAAATCAATCTGTGTATGCAGTAAAGCATGCTTGTTATTCTCACTGTGGAACTTAAGGGGTTAATCCTCTGCATTATGTAAAACCGCTGTTTGATACTGTCTTCTCTGATCCTCCCTTCTTCCAGTGCCCCCCTCTTATCTCCTGATAAGACATATTGAGTGTAGTCACTCTGCTCATGCTCAGTTTGGTGTGTAGTGCTAGAGAGGTTTTTTTTTTCTTGGGAGAGTGCATGTGATCATCACAGGGCCAATCAGCACTGTCCAGACAGAGGTCAGGGGTTCTGCATCCTCCTAGAGCAAAATGAAAACTCCACCTTCAAGCTTTAACATGTACTCTGCTGGACACTGATAGAAGTCACAAGACTGCTCTAACTGCTGATGAGAAAACGTATTTAGCAGTTTATGACTAGAGATGAGCGAATTATTCAAAAATTCGATTCGGCTGATTCGCCGAATTTGCGGGAGAAATTCGATTCGATGCAAATTTATTCGCCGCGAATTTAACTTATTAAAAGGGTTTCTAGGCTTCAGAGAGCCTTTATATTAGTGCAGAACACTGTACCTTTAATTTAAATGCCCTTGGAGTCTGCTGGGGAAGAGAAATAATACTGTCAGTCAGTATGACATGCAGATGAGTGCCGTCGATCTTAGAATCACCGCACACTTCACTCATTTGGGCAGTCACGGGGCACGACGAAGAAGAAGAAGAGGAATGAAAAGAAGAATGAAAAGAAGAAGAAGAAGAATGAAAAGAAGTAGAATGAAAAGAAGAAGAAGAAGAATGAAAAGAAGAATGAAAAGAAGAAGAAGAAGAATGAAAAGAAGAAGAAGAATGAAAAGAAGAATGAAAAGAAGAAGAATAAGAATGAAAAGAAGAAGAAGAATGAAAAGAAGAAGAAGAAGAATGAAAAGAAGAATGAGAAGAAGAATGAAAAGAAGAATGAAAAGAAGAATGAGAAGAATGAAAAGAAGAATGAAAAGAAGAAGAAGAAGAAGAATGAAAAGAAGAATGAAAAGAAGAATGAGAAGAATGAAAAGAAGAATGAAAAGAAGAAGAAGAAGAATGAAAAGAAGAAGAAGAAGAATGAAAAGAAGAATGAAAAGAAGAAGAAGAAGAATGAAAAGAAGAAGAAGAAGAATGAAAAGAAGAACGAAAAGAAGAAGAAGAATGAAAAGAAGAAGAAGAAGAATGAAAAGAAGAATGAAAAGAAGAAGAAGAAGAATGAAAAGAAGAAGAAGAAGAATGAAAAGAAGAATGAAAAGAAGAAGAAGAAGAATGAAAAGAAGAAGAAGAAGAAGAAGAAGAATGAAAAGAAGAATGAAAAGAAGAAGAAGAAGAATGAAAAGAAGAAGAAGAAGAATGAAAAGAAGAATGAGAAAAAGAATGAAAAGAAGAATGAAAAGAAGAATGAGAAGAATGAAAAGAAGAATGAAAAGAAGAAGAAGAATGAAAAGAAGAATGAGAAGAAGAATGAAAAGAAGAATGAAAAGAAGAATGAGAAGAATGAAAAGAAGAATGAAAAGAAGAAGAAGAAGAATGAAAAGAAGAATGAAAAGAAAAAGAAGAAGAATGAAAAGAAGAAGAAGAAGAATGAAAAGAAGAATGAAAAGAAGAAGAATGAAAAGAAGAAGAAGAAGAATGAAAAGAAGAAGAAGAAGAAGAATGAAAAGAAGAATGAAAAGAAGAAGAAGAAGAATGAAAAGAAGAAGAAGAAGAATGAAAAGAAGAATGAAAAGAAGAAGAAGAAGAATGAAAAGAAGAAGAACAAGAATGAAAAGAAGAATGAAAAGAAGAAGAATGAAAAGAAGAAGAAAAAGAATGAAAAGAAGAAGAAGAAGAAGAATGAAAAGAAGAATGAAAAGAAGAAGAAGAAGAATGAAAAGAAGAATGAAAAGAAGAAGAAGAAGAATGAAAAGAAGAATGAAAAGAAGAAGAAGAAGAATGAAAAGAAGAAGAATGAAAAGAAGAAGAAGAATGAAAAGAAGAATGAAAAGAAGAAGAATGAAAAGAAGAAGAAGAAGAATGAAAAGAAGAATGAAAAGAAGAAGAAGAATGAAAAGAAGAAGTATTCCAGTACAGCAAAAAGTGTATCTGCAGAGAGCTCCGCTATTTCTGACAGTTCTCTGACAGTTCCTTCACATTTACAGCGGTTGAAACATTGTATCTATTTATTTCCGAATAAAAACATCTGTATCCTAAATGGAAACAAATAGATACAATGTTTCAACCGCTGTAAATGAACTGTCAGAACTGTCAGAAATAGCGGAGCTCTCTGCAGTGACACTTTTGCCGGCTGATCGGGAAAAATTCGATTCGTGCACCCGAAGTTTGCTAAAATTCGGATTCGATGCGAATCGAATTTTTCCTGATATTCGAAACTAATTCCACTTCGCCAGGTTCGATTCGCTCATCTCTATTTATGACTGCTAAAATAATTGCATTTCCATGTTCTGTGTACTGTGGGAGACCGGATATATTGAATGCAGGGTCCTGGGTTTAGTAACATTTTAAGATGTACATTTTTTGTTCATACACTCTGCGGCTCTCACTAGTTCCTCTCGCTGACCAACACTTGACTACTGTGTCCTGTTTGAGGTGTTGGTTGGTGGAAGGATCCGATGAGCACTTTGGGAACCAAGGATATTGACACTCCCAGAAGTGTAAGCGTAAGGATTATCATGGTCTTCTATGGAGTAGTGTTGTGGCAGCACAGGTTGCGGAACTAGGAAAGAATGCAGCATCTTCCTTTGCAAGTGTGCCTGCTCATTTTACTTTTTTTTTATGACAGGGTCTTTTTAATGCCCTTGTGAAAGGTTTCATCTATCTCTCTGGATGAATGGAGCTCTCTTTCAGACACATTCGTGAGCACAAGTAGTAAAATCAAATATTATAGAAACTACATTATAGGTATTCTTACTTGGTATGATCTGAGCAGAAATATCTGCAAAATAAAGAAATACATACAATTACAACAGAACAATTACAAGTTAAAACAATAAGGGGTCTATTTATGAAAAATAATTGTTGCTCAAATGTCAGAAGAATACCAAGAAACTGAACGAAATGTCACAATAATTTTTGTAACAGATTAACCGCTTCCCGGACACCCTGTAGCAGAACTACTGCTACAGGGTGGCAGGGCTGTGCAAATCACGTATATATCCCTGCCGGCACCTGGCGATCGCCGAGTATCACTGACAGGGGAGAGACCTGTGTGTAAACAACACAGGTCTCTCTGCTGCCAGCAATAACATGCTGCTGTGTATTTCTCTGGACAGAAGATAAATACACAGCAGTATGTCTCTCCAGTGTCAGAATACCCACCACAGTCATGCAGTCCCGCTATAAGTCACTGATCGCCGCCATTACTAGTATAAAAAAATAAACATTCCAGTATATATACCGTCATTTGTAGATGCTATAACTTTCACATAAACCAATTAATTTACATGTATTGGGATTTTTCTTTTAGCAAAGACATGTGGAAGAATACATTTTGGCCTAAATTTATGACAAAATTAGATTTTTAACATTTTTTACTGGATATGTTTTATAGCAAAAAGTAAAAAAAAATTTTTTTCAAAATTATCGGCCTTTTTTTTGTTTATAGCGCAAAAAATATAAAATGTACAGGTGATCAAATGCCACCAAAAGAAAGCTCAATTTGAGCGAAAAAAAATGCTTGTGTTGTCGTCTTGTCATCCATCTAATGGCCAAAATGTGATATAGTTTTCTGAAATACCTCAGTGTGAAAACTATAATGGCCACAAGATGAATGATCCAAGAATTAAAGTGATAATAAACCTAAAAACATTTTTTTTCTTAATGCATTGCTTGCATTAAAGTAAAACATGTTTTCTATTTGTCTGTGCTCCCCCTTCCTGTGAAGGGGAAGAGAGCAGAAAAGAGATCTGTGCATGACTGCATCTCTTCTCCCCTCTCTTCCTCTTCACAAAGGGACTCCAACAGCAACAGGAGCCATTGGCTCTTGCTACTGTCAATCAAATATATTTAAGAGGAAGTGGGGGGGTGGGGCTAAGTCCTGCTGTGTGTCTATGGAGCGTGGCTCCATAAACACACAAGTCGGGAGTGTGTGTGTCCCTATAGCAAACAACTTGCTATGGAGACACACAAAGAAGAGGGGGAGCCAAGATCGCTGGCGGGGGACTCGAGAAGAAGAGGATCAGGGTCGGTCTATGCAATACCACTGCACAGAGCCAGTGAATATAACATTTTTGTTATGCTAATTGAAAAAAATGTCAGACTTTCGTAACACTTTAATCCCTTATGAAAATTATAGTGACATTTTGCTCAGCTTGCACAAATGATTCAGACATTCATGCAACAAATGTTTTAGTTATATAAAAGTTGTATAAGATATAATATATATTCTGTATATATAGCGGTTGATTTGCTAAAACTGTAGAGTACAAGACCTGGTGCACCTGTGCATGGTAGCCAATCAGCTTCTAACTTGAGATTGTTCAGTTAGGCTTTGGCAACAAAACCTGGAAGATGATTGGTTTCTGTGCAGAGCTGCACCAGATTTTGTACACGCCAGTTTTAGTAAATAAGCCCCATAGTAGTGCTGCCTGGTTAGTATTGAGGTATGTACTCCAATTCCTCCTTTCCTGTTGGGACAGTCACTGATGTGTACAGAGGATGTGTACAAACGTCCATTTCACTTGAAGGACTTTTTGATACATTTAAAGGTTAAAGTGATTGTAAACTCTCATCTTGTAAAACAATCCATTCAGTTTAAAATAGAAATGAACAGCAACACATTAAAACTGTTATAAATACCTCTTTATAAGTGATTACATACTCTCTGTTCTCAGCTGCATAAGAGCTGGGGGAAGAGAAACAGCAGCACACTCATCTTCCCAATGAATGGCTGTACAGGGTGAGGGGAGGGGGACATCTCTGTATCGAGGAACAGGTAGGACCGAGGAGCAGGTTCTGCTGCACAGAAGAGATGAGCGGCCTGCCCAGTATTCTAACACGGCGGTGGGAATACCAGGCCGGGCGCTCCATATTCGCTCCATAAGACGCACAGACATTTTCCCCCATTTTTGGGGTGGAGGGGAAAATGTGTCTTATGGAGCGAAAATTACAGTATATATATATATATATAAATAATTATACAGGATTTATACAGAACCAATAGTTTGCACAGTGCTTTACAATATACAGGGGGACAGTACAATTAGAATACTCATTACAGAAGGAATAGGAGGGCCCTGCTCATGGAGCTTACAATATAAAGGAAGGGGGAGATGGTACAGAAGCTGACAGCTGCAGGGAATGACCTGATGGAGGTGACTCAAGTACAGTTCTTAGGTGGAGGTGGGGTAGGCTTCCCTGAATAAGTGAGTTTTCAAAGATCACCTAAAGGCGGATAGGGTGGGGGGCGAACAGATGTACTGGGGTTGGGAGTTCCAGAGGATGGGAGGGGTTCTGGAGAATTCCTGGAGGCGAGCATGGGAGGAGGCAACAAGGGAGCTGGAGGGCATAAGAGGAGATGACAAGGTATATATATATAGAGAGAGAGATAGATAAACATATATATACAGTTGCAAGAAAAAGTATGTGAACCCCTTGGGATTACGTGGAGTTTTGCATGAATTGGGCATAAAATGTGCTCTGAACGTCATCTAAGTCACAACAATAGAAGAACACAGTCTGCTGAACATAATACTACACAAACATTAGATGTTGCCATGGTTTAATTGCACATAACATGTAAACATTCACAGTGCAGGGAGGAAAAAGTATGTGAGGCCCTAGCTTAATGACTTCTCCCAGAGCTAATTGGAGCCAGGAGTGAGCCAAGCTTGACTCCAATCAGTGTGATGATATTGGATGTGTTGCTGACAGCTGTCCTGCCCTTAAAAAACATACACCCGTTTTGGGTTTACTGGTTTGAAGAAGCACTGTCTGATGTGAACCACACCTCGCAGAAAAGAGCTCTCAGAAGACCTACGATCAAGAATTGTTGACTTGCATGAAGCTGGAAAGGGTTACAAAAGTATCTCCAAAAGCCTTGATGTTCATGTGTCCACGGTAAGACAGACTATCTACAAATGGAGAAAGTTTAGCACTGTTGCTACTCTCCCTAGGCGTGGTCGTCCTGTAAAAATGACTGCAAGAGCACAGCGCAGAATGCTACATGAGGTAAAGAAGAATCCCAGAGTGTCAGCTAAAGACCTACAGAAATCTCTGGCACATGCTAACATTTTTGTTGACACATCTACAATAAGGAAAACATTAAACAAGAATGGAGTAAATGGGAGGACACCACCGAGGAAGCCATTGCTGTCCAAAAAGAATATTGCAGCACGTTTGAAGTTTGCAAAAGAGCACCTGGATGTTGCACAGCACTACTGGCAAAATATACTGTGGACAGATGAAACCAAGATTGAGTTGTTTGGGAAGAACACACAACACTATGTGTGGAGAAAAAAAGGCACAGCACACCAACATCAAAACCTCATCCCCACTGTGAAACATGGCGGAGGGAGCATCATGGTTTGGGGCTGCTTTGCTGCCTCAGGGCCTGGACGGATTGTTGTCATTGATGGGAAAATGAATTCCAGAGTTTATCAAGACATTTTGCAGGAAAACGTACGACCATCTGTCCACCAACTGAAGCTCTGCAGAGGATGGGTGATGCAACAGGACAATGACCCAAAGCATACAAGTAATTCAACAAAACAATGGCTGCAACAGCACAGAATACTCCTTCTGGAGTGGCCCAGTCAGAGTCCTGACCTCAACCCGATTGAAATGCTGTGGCATGACCTTAAGAGAGCGATTCACACCAGACATCCCAAGAATATTGCTACACTGAAACAGTTTTGAAGAGGAGTGGTCCAAAATGACTCCAGATCGTTGTGCAGGTCTGATCTGCAACTACAGGAAACGTTTGGTTGAGGTTATTGCTGCCAAAGGAGGGTCAACCAGTTATTAAGTCCAAAGGTTCACATACTTTTTCCTCCCTGCACTGTGAATGTTTACATGTTATGTGCAATTAAACCATGGCAACATCTAATGTTTGTGTAGTATTATGTTCAGCAGACTGTGTTCTTCTATTTTTGTGATTTAGATGACGTTCAGAGCACATTTTATGCCCAATTCCTGCAAAACTCCACGTAATCCCAAGGGGTTCACATACTTTTTCTTGCAACTGTATATATACATATATATATATATATATATATACACCCACACCCACACACACATATATATGTATATATATATATATAAATATATATATATATATATTTTTTTTAAATTTATATATTTTTTTAATTTATTTTTTTATCTTTATTTTTTTAAATGTATGCTGTGTGTACGGGAATATGTAACAAATGTAAAGTAGGTGTTGTCCTAATTTGGCTGCAAAAGTGGAAATACACTTTGCCATCGTTTCCCACCCAGGGTGTAACTATTGAAGTATCCGCCTGTATGACTGATCGGGGATACAGGAGCCCAGAGGTCTGGCACACCCCGAACCATCAGATTTTTGCTGGACACCCCTCTCATCCACACAGCTGCACCATCTGGCAGGCACTTTGGATGTACTGTATATAGAGGAATGGATCAGTGCAACAATGCTTTAAAAAATACTACTGCATGATAAAATGAATGACCATTGTCTTAGAATGAGACAAGTTCCCCACATGGGACTGACTTTAAAATACAGTTTAAAAGAAAGATACGTGAAAGCTGACTCCAATGTGTCCCACAACATCAAAGTGTTTTTCTTAAAAAAATACATAACAATTATTATTATTTAAAGTAGAAGTAAACCTGAGACAAATAACATTCAGTTTATTAAACACAGCGTATCATAAACAACTGCCATTTAAAAAAAATAAGATACTTGTCCTCTGCTATTTTCAGCCTTTGTTTCTGCTGATTTGTTGCAATCTCTTTGCAGCCACTTGTCTTCAATCCACTCCAGCAGTGGCTGTGTGGCATTTCTCATTTCTCTGTGTAACGTGTGGCACTTTTTTTCTATATCCAAATACCATATAAAATGGAGACAACGCAGGAGCACAATTGAGAGATACAGAAAAAGTGTTGTTAACCAATACCAGGAACTGCCCAAACAAGGACTGGCAAGACTACCAGGTATTATATATTGAATGTTGAAGATTTTAACATATTGAAAGTTTCTGTTAACATGACATTACCATGATAAAGCTTCTATGGGATTTTAGTGATTGGGTTTACATACTGTGTACTAAAGGGTCTATTTATAAAAAAAAGCATTGTGCTAATGTCAGAACATTCACACAGTTTTCGCAAAAAATCCCCATAATGTAACTAATATGTTTATTTCTTTTGTTCATCAGCTCCAACTAGTGGCTAAAGATTTCCCGATTGAGGTATTTCAGCAAAATACAGCACTATAGCCACTGGATGGAATTGACAATGATTGGAAAAAAACACATTAGACACATTATCGGTTTTATTCTTGACGGCTGTGCAAATGAATTTATACAGCTTTTTTTTTTCTTTTTTAACTAGAGCCTTTAAAGTCAATCTAAACTGAATCACCTAAATCTCATAATATTTTACATGTTGATGTAAATTCAAAAGTGATTATCAATCTTTTAAAATATGCTGCTTTCATTAAAAAAAAAAAAAAAAAAAATCCCTTGTGACCCTGAAATGAAGGTCCGTGTTTCTGTACTTTGTGTATAGAGTGACAGCTCTCTAATACTGTCTCCCAACTGTTCTGTGTTGTCATGAGGTTACACCCTCTCCCAATGGAGAATATTAGCAGATGTTCTAACACACATGGGACTGCACTATCGCTCAGAAAGCCAGCCATGAAAATTGACGTACAGCAGTAGATGGATTGCATGTAGACAAGAAGTGGATGCAAAGCAGCTGCAAGAGATCAGCAATACTGAGAAAAGAAAACAAGTATTTTATTTAAGTGGAACTGCAGGAAAAAGTACTTTTTGATGTTTTCTGCATCCAGCTTAGGTACCTCTTATTCTTGATTTACTATATTGTAAGTCCACAGGCTGGTTGGGGATGATAAAAATCTTTTTATAGTTGTTTTATGTTGCCTATCGCTGTCAGCTTTGATCTTTCGGGTGAGCTGCTGTGATGATAGGAGTTCACTCACTCTTCAACTTGCACATTCAGAAAACATATTGTATTCAATCCACAAAATACAAGGCATTTTGTGAATGGATAAGGAGGTAGGGGAAGATGAACGTCACAATCTCTACACAAAAATGTAGGTAAGTATGTGAAACAGTGGGAACAGGAGGGGAATTGGGGTTGTCTATACTTGAGGAGGGGGTTCTGTACTGAGGGGTCTACTGGTAGGGAGGGGAATGAGGGGGTGTCTGTACTGGAGGATGCTCTGTACTGAGGGGTCTGGACTGAGGAGGTGGACTCGGAGGAGGCATTTAAGATAGGGGTCTGTGCTGGGAAGGTGGAGGGGTTCGGATAGTGCTGGGGGGGAAGTCTGTACTGAGAGGTTTGTACTGGGGAGTCCTATCAGTGCTAAAGGGGGCCATTTGTGCTGGGAGGGGGGTCCATCTGTACTGAGGGGTCTTTGCTGGTGGACACTGAGTGGTCTGTGTTGGGGTATCAGCCTGTGCTGAGGAGTCTGTGTTGTGGGGTCAGTCTGTGCTGAGGGAGAATTTGTACTGAGCAGCTTGTGTTGGGGGGTTCATCTGTACTGAGGGGTCTGTGCTGGGAAAGTCAGTATATGCTAGGAGGGGAGTCTATAATTGGGGGTCTATGTTGGGTAGGGTTGTTCTGTGCTGGGAGGGTATTGATACAGAGGGGTTTGTGTTGGTGTGGTCAGTACTTTGGGGGTGGGCTGGGAGGGGAAATTTAGGGATGCTAAAGAGGATCCATACTATGGGGGGTATGGGCTTGTGGGGGGGGGGGGTGATTTGTACTCGGAAGAGGGGGTAATTTTACATGTATTCTATAAAGTGGCCTGTGCGTTAAATACCCCTGACCTGTACTATAGACACTAATTTTCCAAAATTGGAGAAGACAGAATTGGCAACCAACTTCTATCTTTCATTTTCAAGGTTTAACTGAAGAAACTGAAGGTAGAATCTGATTAGTTCCCATGTACAGCTGCTCCAGATTCTGGCTGTTCCAGTTCTGAACTGCACACATGGGCAGAGGGAGACACAAAATCAAAGCCATGCCTCTCCTCCTCCACAGCAGTGATTGACAGAGGCTCCCAACATTTGCCTTTTTTGTGTCTTTTGCTCTGCCTATGTGTGCAGTGCTGGAAGGGGTTGCACCTAAAAGTTTAGTTCGAAACAGGAACGTGCACAAAGTGGAGACTCCAGTGAGACCCCATAGGTCATGGCAGGCACAGGGGGTATCCACATAAAGCATGAGGAACATTGGAGGATTGGAGAAAAAAAATGTGCAGGTAAGCTCTGCTACCAACATCTCATTTTACAAAAACATGGCTGTATTATCACTTTGAAAGAGAAGTATGGCCAAAGCATTTTTAGTCATACTTCTCTTCTGGGTCCCAGGACTGCTTGCGTTCCTGTGACCCAGAGTCAGCATATAACAGGCTATTGTTCGCTGTCAGCTGATGTTACAGAGTTGATCCATTCTCTGGAAGGGTCCCAGCCATACTGTTGGGATGCACCCAGCTGCTTGATTTACAACTGGCATTGTCTCCTTGTAACTGGGAGCCAAAGCCAGCTGCACCCAACTCGTCTCCTGCCCGGTGCACTGGAGAGCACTGGAGGGGCAGAGTGGAGAGCGGTGACTGACTGAAGCAAACCGAGAGCTGGGTGATCAGTGGTCATGTGATTGCTTCGTTCTCAGGCTTAGAGCCGATGTGGGACAACTGCAGCATAGAGGTGGGTATTTTTTTTTTTTTATTCCTATACTTCTTTAAACTCCAAATGTTCTACATTGATCAAATGGCTAACATAGTATAAAACTGTACTACTCAGTCTTAGCTACACATTGACAAACACACATTTATTATTTAATGCTGATACATACCTATGGAATGCATCAAAGCAACATTTTACAAGATGATATACTTGCCCTGTTTATTTATCGATCTTTTAAATAAACCGTTTCACCGAAATGAAGAGGATTGTAAAACCGCTGTGACAGCTCAATGTTTATTTCACTCACCTGAAGCTAGTATATTAATTAAGTGATTTGTAAATCAGGGAAGAGGAAGGGAAAAAAAACCAGTTCAGAGAAATAATAAACACTCAACAGTAACATTTGCTCTAAAGTGTTGTGACAACTAGGTGGCACACTGTACATTTCTCATATAACGACTGTACATTTCGTCTTCTGATAACAATCCTGACAGTGCTGCTGCAGATCCCTGACACATTTCTTCCAGGGTATGGAAAGAGTAAGCACGCTCCTCCTTTGTCTCAAAATTCAGGACTCAAACAAGAACAACACAATCTGGCAGTGTATGCATCTACTGTACAATATCATACTTCCCAATTTTTGAGATGGGAACGAGGGACACCTATTAGCAAATGTATGTAAAAGAGAATTATACAAAAAAAAAAGAAGAGTTAAACTCACAAGTTTTTTTTTTTTTTGTGCTACTACTATTCCTTTATATTGGCTGTTGAAGTTTACAAATGCAACAATTTAGAAGCTGGATGAAAGGTTTAGCACTGGGAAACACTTTTGGAAAGATAAATAGTACATTACATATACAACTATATAGATCTGACTGAATGAGGAGGAATGAGGAGTAAAAAGGGACAGAGGGACTTTGTTCCAAATCAGGGTTAGTCCCTCGAAATCAGGAACAGTTGGAAGGTATGCAATATAGCAGTTACTGTATCTCAGCACAGTGCCTTCTCCTTACTACAAGAGCACGTTAAAGGGAATGTATAGTCTTTTTATATTTATATGGGAAATATGTTAGCTTAATCCTTTCTGGCCTACAATATTAATGCTACCCAGCAAAATGCACTTCTGGCCCACAATATTAATGCTATCCAGCAAAATACCCTTCTGACCCACAATATTAATGCTATCCAGCAAAATGCCCTTCTGACCCACAATATTAATGTTACCCATTGGAGCTTTCTTTGAAAGCCAGCAGCTTACATAAGTGGTTGCTTTTAACTCTTTGGCCTCGGGGCCTCCGGACATTTTAAGAGGTTTTAGATGGGGTAGGGTTTGTGATCATGTGACTGCTTTGATTGGCTGTCACAGCAGTCACATTATCAGGGAAAGCTCCCAATTGCAAGTAGCGAACAGGAGCTTTCTGTTAGTCACTGATAAGTGTGCTGGGAGTACACACAGTGCTCGCTTTTGTCACAGTTCTCTTTTGGTTTGGGTAAGCATATATGCAGGCTCTCAGTGGTAAGGCCCACCCTTTGAGTCCACCCTATGTGTGCAGCCGACAGGCTCAAGGTTCTTTACCTTCATGTATTCTATGCATGAAGGTAAAAAACCTTCTGTGTGCAGCAGCCCCCCAGCTCCCCCTCAATCCTTACCTGAACCCCCTCCATTCCAGTGATGTATTTGAAAGCCTCTGCTGTCTGGGGACTCTTCTTCCTCATTGGCTGAGACAGCTGAAGGAGCCTATTGGCTCCCACTGCTGTCAATCACAGCCAGAGAGCAAATGAGGACAGAGCAGGGGGTGGGGTGAGCCATTGCTCTATGTGTCTTATGGACGCACAGAGCAGCAGCTAAAACTACAATTGCGGGAGCGTGGAAAACACTCAGTTTCAATGCGCAGATTGAAGCATAAGGTCTCATGGATTATGGTTCATGGAAGGGTTGCTAGCATTGTTTGCGATAAGCAACGCCAAATTGAGAGGACATGGGAACTGTGGACAGCCTACGTGAACGTGTCTATTACTACATCTCATGCTGAATGCTTAGGTTATCTCTTCTTCCTGCGACTCCTAGGTCTCTTCTTCTCTCTTCTAATTTTTCCTACTTTTTTTTTCCTATTCCTCATTGCTTTCTGTTTCTACCTTTCGGAATTTTTCATGTGTACCCTTGGTAATTTATAGTAGCAGCCCACTAGACTAAATTGACTTATTTTCCAGTGTAGATGACTTGTTGTTGTTGAAGTTTTTTGATGTATGGTGACCACTTTATGTTTTATGTCAAGTTATCAATGCTTCCAGTTTTTCAGCAACTATGTCATGTACTGGATTACGTAATGGGGACTTTTCGGGCCCCTTGTTCAGTTTGCACTATGGAATACTATATTTCTATCTAATTTGGCTGTTTGCAAGTGATGTTTAACAAACTTCAATAAAAATGTATTTGACATTAAAAAAACTTCCTAATTAATGTGCTGTTGGTCATCATAAATAAAAAAAAAGGGAGGAGTACAGTACTGTCATATTGGCTAAACAAGGTCATGATTATAGCTGTATCTTTCAACACACACCTATTACTGAAATGTATGTATTACATACATGGACAGGGCATGTCAGTATCACCAAACTACATTAGACCACATTAATATGTTAAAAAAGGAAAAAATGCTTCTATCCAGGTTCCTCATGTGGCCTAAAGTCAACATCACAGGGTCTCTAGCTTCATGGTGTTTCAAGTCATTTAAGTTTGCAGAGAAGGTAAGAGTCATTTAATAAAGGAATAGAAACTGTTTACTTTACAATTGGATGTTACTAAATAAGGTGAACCTGTGCTCACTTTCAGTACCCAATCATAAAAAAGGGAACATTCTCTTTGCTAAGTGAATAGTCTCTTCTCCTTTACTAAATCAACTCCAGTTCATTATCTTCAGTAAACAAAAAAACTTTGGTATGGGAGGCTTATAACGACATTTGAAGACTGACAATGCGCAACCATTGTGAGGCCCTAGTTAATATCCAAAAACAAAAATGTAATATATTTCAACTTACCAGTCCTTAACCTCCCTGGCGGTATTCCCGAGTGTAGCTCGGGGTAAAATGTCAGTACCAAAAGCGGTAACCCCGAGCTACACTTGGGCTTACCATACGGCGCTGCATAGGGAGTCCCTGCAGAGCTTACCTTGTCCTTCGCTCCCGCGATGTGTCCCCTGCAGCATCCCCGGCCATCTCCTCCGGCCGATGCCGGCATCCGGCTTCTGTGTTCCGGTCCCTGTGACGTTGGGACGTACGGGCGCCGCCGGCGGTGGGAAATTTGAACATTTTAAAAAATTTCATTTTTTTCAAAACAAATTTTACATAGTAAAACATTGCTGTTTCAACCCATTTCACATACATATTGTCCCTAGTGCTTTGTCCTGTGCCCTGCCTGCATTTTGTCTGTTCTTTCTGCCTGGAAACTGAGAAACGTCCACGGCGTCCAAAAAGTGTCCCTTTATGTCAAAAGCGGGTTTAGATCAGCTAGAGAACAGCGATAGTAAATCAGAACCACTTGCAGAATTGAGTGATAATGATTTGTGGGGAAATTCGTCATCAGACACTGAAAACGATTTTGCGACTTTGCTCAGCAATGTGCGAACTTGGCGCTCTATTTCAAATTTCAGTGTTTTTGGTTTGATTATATTATTGAATTAAATGTATTATTATTTTATTATTATTTTTTATGATTATTTATTACATTATAATTTATGATGTCGTGTTTCAAATTTTATCATACCCGGGATGTTTAATAGACTCTTGTTCGGACAGATTTCAGTGAGTTATTCCTAAAAATTACAGCCTACAATAAAAAAACTACATATTTCCATGCAAAATAATGGTACCGCTTTCAGCACCAAAAATCTGAAATAATCATACCGCCTGGGAGCTTAAATTTGATTAATTTTCTGTTTTTTTAGGCCTCTTGCCCTTTATTTTCACCTAGTGATCCTGCCAATAACACACTTTCTATATAAAAAATGAGTGCGCTGTACACTAAATAATCATAAACAATATTCAATCAAATAAATGCTGCTACATAAAATATGCATAAATTAATTTAAATGACATAAGTCCACATTCATATATTAAATAATTTAAAGTTCCAAAATCCAATAACACAGTGCTGTGTGCTAAAGAAATCCTCCAATGGAAAGTGCATAGGTGTCCACAAATGTTTGACACAAAAGATAAAATCAGCCTCTTACCAGGCACTTTGATCTCCAATCAAGAGATAAAACAAGCAGATGGTGTTCAGATCCCACACTGACACCCTAGTTAGCCAAATCAAGGAGATGAATAGGAGATGAATGGACAACTGCCGGTTCACTTGAACAAATCCATCACATCAGACAGCTCTCCGCATCATGCAAGGAAAGGTTTAAAACAGAAGAAGAAAACTTCATAGTGTAACCCAATAAACCAGCAAAAAATGTATTAAAGTGTTGCACTTACATAGATAAGGTGCATAAAGGCAGTGTGAATATTAAAAATTCCCGCGGGGTCAGACCTCCGGCTGGAATGAAGTGATGTCACAGAAAGCACTGCGTTTCTCCAAAAATGGTGTCCTCTGGGAGAATGGCTCTCCCAGAGGACAATTGTTTTTTAGAATTTCAGTTCAGTGCACAGGATGTCACCAGTGCACTGGATTTCTGGTATGATCAGCAGGTATTCTCTGTACTTGCTGAACAAAAAGAAAACAAAGGTGGCCACCAAATCTAAGTACTGGTAAGCTGCAATAAGTTACATTTTTATTCTTTGGTTTTCATATACTTTAACCAATTACAAAACAAATAGTTTTGGCATAAGATACAGTATATTTTAATTTTTAGGAATACATTTTTGTTTCCTTGTCATTTGCTGTAATAGTTGGGGTTTGTTGGGGTTACTTGAAGCATAAGGTACATCAATAAACGGTGCATTGCTTACTATTACAGAATACTTTCTGTGTTGCTGAATGCAAATTGTAGCTCAACAAAAATATGATCAACTATTCAAATTCCCAAGCATTATGCACAATAATTGCTTTGGATGGTAATAGATAGTTGGATGAAATAATGTTGTCCTAATTACAGTGCAGAACATTACAAATGGTAGAAGAGGGAGGAGTACAATGTTATTCATCCTGATATCTGACTGATATACAGTTGTGACCAAAATTATTCAACCCCCACTGAAATTGAGTGTTTTGGCCAGTTTGACATTGCTTTTGATCATTCAGTCATCTTGCTTACATTTACATTAAAGAGGCACTTGTAGGTCAGACAAATATAACATAACAGTTATAATGAAATAACCACAAATGTCTTTTCTGTGCTCACAGCATTATCAGTTTTATTCAACCCCCAAGTGACATTCAATCTTAGTACTTAGTACAGCATCCTTTTACAGTTATAACAGCTTTTAAACGTGAAGCATAGCTTGACACAAGTGTCTTGCAGCGATCTACGGGTATCTTCGCCCATTCTTCATGGGCAAAGGCCTCCAGTTCAGTCACATTCTTAGGCTTGCGCACTGCAACTGCTTTCTTTAAGTCCCACCAGAGGTTCTCAATCGGATTTAAGTCTGGTGACTGCGATGGCCACTCCAAAATGTTCCAGCCTTTCCTCTGCAACCATGCTCTAGTGGACTTGGAGGTATGCTTGGGATCATTGTCCTGTTGAAAGGTCCAACGTCTCCCAAGCCTCAGGTGTGTGACGGACTGCATCACGTTTCCATCCAATATCTCCTGGTACTGAAGAGAATTCATGGTACCTTGCACACGCTGAAGCTTCCCTGTACCTGCAGAAGCAAAACAGCCCCAAAGCATGATTGACCCTCCACCATGCTTCACAGTAGGCAAGGTGTTCTTTTCATCATAGGCCTTGTTCTTCCTCCTCCAAACATAGCGTTGATCCATGGGCCCAAACAGTTCTAATTTTGTTTCATCAGTCCACAGAACACTATCCCACAACTTTTGTGGTTTGTCCACATGGCTTTTGGCATACTGCAGTCGACTCTTCTTATTCTTTGGAGACAGCAAGGGGGTACGCCTGGGAGTTCTGGCACGGAGGCCTTCATTACGCAGTGTGCGTCTTATTGTCTGGGCTGAAACTTCTGTACCCACATCTGACAAATCTTTTCTCAGTTCCTCAGCAGTCACACGGGGACTTCTCTCCACTCTACGCTTCAGGTAGCGCACAGCAGTCGAAGTCAGCATCTTCTTTCTGCCACGACCAGGTAGCGTTTCAACAGTGCCCTTTGCCTTGAATTTGCGAATGATGCTTCCTAAGGTGTCTCTTGGTATGTTTAACATCTTTGCAATCTTCTTATAGCCATTGCCCTTCCTGTGAAGAGAAATCACCTCTTCTCTTGTCTTCCTGGACCATTCTCTTGCCTTCACCATGTTTGTAACCACACCAGTAAATGTCTAGAAGGAGCTGAGTATCACAGTCATTTTAAAGCTGCCTAATTGGTGCTTATTATGCTTGATTGCTGCTCGGTGACATCCACAGGTGTTTTCAATACCTGATGGAAAGCACCTGTATGAACCTCTGTTCTTCAGAGTGGTAGTCTTTAAGGGGTTGAATAATTGTGGCAATGAAGAAACCACATAAGAACCATTTACTACTGTATTACATAAACAATTGATGTCATTTTAGTTGCATTTGGGTAGTTACAACGTCCTTGTAGGATTTGATTCTGAATACAATTCCAAATGTACACTATAGTCCCTAAACCCCTTTACAGCATTGGGGGTTGAATAATTTTGGTCACAACTGTAGGTCACCTTTGTAAGGGTAACTTTGAAAATGTACCTATAAAGGTCTTGTACTATAGACTCTATGCACTGTACTCTGTGGAAGATATAACAGGTTACTGCCAATCAATGTAATAATGCAATGTAAAGAAAACACTTTAATGGTGGCCACGCATGCTTCAATTTTTTAATCTGATAAATGTGCAATTTAAATAAAACTATCAAATCTGAAAACAACAGTATAGTCATAACTTTTCTTCTAATCGATTTAGACTCAGTTTCTATTGCCTTCTTGAGGATTAACCCCCCTTCTTGACCAGGCCATTTTATGAGTTACGGCGCTGCGTTACTTTAACTGACAATTGCGCGGTCATGCAACTCTGCACCCAAATGAAATTTACATCCTTTTTTCCCCACAAATTGAGCATTCTTTCGGTGGTATTTGATCACATGTGCATTTTTATTTTTTATGCTATAAAAAAAAAATGGCCGACAATTTTGAGAAAAAAAGCAATATTGTTGACTTTTTGCTATTAAACATGTCTAGTAAAAAAATTTAAAAAGTAAAATGTCATCATAAATGTAGGCCAAAATGTATTTTGCTGCATGTCTTTGCTAAAAAAAAAAAAAACAATAGGCGGAAATTAATTGGTTTACGCAAAAGTTATAGCGTTTACAAATGGCGGAATATATACTGGGATTTTTTTATTTTTACTAGTACTGGCGGCGATCAGCGAATTATAGTGGGACTTCAGGGACTGCGGGACTGCGGCAGGCATTCTGACACTGGGGGGAACTGACTTGGTGTCACTGACATCCCCAGTGACACCGATACAGTGATCAGTGCTAAAAAAAAGTACCTACACTGTACTAATGGCACTGGGCAGGAAGAGGTTAACATGTGGGGCGATCAAAGGGTTAACTGTGTGCTGTTTTACTCTGTGCTGTATCTGTGTGCTTCACTGTAAGCACACTGCTTTGGAAAGCTGTGCTGTGCACAGCCATCCAAAGTAGTGTGCACAGTTCTCCTCCTCGTCAGAGATGCTTGTGAATCAGTGGGTGCCAATGAGTAATCAACGGCTGGGACCAGCGCACCCCTACCCGGAAATGCAAAATAACGCATATATACGTGATTTTACGCACCCGTGCTGCCCTGTAGCAGTATATCTGCTATAGGGCGGTCAGGAAGCGGTTACAAAGGAACGATCACTCTTTTTTAATATAACATCAGCAGCTACAAATACTGCTGCTGCTGACTTTATAAAATAAGATACTCACTGGTACCTGGGCTCCGGTGCTGTCTTCCCACATCTGGTTCTTCTTACTGTTGTGGGTCTCTGGTGCTGCCATTTTGGATATAGGAGCTAACTGTGACTTTCTGAGGATCTCTGAGATTGCGTGCAGTTTTGGGACTTGGTCTTCAGCCTCCTCGGATGTGTGACGTGTCCCAGGAGGCTGTGGGCAGGGGCATACCTAAATGCACATAATTCTCACCTACTCGGGAATTGAGGAAGTGGGAGTGGGTACTCAAAAAAATTAGGGATGGGGGTGTGGAAGTGAATAGGCGGCACATTCACTTCTGAGTAAGGCCTGTTTCACACGGGCTCCAGCTTGTATAAGAGCAGTGTGAACAGTAAGCTCTGACAAAGCATTTGCAGAGCTTTCAGTAAGCTTTATTGACGCTTTTAAAATACCATTCAGCTCCAGTTTGATAATGCTGAACACAGATCCTAATAGGAGTGCTGACGGCCACTTTAGACAAGCTGTTAGCAGGCTTCAGCACATCTTGAAACTTGCTGAAAGCTTGTTGAAAGCCTGCTGAAGCCTGATAATAGCTTTCTTAAAATAGCAATCAACACTCCTATTAGGAGTGTTAGGCAGCTGGGTGGTGTCAGACTCTCCTTCCCGGTCCTCATCACGGCTTTGGCAGTGCCTGGGGGATGTAAAGCTGTGGTGGTGAGTGCTGGAATGGAGGATAGTATAAAACAGGTGAGTCATCCTTGACATGGTGGGGGCTGCTGGATGTTTTCTGATTGTCCAGCGGGGGGTTGGTTGTGTAGGGCTGCTGGGGAGGGGGGAGGTATGAAAGAAGGGGTGGCTGGGGGGGAGTGTGATGGGAGGTCGGCCGATTTTTGTGCCTAGGGCAGCACAAAAACAAAATATACAGTGAATAATAAAGTGTTGCGCTACTCAATATATACCTTAATTCAAAACTATAATAAATATAAATAATGAATAAACCTTAATTCATATATAATAAATAAATCAAAATCCCTGATAAACTTTCATTGTGGCCGTGCTTCAATTCACTTCATAAATATATTTGCTTCAGTGATCTTCAAAATATCTGTGTGCCTCACCAACGTGTCCCACCACTACACATATGGATAGCTGCTCACCTGAGAACCAGGACATATATTCCAAAATATACTGTACAGGTAACATGTACTTATTAATTCCCAAATATGGACTCAAGATGGCAGTACGTCTCCTGCTGTAATCCTCCTCCACATTGGTAATCTACTCCAATTTTTAATGTCTCCGCTCCTTCTCCTCCACTCGGTATCCCCATAAGGAAGAGAAATAAATAGCCTCCAAATGTGCCACATTTACACTCACAATATAAGATAAATGAAAAGTGCTTTATATCTAATAACCGTACTTCCAGTCCATGGCTTCATGCTGGAAGTGATGTCACTAAGCTCCGCCTCTTGCATTATGCCACTACCCACGTGGCTTTTTGTTGTTGTTTTATTTTTCCCCTGAAGAAGCCACGTGGGTAGTGGTGTAACGTGTGGGGCAGAGTTTAGTGACAGCATGGACCGAAAGTCTGCTTACAGAAACACTTTTCATTTATCTTATACTGTGAGTGTGAGTCCATGTGTATACATGGACAGTGAAGTATGAATGAGCTTCAGAAGGAATCTTTTTTGAAAGATTAAGAATGGTTGGGTGTTTAGCTTTGCCTGGAAATAGGCTTTAGTATAAAATGAGGCCTGTTATTTTTAAAGTGGTTTTAAACCTCAGACATGAAATAGGAACAAAGCATATCCCTCTATAGTTTGTACTTGTCTTTATTAAGAGCACTAAGTGTAAATTCTGTTTGCTGCTTTGTTTCATTGATATCAGCATGAATCTCTTCTGACAAGTATTCCTGACACCAAGAAAGAAATGGTGACAGGGGAAGGCCCTTCAGCAGATCGGCAGCCTCAGCTCTGTTCCTGTGCGCTGTGCAGAGGGGGTGTGTCCTTTCCCTCCAAGCAGCTCTCAAAGCTTTCCTCACTGAACTTTGCAGTGTGTAACTTCAGCTCTCCACCCATTTTTTTCTGAATTCTCAGGCAAGCTTTAGAAATTCAGCACTTTGAACGGATGTAGAGAAGAGAACACAGCAGATAAACAGGTACAACTTACAATATAATTGCCAAAAGTATTGGGAAACCCTTCCAAATCATTGGATTCAGGTGTTCCAATCACCTCCATGGCCACAGGTGTAAAAAAATAAAGAACCTAGGGATGCAGACTGCTTCTACAAACATTTGTGAAAGAATGGGTCGCTCTCAGGAGCTCAGTGAATTCATACATGGTACTGTGATAGGTTGCCACCTGTGCAATAAGTCAACTGTTAGTGGTATTATAACAAAGTGGAAGCAACCGGGAACAACAGCAACTCAGCCACCAAGTGGTAGGCCACATAAAATGACAATGCAGGGTCAGCACATACTGAAGCACACAGTGCGCAGACGTCACCACCTGTCTGCAGAGTCAATAGCTACTGACCTCCAAACTTCATGTGGCCTTCAGATTAGTACAACAACAGTGCGTAAAGAACTTCATGAAATGGGTTTCCATGGCTGAGCAGCTGCATCCAAACATTACATCACCAAGTGTTAGATGCAGTGGTGTAAAACACACTGCCACTGGGCTCTAGGGCAGTGGAGATGTGTTCTCTGGAGTGAAAAATCACGCTTCTCTGTCTGGCAATCTGATGGACATGTCTTGTTTTGGTGGTTGTTAGGAGAACAGTACTTGCCTGACTGCATTGTGCCAAGTGTAAAGTTTGGTGGAGGGGGGATTATGGTGTGGGGTTGTTTTTCAAGGGTTGGGCTTGGCCCCTTAGTTCCAGTGAAGAGAACTCTTAAAGGCGTCAGCATACCAAGACATGTTGGACAATTTCATGCTCCCAACTTTGTGGGAACAGTTTGGGGATGACCCCTTCCTGTTCCAACATGACTGTGCACCAGTGCACAAAGCAAGGTCCATAAAGACATGGATGAGTGAGTTTGGGGTGGAGCAACTTGACTGACCTGCACACAGTCCTGACCTCAACCCGACAGAGCACCTTTGAGATGAATTAGAATGGAGACTGCGAGCCAGGCCTTCTTGTTTGACATCAGTTCCTGACCTCACAAATGTGCTTCTAGAAGAATGGTCAGAGATTCCCATAAACATACTCCTAAACCTTGTGGACAGCCTTCCCAGAAGAGTTGAAGCTGTTATAGCTGCAAAGGGCGGGCCAACTCAATATTGAACCCTATGGACTGACACTGTGATGCCATTAAAGTTCATGTGCGTGTAAAGAGAGGCATCCCAATACTTTTGGCAGTATAGTGTATGTAGTAGGATTTGTTACATCTCTATGTATCACCGAAGACCAGTCACTTCACTAGATATATGTAAGGATTTACGACCCACCAATATAGCACAATTATTATTATTATTATTTTTATTAATAATATTATCATTAGTTACATCTGTATAAACAGCATGGATTTATCCACATTCATCCATAAACCTAATAATGGAATTATTAATTAAACTATGAGCTAAAAGGCACAAATTGTTGTAAATCATTAGATATAATAGGCCAATTTAATCGAACTATTGCCAAGTATTCCTAATGTAGCACCTTCTGAGTTAGTGTAGGTTGCTAGGCAAATTTAATTTGGCTCCTCTGTAGTCAGAAAAGCAGGAGTTGATAACTTTAGCCTGCTCAGTGTCTCACAGACAGCTGCTCTGATTGCTCCCTCCCTGCGTTCTGGAGGATTCTAGAATTATAGTGGGTGCAACTGGAATATTTATGTTGATCCAGCTAATCCCTGGAGAGGCATGATCAGTAGATAGCTGGAGAGTTGAAAAATAGTCTATGGCTTGGATCAGAGTCTAGTCCTTCCAGAGGAGATCCCAGTCCAGGGGCTCTGTCCCTAAGGACAGGCTTCTGGGAATGCTGTTCAGGAATCATTGAGGTCCCAGCTGGAGCATAAGCTGGGAACCTATTCTCAAAGCCTGGTTTGAGAGTTTCTTTTGGGTGTGGAGAGCTCACTGAAGAGTACCCAGGGGAAAAGTGTCCAGCTGTCCAGAACATGCAGGCGTGAATGCCACCTAGCTACCAGTGGCTAAATGAAGCAGAAGGGGAGCAAAGGAAAGGTATGTGCTTTTGCATGGGCAAAGCACAGGTTTGTGTTAACATTTTTACCTTTGTGTTAATATTTTACCTTATCACTGGTTATTTCTCCATTATGTTCTTCTATTTTATTTCATTTCTAGTATTTTTGGAAAATCTGAAATAAAATGTGATATAAAAAAATGCCTTTCTGGCCCAATATTCTATTTCCTTTCTGGAGATGGAATATTGGGAAACAGTGGAAGTTGATGTCCTGTTAGTCTCATACTGTACCTATGCCGGCAATGCAATATACTGTACTGGATCCAGTCTAACTCCTGTATCAAAATGGGAACCATCAACCAGAACTTGAAAAAAACCCTGCTTTTTCCCAAAAGTGATGGAACAGCAGAGGCCAACCAATTTGCTCTGAGCTGGATGCCAAAAAATATCCCCTTATGGCATGTAAAATGGATCATCCATACAAAGATATTTTTCATGTAATTTGAATTGCTAATAAAAAAAAGCACCACAGGCAGGTAGCAGACACCATTATGTGGTCTCTTTACTTTTGGGATCTACTGCTTCCACTCCCAGTGCAACCTGATACTGCTGGGCTTGGCTGAATGATGACTCCTATGCCTGCCATCCACAATTCAGCACTTGGTCCCCAATCAGGTCAAGTGCAAAGCCTGAGTGCTGGAAGTATGGTATGTCCAGACCCTCCAACATGAGACATACGATAAATAGAAAATGCTCCACTTATAATTATCTCTCTGCCTGTTTGAGTATACCTGTAATTTGAGCAAAGCCTTAACACAGGATTTGAATAGCCAAGCTAAGGAGAATGCAATTATAAGGTAGCAAGATAAGTAATGGCAGAGTATATTGTACCTACTGGAGTGGGTAATTTTTGGGTGATCTGCACGCTTAGGCCATCGCAGGTTAAATAGTCAGAAAGTGAATACTGTCCACAAACAAATGTAGTGAGAGTACCAATAAAATATTACCAGGATCTGATTTCTAAGTTTGCTTTATTGCGTATGTGTAAAATTCCAACACATTTTCAGGGCTGCCCACACCACAGTTTTTCAGGACTGATAGTATTTAAATACTTATGACAAATTTAGAGTGTTGAGCTTGAGTCCTGTGGTGAAAGGCATGGAATATATTATGAATGGGTTAATACTTACATGGGAATTAGTTTCCAAAGGTTATTGACTTCTGGTGTCAACTCTAGCCCAGAAGCTTCCTTAATGGATCTATGCCAATTTTTTTCCTTCTTTTCAGTGCCATCACCCATAACCTTTTGGTTCTTAGAAAGTCAAAAATGGAGGGGGGGGGGGGCAGAAGCAACACAGCCGGATACAAGAGATGGCAGACAAGGAAGGGGCAGTCCCTGTATGAATCCTGCTACCAACCTATGATGTGACCTTGTTTTTTTATTTTAATTTACTATGGAGTCACTCCAAAGCCAGTCCTGACATTAAAAAATAACTACCAAATACATTGTGAAAGTAAATAAATGGTGAAAAAAACTTTCATCGCAGGTGTGTCTCTTGAATCCTTATATAACTATAAAATTGCAATTACATAATTATAATAGCTTATAGTAAGTAAACATTTGTAATAGTAAACATTACAAGGATATCTTCCCTCATTAGACATCCCATTGAAGCATCTCATGATAGCAGCTAAAATGTATAATTACAACTAGAAAATTGGCAAATATTTGGAGAAAAATCAGTGAAACGCCGTGGCCTTTAAAAATGACTTATGGCCTTATTGAAATTTTTTAAAACTGTACATGGAAAATAAAGACACTATCAATACCCCTGATACAATATTATTCCTAAGATCCACTAAGATAGCAAGATACTAATAAAGTCTTGTGTAAGAGAAAAATACTGAATATAAAAAATTTCCTTTTTTTTTGTTTTCTCTCTTTTCCCCTTTTAGCTTATTCTCACTCTCTTAGTAAGAACACTCCTATTTATAAACTTCTGGAAAGAATTGTAACAGTATATGTACCTATGCATGATTGTAATATTATTTTTGATCTTTTAGAAACAAGCAAGTAATCTGTGCATATATTTTGTCATATGGGAATATGAAGTCCTGAGGAAGTGTTTTTTTTTACCACAAAACGTGTTGACAGCAAACGTATGTCATTATTGCTCTGATGACACACAAGTATTTTATTGTGAATATCTATGCGATCTATATGGATTGTAAATCCTTTTGCTTGGGTGTTTTATATCACCCTTGATTACCCATAACTTTTCCTCTTTTCTACTTTGTACTGAAAATAACTTGTCTCATTGAGACATTGGAGGTTATTTACTAAAACTGGAGAGTGCAAAACCTCAGCTTCCAGGTTTAATTGCCCAAACATAATCGAACAAGCTGAAGTTAGAAACTGATTGGCTACCATGCACAGCTGAACCAGATTCTAAGTACTTTAGTTATAGTAAATCTCCCTAGATTAATCAAGATTCATTGTTTTATGGATATCGTACATCTAAACTACATCAGCCTGCTGTAATATATATCAATATCTGTTATGTATCCCAGCATTACAACCAACCTCATGCACTCCTCACCTGATGCCCAAAGGCACAGAAGTGTCAGCATCAAAGTTACCGATACCATCTTTGGAGATCTCATCTTGTCATTCGTAAGATGTGTAAGATGTGTGTCCTTGTATAGGGCAAGAAAAAGTAATTATATTTTATGCTTTCTTTGTGCAGCTTATTTAATAATTCTGAAACACACCTTTCTTGGCTGAAACCCCAATAAAATCATTGCCTAACTGTCACCCTGTATCATTACAGAGTTATGTTCTCCCAATAAAAAAAAACCCTATCATTAATATTAGCATACATAGCTATTGTCTTGACTTGGAGCTTTTTGGGAAATTATATTTGACTCCATTCACAAAGTTTTAATACAAGGATAAAGATCTTTATTTTCAGGCCTGTAACTATTATTTTCAGATCTCCATGAATTCACCTGAAAATAATTGTCACTTTTTTGGAAAATAAGGATAATTTTTTCCGCTCTGTTAAGCTTGTGAATTGAGCCTACTGTATTTTATACATTTACCTTGTGAGCTCACTTTTGAGTTGTGATTGTAATATTTAATTTAAAGCGGAATTCTCTTAAACTCAAAAGAGGTGTAGCGAATTTATTTTTAATTCAACACGTTTTGAGCAATATAGTGTTTTATTGATAAGTAAAGCTAGAGTTCTGATATAAAGAGAATCCTTTGAATGGCCAAATTGACAGGCTCTCTTTACATGCCACCTCCCCACACTCTTTGATACTTGCCTTCACTGCATTTCCCCACTGCCCTTTTTGTTGGCAGATCCTCAGAAATATCAAGTTCTTCAAAGTGTGAAGGACCATGTGACCTTCTCCCGTTCTTTACAGGATACAGAACAGCCAATCACCAAGCCTGAACCCTATCACATGGAGGAATGGGAAACAAATATTACTTCTGTGTAGGCTCAGACACAACTGAGCCTACATAGGATTATACTTAGGGTCCCCACAGGCGAACAGAGCATGGGGGGGGGGGGGGAGGGACTGATCAAGGCAAAGGACAAAAATGTAATGAATTTTGCATGGTATTAGTTGTTGTAGCTTAATTGGTTTTCTTTTTCACACATTTTCCTTCTTTATTTTCTTCTACTGATCCTGCCTGGAGCACACTTCTTGTCCTAGGGTGACAACCATCCTTAGAATTGGAGGTCAAACCTGCTCTGCCAATTGCCTGATCTTCTGCTGTAACACACCATTTCCTCAGTGAGCACAACACTACCATATACATAAGTCATAGTCATGTGGTTACACACATTGAAGGGAATTTATTTAAGCTGGCCATAGATACATGAGAATTTGAATGGTTCAGCAGGCACTGGCTGAATTTTGACTGTTTCCACTCAGATAGGACTGTTGGAAAATCTTCTTTTAATCGGTGCCTTCAGTTAATCAGCTGAAGAACTGATCATTATACTTCGACAGGGAAGAAGTCCATGCTGTCAGAAAACAAGCACAGCCACCATCCCCCTCACTTGTGTGGATGGGGAAATCCATGGTTTTGTTTTATTTTTATTTTTTTGATTGGCCCTCTGGCTGACTGGTAAAAAGCAATCAATGTATGGCCAGCCTAAGAATGGAGCAGCCAGAAACTGAATGAGTTGTGCATGGCAACCAATCAGCTGATACTGTAGCTTTCATTTTCAAAGCTTAAAGAAGAACTTGGGGATAACCAAAAAAATCACCAATTAGTACACCCCCTGCACAAAACACTAAATAGTTAATAACATTTTGAAAATCCTTACCCTTTAAGAGAAAAGTCTAATTAAATTTTCATGACCTCATCTCTGTTATTCAGAAGATAACACCATCTGCTCTGCTAAGAGAAGGTGTAACAGCAAGAATTATATTATATAGTCCCCTCTCTCTCTGCAGTAAAAGGAAACTACATTTCCCATCATCCACATAGAATTGTAGTGAATGTGGGTGGGTACCCTAGGCCTATACAAGTTGAATGTGGCTGAGAGGCTTGGTCCACCCACCACTGCAAGTGAGGCTGAAATACATCACTGCTTTCTGGAGAAAGAACTACAGAAGGGATGGTTACTGGGATAATGCACTTAGCTGTTGCACCCCCTCTTTTTTGTGTTTATCCAATATGCTGTTGGGACTACCCCAGTCCTCAGAGAGCAACAAAGTATAGTGTATTTATATCTACAGTGAAGAAACAAATGTGTAGAAAGATCTCATTTTAGATCACTATTCTCATGTGCAGGAGGTGTTTTGCTTTGTTTACACTGTATCTGAACTATGTGCTGGGAGGGACGTTGAGAGAAATTAATAAGAGGATTTATGGTGGCATTTCTACTCAGGGGTGGAGGGTGGGGGGATAGGATTTGTGCTTGGAGGGGGGATTTTGGGGGGAATACATTGATTTACAGTGCGGTAGTATTTATAGTACAAGGGGAGGGCGGTTTGGAAGAGGGGTGCATATAATTTGTGCTATGAGGTTTTTTGGGGGGTGGGGGGATGGGAGAGAGGATTTACAGTGGCATTTTACTAGATGAGGATTTATGGTGGCATTTGTACTAGAAAAGGTGGTGGGGATTCAGGAAGGGGTGAATAGGATTTGTGATTGGAGGGGGTTTTGGGAAGGGGAAAAGAGGATTTATGCTGGAACTTGTATTAGAAGGGGAGATTGGGAGGGGGTGGATAGGATTTGTGCTTGGAGGGGGGATTTGGGAGGAGGTATAAGAGGATTTGTTCTCTGAGAAGGGATTTATGGAAGACAAGTTGAGAGGGGTTTGTGCTAGAAGGAGGGATGGAAGGGGGATCTATGCTGTAGGAAGGAGTTGGTGAGAGAAGAGAATGTGTGTTGGGGGAGTTGGGGAGAAGAAGATTTGTTCCAAAAGGGGAGGGGGATTTTTGTGTTGGGAGAGGAAGGGGATTTATGCTGAGAGGGATGTTGGGAGTGATATTTGTGCTAGAAGATGGAAAGGATTTGTGCTGAGAGGGTGAATTTGAGGGGATGGGGAAATGATTTGTGCCAGGACAAGGATAAGAGGTTGGTGGAAGAGGATTTATGCTGAGAGGAAGTATGGGGTGAGAGGATCTGTGCTGGGAAGGTGGATTGGGCGAAAGGATTTGGAGGGGAGAGGGTTTGTACTAGAAGGGATATTTGAGGGGGGAGGAGAGGATTTGTGCCAGGAGGGTAAGTCAATTTATGTTGGGAGAGGGGATTGTGATGGATAACATTTGTGCTACAAGGGAGGGGAGGATTTCTGCCAGGAGGAGAGATTTGTTTAAGATACCTGTAAAAGGTTTAGTCCAGAGTGGAGCTTAGCTGGGGGTTGAGGCATTCACATAGTGAGGCAGGCCGGGTTATCAACAAATCTTGACAGCAAGGTACAAAGTCATAATGCAGAAGTGTGGTTGGAGGCAGGCAGGGTCATACATATGCTGGGAGAGTAATGTAAAACTGTCAGGCAAAGAGTAATCCAGGAATCAGGCAGAGGTCAAAGTATAGACCTTCAGTAGCTCAGCTGTATTGCACGCACAGCCAAAAGAGCATTTCTCAGCATCAACACAATCCAGTATTGTTAGTATCAAGGCATTTTTCAGAGTGTGGACACTCAGCCTTGGTTCACATATATGCGGCCGTGCGGGCCGCGTTTTGCGCAGGCGCGATAGCCCATTCATTTGAATGGACTCCCATGCACCGTGACACACAGGGAAGAAGTCCCTGTACTTTTTAAAATGCAGCCCACACGGGAACCTCGGTTCCCAGTAAAGTTGTGTTTTCCAGTGCTGGCGGCGTGCCATTAGAACTAAGGGCCCCCGCCCGTGGATCTGCATTCCCTAGTGTGGGTGGTGTGGCTGCACGGATTTACGTGCGGATCTGCAGTGGCACCACCCACACATATGTGAACCAAGCCTTAGAGACGGACCTTCGGTTCATAACATTGGATGATAGATCTACACTGAGATGAGATGGTGACTGTATTTTTCTGAGATATGGTAGATATATAGATTAAGGTCATTACATCCTGAAGGATCAAATAGGGATTATGTATAGTTACATCTTATGCATAATTCTTCAAGGAAGTCTAATGTATCTTTTTAGCCTTCTAGCCTTCTATAGTAATATAGGGGTATTTGGTCTGACTGGTATGGGCTAATACATTAGTGTAACATCTTTTATAATGGTAACAGCATTACCCTAGGAAAGAACAGAATAGAAGTTGTAAACTATTTTAATCTCCTAGGCTCTCCTATGAACAAGGAAGCAACTAGCAGTGAGGAAATATTCCGCAGAATCGCACTTGGTAGCTACACAATGAAGACTCACAACAAAGTCAAATGCAAATAAATTACATTAATAACAAAGATCAGACTTGTCTATGCTCTCATTTTCTCAGTTGTCAATTATGGTTGTTAGAGCTGGACACTACAGGAACAAAATAGAAAGAAGATCAACTCATTTGAGGTTTGGTGCTTTGGAAGGGATCAAACTGGCTAGGTCACTAGAAGCCCAAATGATGAAGTTGCAACTGTCCTATTTTGGTCACACTATCAGAAGGGAGAGATAACTGCAGAAGGAAACAATGTTTGGGAAGATTGAAGTAACCAGGTGAAGAGGGAGACTGACTACTAGGTGGATGGACACATTGACTACAGCTGTGGGGATGACATTGGAGGATCTCACAAGACTAGCACAGAGCCGATCTCTTTTTAGAGCTCTTATTCATCAAGTCGCTAGGACTTGGAGTTGAGTTTATGGCACCTAATAATAATACATATTTTTTTCTCTTGGGGGGGAGGGGGGTTAACTCAAGGCAACCAGAGAAGATAAAGGTATGCAACATATTCAGCACAATGCAATGTGAAATGTGGGAGTGTACAGCACTGGTGGGGGACTCCAAAAGAGAAGGTACAGTAAGTATAGATCTCTACCCTTCATTTTCTTTAGGATCTCCTCCCTCCATGAAACACACACATCATTCAAACCAGACAGTTCAAAGTAAGGGGAAGTCCTCCTTCAGCTGTGTCATGTAATTGGAGGAGGAGAAAAGGAGAGCAGTGGCTGCAGTGATTGGGGAGTACAGTGGCTGTCAGTGCTAGCTGCTGCACCACAAATGCTCTGGGGGAGTTTGGACACCCTTCCAACCCTCTATTATCTATGCCCCTGAAAATTTAATAGAGGGGTCCTAATGGAATTTATTGTTCAGGTAGGTTCTAAACAGGGACGGACTGACAACTCATGGGGCCCCCGGGCAATAGGGGATCATGGGGCCCCTGTGTCCTTGCCCAAACTCAAAAAAGCCTATGAAAAAGGTACCAGGGGCATCTCATGGGGTCCCCTACTGACCCTGGGCCCTCGGGCAGTGCCCGAGTTTCCAGATGGTCAGTCTGCCCCTGGTTCTAAATCACTGGTGGGTCAACTAAAGGAGATTTATGGCTAGATTATACTGCACACGGCCACCCTTATACTTAAAGATAAAAAGTCACCCAGAAGGGGAAGTTACGGTTGTTTGCATCCTCCCCCTGCCACATTTGCCACTTTTTGGGGGGAGAGGGGTGCAGGTACTTGTTATGAGAGGTACCCACTCCCACTTCTGGGTCAGATCACTGTGGTGATCTGTGAGATTGTTCGGCCCCCTCCTCCCTCCTTTGACCTGTCATGTGTCCCAGAAGGCTGCGGGACCATTCACAAAGTGCAGCATGGCGTGCGCATGCTCAGTAGGAGACTCGCTGTGAAACCGGGAAGGCTTCCCTGCCGGTTTCCCTTACCTAAGATGCTGTTACCTAAAATGCTGGCGCCTGCACCCGAAGCAGATTGAAGAATTGGCTCAGGTGAGGACATCAGTGGATCTCTGGACAGGTAAGTGTCCTTATATTTAAAGTCAGCAGCTACAGTATTTGTAGCTGCTGATTTTTTATTTTTTGTGGGAGACTCGAGATCTTCTATAAGTGTCATTTTCACTAGCAAATCACATTTCCTGTGTTCATCAAGTAAACTACACTTGTTAAGACTTCTGTCTCTTTATTTTTATGTCACGTGACGAGTCACCAAAGTTGATTTGATACTCTAATTAATCTACAATTTAAATTATAATGTGATTGTATTTTTATGCAGCTATTGTAAGTACAAATTATCATATTAATCAGGCTAATTATGTCAATTTGAAGACTGAAAATAACATATAATTATATTTTTGTTGAATCTATAGAAGGCCTCAATGATGGAAAACTTTCTTACTTGATTATTTAAGTGAAGTTTTCAATCAACACGAAAAGCGAACAGACACACACCAATGAGGTCACATCTCCCTTAAAGTGATTGTACACCCTCACCTTATAAAACAACCCTTTCCGTTTAAAATAGAAATGAAAGGCAAAACATTTGTGTATAGATAGAAAAAAACCCATAATAAACACCTTTTTTCCCTTTTTTTATAAGTGATCACATTCCCTCTGTTCTCAGCTTCATAAGAGCTGGAGGAGGAGGAAACGCAACACATTGATCTTCCCAGTGAAAGTCTGCGCAAGGTGAGGGGGGCATGTCAGGACAAGCCTGATCATTGGAGGAGAGCAGGCTGAGTTCCCAGCACAGAAAGAGAACTGACCATGGTGTGTTCTCCTGCTTAGTGTGGGCAGTTTTTAGGCTTCATGCGCACTGGCTTAAAAAAACTCCAGTGGTCTTGGCAGAAAAAAAAGCTAATTTTGAGCATTTTTGTACTAGTGTTTAGGAATGTTTAGCAGCATTTAGGAGCTTTTAGCGTTGTTTGCTGCCAGAAAAATACTCAAAAAATGCAAAACAGAAGGGTTTTTTTCTGCCTCCAAATGCTGAGCTTGAAAATTGCCTCTAGACTACCTAATGTGCATAGCAGGCCCGAACTGCGACAAATAATATACCTGGGCATTTTAGACTGAGCAGCCAATTTTTCCGAGGGGGGGGGTAGCGGGTATTTGCGGGGAGGAAGGTTGGTGGAGTAGGTCCTAAGGTCCTCTGCACTGTAATGTAAAAGGGCACTGAAATGATTACAGTGATGTCCCCTTTATATCACAGTGCCCCTTGCAGTCATGCCCCTGCCTCTTTTCTCTCTAATCACAGTGCCCCCCTTTTACACTCTGCTTCCCCTGCACAGTCCTACCTTCAGAGGTCAGAGGCAGGGTTCAGCCTGTGAGTCCTCTCCAGGGTCTCCTGTCCCTCTGACGATGTCATCCTATCATAAATGCAGGGGCGAGAGGAGCTTAATAAGCGGGTGATAAGATTGTGACTATGAAAAGACTCCCGCTCTCTGTGCAGATCTGCAGCTCCTCCCACCCCTTGTTCTGCTGATAGGATGACATCAGCGGTGGGGCAGGAGACCCTGGAGAGGACACAGACATGGCCGCATAGCACCCCACTCTCTTGAGCACCCTGTATATTAGATCTATCTAAGTACATCACTCTCTCTTTATATATGGGATTCCTCTCTATATATCAGCTCTCTCTCCTTTTCTCTCTCTCCTTCTCTCCCCCCCCCCTCTCCTCTCTCTCTCCTTCTCTCTCCTCTCTCTTCTTCTCTCTCCTCTCGCTCTCCTTCTATCTCCTCATCACTCTTTCTCCTTCTCTTTCCACTCACTCTCTCCTTCTCTCTCCTTTCTCTCTCTCCTTCTCTCTCCTCTCGCTCTCTCCTTCTCTCTCCTTTCTCTCTCTCCTATCTCTCTATCTCCTTCTCTCCCCTCTCTCTTTCCTTCTCTCTCTCCCCTTCTCTCTCCTCTCTTCTCTCTCTCCTTCTCTCTCCTCTCGCTCTCTCCTTCTCTCTCCTCTCTCTCCTCTCTCTCCTCTCTCTCTCCTTCTCTCTCCTCTTGCTCTTCTTCTCTCTCCTCTTGCTCTCTCCTCTCTCCTCTCTCTCTCTCCTTCTCTCTCCTCCCGCTCTCTCTCATCTCTCTCTCCTTCTATTTCTTGCTCTTCTATCTCTCCCTCTCTCTGGGATCTCTATTTCTCTCTGTAGTAGATATCTCTTTCACACACTCTGCAGTATAATCATATAACACAATGAATTCCAAAACCTGCAAGACTGTTTTATTATTATTATTATTATACAGTATTTATAAAGCGCCAACAGTTTGCTCAGTGCTGTACAATACAATGGGAGACAATACATGCGACAGTACAATAACAATACAAGGCAATACACGAGGGGATCGAGGGCCCTGCTCCTTGGAGCTTACAATCTAGGAGGGAGGGGATAGTGGTACAGGAGGAAAGGCTGTGGGGATAGAGTGGTAGGAAGAGTGGAGGAAGTCAGCAATTAGCAGGGGGTGGGGTAGGCTTCCCTGAAGAGGTGGGTTTTCAGGGTGCGCCTAAAGGAGAGGAGAGTAGGTGATAGACTGATGGATTGGGGTAGGGAGTTCCAGAGGATGGGTGATGTCCTGGAGAAGTCCTGGAGGTGGGCATAGGAGGAAGAGACCAGGGAACTAGAGAGAAGGAGTGGAGAGTGCGTTTTGGGTGGTATTTGGATATTAGGTCGGTGATGTAGTTTGGGGCAGTATGATGGACAGCTTTGTACGTCAGTGTTAGGATTTTGAATTTGATACTTTTGGCAATCGGAAGCCAGTGGAGGGATTGGCAGTGGGGGGTGGCAGAAACGGAGTGGTTGGTAAGGTGGATGAGTCTGGCTGCAGAATTCAGGATAGACTGAAGTGGGGATAGCCTGTGGTGAGGCAGGCCAGTGAGGAGGGAGTTGCAGTAATCGAGTCGTGATATGATGAGGGAGTGGATGAGCTGCTTAGTGGTTTCTGGGGTTAGGAACGTGCGTATTTTGGCGATGTTGCGGAGGTGGAGTCTGCATGAGTTTGTTAGTGATTGGACTTGGGGCTGGAAGGATAGATTGGAGTCAAGAATGACACCAAATACTCTGGCCTGTGGGGCGGGCCTGATGGTGGCATTGTTGGACGTGATGGAGAAATCAGTAGGGGGTGGTGTGCGGGCTGGGGGGAAGATTAGGAGCTCGGTTTTGGAGATGTTCAGTTTAAGGAAGTGGAGTGACATCCAATCTAATATGTCATTCAGTAGGCTTGTGATTCGGGCGGAGACTGAGGGGGTGAGGCGAGGGGTTGAGAGATAGATTTGCGTGTCGTCGGCATAGAGGTGGTAGTTGAAGCCGTGAGAGTGTATGAGTTGGCCAATGGAGGAGGTGTAGATGGAGAAGAGAAGGGGCCCGAGGACAGAGCCTTGAGGGACCCCAACAGAGAGGGGGAGTGAGGGGGAGGTGGTAGCGTTATAGGTAGAGATGAGCGAATCGAACTTGGCGAAGTGGAATTCGTTTCGAATACTAGGAAAATTTCGAATCCGAAAATTAGCAGACTTCGGATGCGCGAATCGAAATTTTTCCAAAAATGGCGGCGACATGTGCGGCGACGGAGCGGGGATCTCTGGGAAGGCGCGCAGACAAGGCGCGCTGACCCATAATGCATTCATTCATGACATGTGATCGCATTAGCCAATCAGCAGCCAGCCAGCCAGCACTGTGTAATGGTTGAGCTATAAATTGCGGCCATTTTAGAATTCTCCATTAGCCTCCAGTCATTCAAGAGAGACAGACCACCTGTCTGTATTGAGGGACAGAGTTAGGGCCACAGAATCGTTACTTAGGGACACAGAACCGTTACTTAGGGACACAGAACCGTTACTTAGGGACACACAATCGTTACTTAGGGACACAGAACCGTTACTTAGGGACACAGAACCGTTACTTAGGGACACAGAACCGTTACTTAGGGACACAGAATTGTTACTCAGGGACAGACACAGAATTGTTACTCAGGGACAGACACAGAATTGTTACTCAGGGACAGACACAGAATTGTTACTGAGGGACACAGAATTGTTACTGAGGGACACAGAATTGTTACTCAGGGGCAGACACAGAATTGTTACTCAGGGACAGACACAGAATTGTTACTCAGGGACAGACACAGAATTGTTACTCAGGGACAGACACAGAATTGTTACTCAGGGACAGACACAGAATTGTTACTGAGGGACACAGAATTGTTACTGAGGGACACAGAATTGTTACTCAGGGACAGACACAGAATTGTTACTCAGGGACAGACACAGAATTGTTACTCAGGGACAGACACAGAATTGTTACTGAGGGACACAGAATTGTTACTGAGGGACACAGAATTGTTACTGAGGGACACAGAATTGTTACTCAGGGACAGACACAGAATTGTTACTCAGGGACCGACACAGAATTGTTACTCAGGGACAGACACAGAATTGTTACTGAGGGACACAGAATTGTTACTGAGGGACACAGAATTGTTACTGAGGGACACAGAATTGTTACTCAGGGACAGACACAGAATTGTTACTCAGGGACAGACACAGAATTGTTACTCAGGGACAGACACAGAATTGTTACTGAGGGACACAGAATTGTTACTGAGGGACAGAGAATTGTTACTGAGGGACAGAGAATTGTTACTGAGGGACACAGAATTGTTACTGAGGGACACAGAATTGTTACTCGGGGACAGACACAGAATTGTTACTCAGGGACAGACACAGAATTGTTACTCAGGGACAGCCACAGAATTGTTACTGAGGGACACAGAATTGTTACTGAGGGACACAGAATTGTTACTCAGGGACACAGAATTGTTACTCAGGGACAGAGAATTGTTACTCAGGGACAGACACAGAATTGTTACTGAGGGACACAGAATTGTTACTGAGGGACACAGAATTGTTACTCAGGGACACAGAATTGTTACTCAGGGACAGACACAGAATTGTTACTGAGGGACACAGAATTGTTACGGAGGGACACAGAATTGTTACTCAGGGACAGACACAGAATTGTTACTGAGGGACACAGAATTGTTACTGAGGGACACAAAATTGTTACTCAGGGACACAGAATTGTTACTCAGGGACACAGAATTGTTACTCAGGGACAGACACAGAATTGTTACTGAGGGACACAGAATTGTTACTCAGGGACACAGAATTGTTACTCAGGGACACAGAATTGTTACTCAGGGACAGACACAGAATTGTTACTGAGGGACACAGAATTGTTACTCAGGGACAGACACAGAATTGTTACTGAGGGACACAGAATTGTTACTGAGGGACACAGAATTGTTACTCAGGGACACATAATTGTTACTCAGGGACACAGAATTGTTACTCAGGGACAGAGAATTGTTACTGAGGGACAGACACAGAATTGTTACTGAGGGACACAGAATTGTTACTCAGGGACACAGAATTGTTACTCAGGGACAGACACAGAATTGTTACTGAGGGACACAGAATTGTTACTGAGGGACACAGAATTGTTACTCAGGGACAGACACAGAATTGTTACTGAGGGACACAGAATTGTTACTGAGGGACACAGAATTGTTACTCAGGGACAGACACAGAATTGTTACTCAGGGACCGACACAGAATTGTTACTCAGGGACAGACACAGAATTGTTACTGAGGGACACAGAATTGTTACTGAGGGACACAGAATTGTTACTGAGGGACACAGAATTGTTACTCAGGGACAGACACAGAATTGTTACTCAGGGACAGACACAGAATTGTTACTCAGGGACAGACACAGAATTGTTACTGAGGGACACAGAATTGTTACTGAGGGACAGAGAATTGTTACTGAGGGACAGAGAATTGTTACTGAGGGACACAGAATTGTTACTGAGGGACACAGAATTGTTACTCGGGGACAGACACAGAATTGTTACTCAGGGACAGACACAGAATTGTTACTCAGGGACAGCCACAGAATTGTTACTGAGGGACACAGAATTGTTACTGAGGGACACAGAATTGTTACTCAGGGACACAGAATTGTTACTCAGGGACAGAGAATTGTTACTCAGGGACAGACACAGAATTGTTACTGAGGGACACAGAATTGTTACTGAGGGACACAGAATTGTTACTCAGGGACACAGAATTGTTACTCAGGGACAGACACAGAATTGTTACTGAGGGACACAGAATTGTTACGGAGGGACACAGAATTGTTACTCAGGGACAGACACAGAATTGTTACTGAGGGACACAGAATTGTTACTGAGGGACACAAAATTGTTACTCAGGGACACAGAATTGTTACTCAGGGACACAGAATTGTTACTCAGGGACAGACACAGAATTGTTACTGAGGGACACAGAATTGTTACTCAGGGACACAGAATTGTTACTCAGGGACACAGAATTGTTACTCAGGGACAGACACAGAATTGTTACTGAGGGACACAGAATTGTTACTCAGGGACAGACACAGAATTGTTACTGAGGGACACAGAATTGTTACTGAGGGACACAGAATTGTTACTCAGGGACACATAATTGTTACTCAGGGACACAGAATTGTTACTCAGGGACAGAGAATTGTTACTGAGGGACAGACACAGAATTGTTACTGAGGGACACAGAATTGTTACTCAGGGACACAGAATTGTTACTCAGGGACACAGAATTGTTACTGAGGGAAACAGAATTGTTACTCAGGGACACAGAATTGTTACTCAGGGACAGACACAGAATTGTTACTGAGGGACACAGAATTGTTACTGAGGGACACAGAATTGTTACTGAGGGACACAGAATTGTTACTGAGGGACACAGAATTGTTACTCAGGGACACAGAATTGTTACTCAGGGACACAGAATTGTTACTGAGGGACACAGAATTGTTACTCAGGGACACAGAATTGTTACTCAGGGACACAGAATTGTTACTCAGGGACAGACACAGAATTGTTACTGAGGGACACAGAATTGTTACTGAGGGACACAGAATTGTTACTCAGGGACAGACACAGAATTGTTACTGAGGGACACAGAATTGTTACTGAGGGACACAGAATTGTTACTCAGGGACACAGAATTGTTACTCAGGGACACAGAATTGTTACTCAGGGACAGACACAGAATTGTTACTGAGGGACACAGAATTGTTACTCAGGGACACAGAATCGTTGAATTAACCTCCTTGGCGGTATTCCCGAGTGTAGCTCGGGGTAACATTTCAGTACCAAAAGCGGTAACCCTGAACTACACTCGGGAATACCATGCGGCGCTGCTCTGGCATGTGTTCTTCACTTACCTTACCCTGCGCTCCCACGATGTGTCCCCTGCAGCGTCCCCGGCCATCTCCTCCGGCCGATGCCGGCATCCGGCTTCTGTGTCCTGTCCCAGTGACGTCGGGACGTACGGGCACCGCCGCCGCCGCCGGCGGGAAATTTAAAAATTTTAAAAAATGTCATTTTTTTTTTTTTTCATTTTACACAGTAAAACATTGCTGTTTCAACCTATTTCACATACATATTGTCCCGAGTGCTTTGTCCTGCGCCCTGCCTGCATTTTGTCTGTTCTTTCTGCCTGGAAACTGAGAAATGTCCATGGCGTCCAAAAAGTGTCCCTTTAGGTCAAAAGCGGTTTAGATCAGCTAGAGAACAGCGATAGTAAATCAGAACCACTTGCAGAATTGAGTGATAATGATTCGTGGGGGAAATTCGTCATCAGAAACTGAAAACGATTTTGCGACTGAGCTCAGCAATGTGCGAACTTGGCGCTCTATTTCACATTTCAGTGTTTTTGGTTTGATTATATTACTGAATTAAATTTTTTATTATTTTTATATTATTTTTATGATTATTTATTAAATTATAATTTATGATTTTGTGTTTCAAATTTTATCATACCCGGGATGTTTACTAGACTCTTGTTCGGACAGATTTCAGTGAGTTTTTCCTAAAAATTACAGCCTACAATAAAAAAAATACATATTTCCATGCAAAAAAATGGTACCGCTTTCAGCACCAAAAATCTGAAATAATCAAACCGCCAGGGAGGTTAAAGAGTATGTCAGACAACACGCAGAGGAGTGTCAGAGGAGGCCATGTTTTAGGAGCGAGCAGACGTGGCAGCAGAGGAAGGGGTCAAGGCAGCACTAGTCGCAGCCAGAGGCCAGTGCTCCCGGTGTCATCCAGCGGTCGTGTCTCCACCGACAACCCTGCCATCATCGATTGGTTGGCTCGGTCGTCTTCCTCTTCCCAGGTCACCTCTGACACCTACAGCCAACGGTCGGTGGGTACGTCAGACACAACCGTTAGTTGGCATGGCCCGGGAGCAAGCCCACTGAAATCACGTGTCCTCTACCTGCCCCTGTCCTTTGGTGTTCCCTCACCAAGCGAAGTATCGCATGCTGTGGGCTCAGCCCCACTGTACAGTGAGGAAGAGCTAACAGAGGGCGGTCAGGAACGGGGGGAGACATCCGCCTCTTCAGCAGCCAGGCGAAGAAGTACTGGCAAGGAGAGTGGCTCGGTAGCCGGTCTAGAGACAGGTCTGTCTCCTGACCCACACACAGCCGAGGGGGCTAGTAGTGAGGCGGAGACCCTAATTGATGATGATGAGGCTGATCGCACTTGGCAGCCTCGTCGTCATCAGGCTATTGCTTCCGCATCATCAGGAGAAGAGGGTGCCAGCTTGGCAGCGAGCAAAACAGTCGGTGGGTTGCCCAGGAGGCAGCAGGGTCGCAGCATTGTCAGTGGAGGCAAACGGCCACGGAGTAGAGCACCAGCTCCACTGCAGCCTACCACCACGGCCAGTAGTGGTGCCGGTGTGCACGGAGGAAGTAGCAGTCAGCCAGTGAGGAGTAGCGGGGGCAAAGTTTCCTACTCGGCGGTGTGGCAATTTTTCGTCAAGCCGCCCGAGGAAGTAAACGTAGCCGTATGTCCACTATGTGGCCAGAAAGTCAAGCGTGGCCAGGGGGCCCATGTTGGGACTACAGCGTTGCGTCAGCATATGCAGCGTCGCCATTTGGTGGCCTGGGAAAACCGTGATAAAGATACGGCGGTTCTGCCTGCCCCAGCCCCCGCTCCATCACCCGCTCCGTTACTTGCTCCGTCACCCGACGTCAATCGCCCTCTATCAGCCAGTCAAGGCTCCAACACCTCCGCTGAGGGGAGTTGTCGCTCATTGGCATCTTCCGCTCGTTCAGATGCTCCTTCTCCTGCTACTCCTCTTCACGGATTCCGTCAGCAGTCTTTCTTGGAATCCGTTTCCAAGAGACAACAGTTTGCGAGCACGCACCCGACGGTGCAGAAGCTGAACGTCCTCCTGTCCAAGTTGCTGGTGCTGCAGTCCCTCCCTTTCCAAGTGGTGGACTCAGCACCTTTCCGAGAAATGATGGCTTGTGCCGCGCTGCGGTGGAGAGTGCCAAGCCGGCATTTCTTCGCCAAAAAGGCAGTGCCAGCCCTGCATTCACATGTAGAAGAGATGGTGGGCCAGTCTTTGAGCATGTCGGTCTCTGCCAAAGTGCACGGCAGCGCCGACGTGTGGAGCTGTAACTACGGTCAGGGACAGTACATGTCATTTACGGCCCACTGGGTGAACGTGGTGCCGGCACAGCCGCACCAGCAACTTGGACAGGTCACGCTGCTTTTGCCTCCACGTTTGCACGTCCTTGGTCCAGCAAAGATGTCCGCCTCTATCACCTCTTCTTCCGCCGTGTCCTCAGCCGCCACCCCCGTGCCAAGTCCCATTACCCGACCGGCATATCACATGTGCAGGGTGCAACGGTGTCACGCTGTGCTGCACCTGGTATGCCTTGGCGAACGTAGTCACACAGGGGAGGAACTTCTGAGTGTAATGAACAGAGAAATTGACAGATGGCTGTCTCCGCGCAAACTGAAAATCGGAACCATGTTGACCGACAACGGAAAGAACATGGTGTCTGCTCTGCGTCAAGGAAGGTTGTGCCATGCGCCATGCATGGCTCACGTGTTCAATCTGGTTGTCAAGCGGTTCCTAAAATCCACCATCCCACTGCAAGACATCCTTAAAATGTCACGTAAACTTTGCATGCATTTCAGCCATTCCTACACCACAAAGCACACCCTCCTTGAGCTGCAGCGGCAGAACGGAATTCCACAGCATTGCCTGATCTGCGACGTTGCAACAAGGTGGAATTCAACCCTACACATGTTAGACCGCCTTTACGAACAGCGAAAGGCCATCACCGATTTCCTGATGTTACAAGCGGATAAAGGTACTCCCCTGTGTAACTTAGATGTCAGCCATTGGCAGCTCATGCGTGACACCTGCCGCTTGCTCAGACCCTTTGAGAAGGCCACGCTATTCGTGAGTCGGCAGGACTATGGGATGAACGACGTCATTCCTCTGTTGCACGTCCTGGAACAAATGCTGTTAACAATGGCTGGTCAGGGTGCGGTAGACGTGGCGCACAGATCTCAACGCCACATGACCCCTGTGGGGGCAGGACAGGAAGAAGAGGAGGAGGTAGAGGAGGACATTGGTGCTCAGGAATTATTGAGGGAAATGGGTGGTTTTTCCACTCAGCGGACAGGAGTGGAGGAGCAGGAGCATCTGGTAGAGGAGGAGGAGGAGACAGAGGACCCAGACGCACCGTGGCAGTATGCTGTGGAGATGGAGGCAGGGAGTCCCTCGCATTCCTTGGCACAAATGGCCCATAGCATGCTCGGTTGCTTGCGTAGGGACAGCCGAATAATAACCATCAGACAGAGGGATGACTTTTGGCTGTCCACCTTGTTGGACCCTCGCTACCGTTCAAAAATGGTGGCCTTTTTCACACCTGCTGAGAGGGAGGCCAAAATAACGTACTATAAAAACCACCTATGTAGTCAGTTGGTCTCTGCCTTTCTGCGCCAACGTCCATCCTAAGACACTGTGGGCCCTGTGCGCTCGCGTTCCGCTGCCATGGCAGCAGGGGAGAGGTGGGGTGGTAGGAGCAGTGGCAGCTCCACCAGCAGCAGCTGCCTTAGTCTGCAGTCGATGATGAGTAGCTTTCTTCACCAGCGCAGTGAGGAAACTACTAACCAGCCGCAGCAGCAGCAGCATCAGGTGGACCTGAAGCAGGACCTCAAACAACAGGCTCGGGCCTACTTGGACAGCACCCTGCCAACCGAGGTAGACAATCCCCTTGACTACTGGGCAACGAAACTTGACCTTTGGCCCCAACTAGCTGAATTTGCCCTTGAAAGGCTGTCATGCCCGGCCAGTAGCGTGGCATCAGAGCGCGTGTTTAGTGTGGCAGGAGGTATTGTAACTCCGCGGAGGACACGACTGTCCTCCCAAAGTGTGGAGAGACTCACGTTTGTGAAAATGAATCAGGCGTGGATTAGTCTGGATTTCAAACCACCAGTTCCTGACACAACTGACTAAATCCGCCATGAATCATGCCCCAAACATGTTATTATTTTTAACATAGGCCTCTGTATGGCCTTCAATTTAAGCTGCTTACGCTTCGCCACTCTGCCATGGGCCCCTGTAACGCCTCCTCTTGCTGCTGCCAGGTCCAGAGTGTGTCATGGGTCCCTGTACGGCCTCCCATTGCTGCTGACTTCATCGCCAGACTCTGCCATGTGCCACTTTCAGGTCTCCTTACACTGTTGGTGGGTTCCATTTTGTCATAGGGTGCTGGCAGATTACGGGCCTCCCATTGCTGCTGCCAGGCCCGTAATCTGCCATGGGCCCCTGTACCGCCTCCTCATGCTGCTGCCAGGTCCAGAGTGTGTCATGGGTCCCTGTACGGCCTCCCATTGCTGCTGTCTCCATCGCCACACTCTGCCATGTGCCACTTTCAGGTCTCCTCACACTGCTGGTGGGTTCCATTTTGTCATAGGGTGCTGGCAGATTATGGGCCTCCCATTGCTGCTGCCAGGCCCGTAATCTGCAGGGTTCCATTTTGTCATAGGGTGCTGTATGGCCTCCCATTGCTGCTGCCTCCACCGCCACACTGTGGCTCCACACTCTGGTTTTGGCCCCGTGACTGCCCAAATGAGTGAAGTGTGCGGTGATTCTAAGATCGACGGCACTCATCTGCATGTCATACTGACTGACAGTATTATTTCTCTTCCCCAGCAGACTCCAAGGGCATTTAAATTAAAGGTACAGTGTTCTGCACTTATATAAAGGCTCTCTGAAGCCTAGAAACACCCTTTTTATAAGTTAAATTCGCAGCGAATATATTCGCATCGAATCGAATTTATTCCTCGAATTCGCCGAATCAGCCGAATCGAATTTTTTAATACTTCGCTCATCTCTAGTTATAGGTAATGCTGAAGGAGCGTTGTGATAGGTAGGATGAGAGCCAGGAGAGAGCGGAGGGGGTGGTCGACTGTGTTAAAAGCCGCGGAGAGGTCAAGGAGAAGGAGCACTGAATAGTGGCCGTTAGCTTTGGCGGTTAGCAGGTTGTTGGAGAGTTTGAGTAAGGCAGTTTCGGTGGAGTTTAGGGGACGGAAGCCGGACTGTAGGGGATCGAGGAGGTTGTTGTCGTTGAGGTGAAAACTTAGGCGATTGTAGACTAAGCGCTCAAGGAGTTTGGATGTAAATGGCAACAGGGAGCTGGGTCTAAGGTTGTTCGGGTCCGTGGGGTCTAGGGAGGGCTTTTTAAGTATGGGAGTGATGTGCACGTGCTTCAGAGGGGAGGGGAATGCGCCAGAAGAGAGGGAGAGATTAAAGATGTGGGTGAGGGAGCGTAAGATGGAGGAGAAGGGAGGTCGTAGGAGTTGTGAGGGGACAGGGTCGAGGGGGCAGGTGGTGAGGCGGGCTTCAGAGAAGGCCTTGGTGACCTCCTCAATGGTAATAAATTCGAAGGAGTGTTTTAAGTTTGCTATTATGGTTTTATCTATCTATAACTATATACAGTTGCAAGAAAAAGTATGTGAACCCCTTGGGATTACGTGGAGTTTTGCATGAATTGGGCATAAAATGTGCTCTGAATGTCATCTAAGTCACAACAATAGAAGAACACAGTCTGCTGAACATAATACTACACAAAAATTAGATGTTGCCATGGTTTAATTGCACATAACATGTAAACATTCACAGTGCAGGGAGGAAAAAGTATGTGAAGCCCTAGCTTAATGACTTCTCCCAGAGCTAATTGGAGCCAGGAGTGAGCCAACCTTGACTGCAATCAGTTTGATGATATTGGATGTGTTGCTGACAGCTGTCCTGCCCTTAAAAAACACACACCTGTTTTGGGTTTACTGGTTTCAAGAAGCACTGTGTGATGTGAACCATGCCTTGCAGAAAAGAGCTCTCAGAAGACCTACGATCAAGAATTGTTGACTTGCATGAAGCTGGAAAGGGTTACAAAAGTATCTCCAAAAGCCTTGATGTTCATGTGTCCACGGTAAGACAGACTGTCTACAAATGGAGAAAGTTTAGCAGTGTTGCTACTCTCCCTAGGCGTGGTCGTCCTGTAAAAATGACTGCAAGAGCACAGTGCAGAATGCTGCATGAGGTAAAGAAGAATCCCAGAGTGTCAGCTAAAGACCTACAGAAATCTCTGGCACATGCTAACATTTTTGTTGACACATCTACAATAAGGAAAACATTAAACAAGAATGGAGTACATGGGAGGACACCACGGAGGAAGCCATTGCTATCCAAAAAGAATATTGCAGCACGTTTGAAGTTTGCAAAAGAGCACCTGGATGTTCCACAGCACTACTGGCAAAATGTACTGTGGACAGATGAAACCAAGATTGAGTTGTTTGGGAAGAACACACAACACTATGTGTGGAGAAAAAAAGGCACAGCACACCAACATCAAAACCTCATCCCCACTGTAAAACATGGCGGAGAGAGCATCATGGTTTGGGGCTGCTTTGCTGCCTCAGGGCCTGGACGGATTGTTGTCATTGATGGGAAAATGAATTCCAGAGTTTATCAAGACATTTTGCAGGAAAACGTACGACCATCTGTCCGCCAACTGAAGCTCCGCAGAGGATGGGTGATGCAACAGGACAATGACCCAAAGCATACAAGTAATTCAACAAAACAATGGCTGCAACAGCAGAGAATACGCCTTCTGGAGTGGCCCAGTCAGAGTCCTGACCTCAACCCGATTGAAATGCTGTGGCATGACCTTAAGAGAGTGATTCACACCAGACATCCCAAGAATATTGCTACACTGAAACAGTTTTGTGAAGAGGAGTGGTCCAAAATGACTCCAGATCATTGTGCAGGTCTGATCTGCAACTACAGGAAACGTTTGGTTGAGGTTATTGCTGCCAAAGGAGGGTCAACCAGTTATTAAGTCCAAAGGTTCACATACTTTTTCCTCCCTGCACTGTGAATGTTTACATGTTATGTGCAATTAAACCATGGCAACATCTAATGTTTGTGTAGTATTATGTTCAGCAGACTGTGTTCTTCTATTGTTGTGACTTAGATGACGTTCAGAGCACATTTTATGCCCAATTCATGCAAAACTCCACGTAATCCCAAAGGGTTCACATACTTTTTCTTGCAACTGTAATTACTTAGTAATTATGTTATACAAGTTACGATACTCTGAAGCCCTATCTCTGACAAGAGATCAATTACTTGTGTTTTGCATTAACAGGGCAAGTACATGATTTATTGCAATGCAGATATCAAACAAGATATGCTGGATTATATGAGAGAGAGGCCTTCTGTATCTTGGGTGTGCTGGTTTATTCCATCTGGCAAATTTTTTCCACAACATCCATGGGTAGTAAGGATGAGTGAACTGGCTTGCAGTCAATCAGATTGAGCCTTAGATTTTATTGTTTGCTGCCCAGTGTATGAAGCATGAAACTGTCAGAGTTGGATGTATTATAGATGGTGCTAAAAGGCTGTGTTCAACCACTCACCGCCACTACACTGTAGCTTTAATGCTACAATGCATCTATATACGTGATCCAGCATTTCTGGGTAGGAGGCGTGCATGCCCACCGCTCCAGCACAGCAATGATTTACGGCCGGCACCCACTGATCAGTTGAGCTAATGACAGAAGAGAGCTCTGTGTCGGTAAACAACACAGAACTCTCTACTGACAGCAGCTATGTGCCTTTTTTCTCCACTAGCACATCTGTTAGTAAACACATTACCATTTGATAGGCACACAGTCAACCCTTTGATTGCCCCTAAATGTTAACCCCTTTCCAGCCAGTGTCATTAGTATTAGCACTGATCACTGTATTAGTGTCACTGGTGATGTCAATGTCAGTTATCCAGTTCCCACAAAGTGTCAGTTAGTGTCAGATTGTCCCACTATAAGTCGCCAATCACCATCATTACTAGTATAAAAAAAAAATTAAATTCCAGCATATATCCCCTAGTTTGTAGATGTTGGGACTTTCACACAAAGCAGTTAATATTTGCTTACTGCAATTTTTTTTTTAGCAAAGACATGCAGCAAAATACATTTTGGACTACATTTTTTAAGAAATTCGATTTTTTTAAAAACTTTTATTGGATATGTTTGATATCAGAAAGTAAAAAATTATGTTTTTTTTCCAAAATTTTAGTTTTATTTGTAATAAAAAATCCAGTGGTGATCAAACACCACCAAAAGAAATCTCTATTTGTGTGAACACAATGCTATACATTGTGTTTGGGTACAGCGTTGTATGACCGCACAATTACTACTTAAAATAGTGCAGTGCTAAATAGTAAAAAATGGCCTGGTCATGAAGGGGGTAAAATCTTCCAGAGTTGAAGTGGATAATGTAAAGTTGGGCCCAGATGAGGACTATGATGTAAAAGAGGGATCTGATTAGGACTATGATGTAATGAGGGAACTCTGCCAGGGGTGCTCTGATGGGTCTATAATGTAAAGGGAGCCATGGGAACTCTGCTGGGCACTATAATGTAGAGGGGGCTCTGATGGGAACTATGATGTAAAAGGCAGCCCAGATGAGGGAGCTCTTATAGGAGCTATGATATAATGAGGGTCCTGATGAAGACCCTGGTGTAAAGAAGGCTCTGATGGAGACTTTAATGTAAGGGGTGCTCTTCTGGGGACTATAATGTAAGGGGTTTTTTTGATGGGGACATTGATGTAAAGGGCCTTTTACAGGGTGCTCTGATGGCTCTATGATGTAAAGGGGGGCCCTTATGAGGACTCTTGATGAGAAAATGTGTACTTGAGAAAAATGCACATGAAAACAACCTGATGTCATCATGCATGAAAACTGGTGTAAACTTGTGTCTCTGCAAAATCTGCACATTTTTGCCATCTTTTTTTTTGATGGAGTGGAGTGGTGTAAACAAGGTCTTAAAATTAATTTTTATATGACTTTCTCATTTACATGGATTAGCCATTAGAGCAGGGGTGTCAAACTCCATTTCATTGTGGGCCATATCAGCATTGTGGTTGCCCTCAAAGGGCTGGTTGTATCTGGATGTCAAGAATCCTACACCCTCCCTAACATCACCGTGCACCCCCTTTGGGAGCAGAGCTGGAAAGCAGAAAGTGCAGGGTCTGCAGGAGGACCAGAGGAGGAGTGGAGTCAGTTACCAGAGTCTGCTGAATGCTGAGACAAGGGGAGGCAGAGATGAGGGAGTGCTGCAGCTGCACTGAGAAGTGCAGGATTTGGCAGAGGAGTTCTGTCCTCCGCTCTGTTGCCGACTGCTGAGACAAGGTGGGGGCAGAGAAAATGGGGTACCTGCAGGAGAGGTGTAAGGGCCACATGAAATGGCCAGGGGGGCCAGATTCGGCCTGCGGGTCTTGTGTTTGACACCTGTGCATTAGAGGAAGGGTATAATAGCTACTACTATGACTCTGTGGAACTGTTTACATGAGATATCATAGGGGTTAATTATTTTCAATGTGTCAGCCAGCAAAACGACTTTAGTTGTGGGCAAGAGCAGTAAAGCACACTCGTGTAGAATTGCAAAAGGCTATAAAACAGGACGTGAAAGGAAATCTCCTCAATGATATACAGATTAAAAAAAATCTTACAGGGGTTATAACCCTCCCTTAGGCTATCCAAAATGAAAACAAATGCCTTCAGTTCTGCTTTAATATTTAACCCCTAACCATCAATGGAGTGCATAGCTGGAAGTTGCTGCAAAGACACTGCAGGAGGTCAGCAGCACAAACATAAAACAAAGGGAAAAACAAGTATTTTATTTAAAATATAGAGTAAGGAAGAGTTAAAACCCTGTTGTGCCAGTTTATATTTTGCATTCTGTTTACCACTGGGGAAACTTATCTGCACTTCCTGTCCCAGAGAAGCATCAGAAAGTTAGAGGAAATCTCCCAAAGTGAGGATTATTTTGACAGTTGTCTGTGGAACAGGTGCCCTGTTGGAAGATTTCCTCTTTTTGCGGGGACAACCCTAAAAGGGTTTTGCCTCAATATCCGGTTAATTCCAATTAAATCTAATTGGTACTAATTTCAGTTGGAATTAGATCAAATAAAAAAATGGAATGTCTTTCATTCAGGATGTGCATCTACTTTAATTTAATCGTCTGTATATCTAAACTATGGCAGGCATTTTTAGAAGTCAATATTATTGGCATAAATGAGTCAGTACCCAGCTGTAGCCAGTTGTTGGGACAATAACTGCATGTTGTCCATGCTTGTTATGGCGACTGTTGACTATGGAACCTTGCCAGTCCTTGTAGGCAGGGAATTCTAGATATGGAGAATGACTATAGACTATTTATTTTTACGTGAGTCAATGTTTTAATTGAAAATGATGAATAATAGATTAGTGCGTGCAGAAGGTAAATACAGATAAGATTTTAAAAGTAGAGATAAGAGATGTTATGTAAGCATGAACTACAAGAATGGAATGAGAATGTGGTTAGTCAATCAGCTAGCCAAATATTGAATTTTGTGTGGACTTATCATATCCAGTGAGCAATTTAAGGGGCTGGGATGGCTAATTTCACTTAATAAAATGAGAATTAAAGGAAAAAAATACTCTAATATTCAGGCATGCCCGAAAGAACATTTATTAGCCTGATGTTATCTTTCATTTTCCCATTCCTGAAAGCAGTTCTTTATCTGCAGAAGAGCACACCCTCAGCCTGACCTAGAATAAGTAATATTGTTGAGAGTCCAGCAAAGCCAGCTTACAGAACACATTGAAATCCTGAACTATAATTGATAACAGCTATCCTGAATGGTCTTCTTTCAAGCTAGTCTTTACACCATTTTGAACTTTAAAAAGTCCTGCCTTAAAGCAGGCGGCATGGTTATATAGTATTTTACCAATCACGGGCAGCACAGTGGCTAAGTGGGTAGCACTTCTGCCTAGCACCACTAAGGTTGTTGGTTTGAATCCCAACTACAGCAGCACCTGCCTGGAGTTTGCATGTTAATCCTGTGCCTGTGTGGGTTTATTCCCATACTCCCAAGACACGCTGGTTGGTATTTTGGCCTAGTATGTGTATGAATGAATGTGAGTTAGGGACTTTAGATTGTAAGCTCCTTGAGGGTTAGGAACTGATATGAATGTACAATATATATGTAAAGTGCTGTGTAAATTGATGGCGTTATATAAGTACCTGTAATAAAATAATAATTAGAAAATGCTCCTTCTGTACACCTCTTCCTAACTATATACTTGACCTTCATGACCCAACATTTTTCCCTTGTGCCCAGGGAGATCGTCTTTACTGGCTTCTGAGCATTCTTACTGAATAGGATGCCAGCAAATGGACAAGCTTTGGCCTTGAACTCTGGAAATGGCTTCTGAAGCAAAATTAAACTAATTAAATTGGTATGAAACCCCAAAGGGTAGCACAGTGACTACATGGTTAGCACATCCACTTGGCAGCACTACGGTTGTTGGTTCAAATCCCAACCACTGTGCCACCTGCTGGGATTTTAAATGTTCTCCCGGAGAATGTGTGTTTCCTCCCGGTACTCTTGTTTCTTTCCACACTCCGAAGACGTACTGGTAGGTAAATTGGCCTTAGTGTGTGTATGTATGTAAGTTAGGGACCTTATATTGTAACCCTGAGGGTTAAGGAATGGTGTAAATGTGCAATATATATATATATGCAAAGCACTGCATACATTGAGTACCTGAAACAAATAAAATCAAACATTTATTATATTGCAGCTTACCAATGCTTAGATGTGATGGCTGCATTGGTTTTCTCTTTTAGGCTTTCTTTCCTGTAATTTCATCTGGTAATCCAGTCAGTAAGTCTGTTGTTTTTCAACAGAACAAGCTCTTTTGCAGATGTAGCAGTTACAGGGTTGAGACAAATCATTTACCACTGACAGGGGTGATTAAAATAGTCAGCTTTTATTTATTCATGTAAAACTTTTATCCCAAAAAGAAAAAAAAACTTTTGCTGTTATTACTTGTATAACTGCATTGTTTGCTGGAATTTGGCTCCAAGTGGTTAATGTATCTAAATCTGCTAGTATATATAATAGTATCCTTTTCCCAGACTGACAATACTGCTGTCCAAAGTTGCCCCTGTGCTCCTTCATCAAAAGAGGAGGCCCTCCAATACAGGAGGCGTGTTACTGGCCAGATCATCAGGTGAAAACAGAGGGGGAAAAAGCCTAAAAGAACAAAACTAATGCAGCTACCACATCTAAGGACTGGTAAGCTGCAATATATTACATTATTGAGTTTGGGTTTAATACCGCTTTAAGAAAAGGGCACATAAGAGGCTTTTCTGGCTAACAAATATAATAAGAGGCATCTTGTAGTATATGCACTTGGGCAGAATATTTACTTTTAAAGTTTTAAAGCGGAGTGTAGGTTTATGAGTGCCCCTCAACATCCAGAGAAATGTTACACAAGGCTGGAGACTAAGCAACGAGAAATAAATCATGTCTGTCCATTCCAGCTGGGTAATAAAGTCAGTATTGGGCCATTTTGCACTGGATTTCTGATCAAGCATGCCTGCCAGTTTTTCAAATGGACCTGATCAGAAACTCCATGCAGCTCCATGGGCAAGTGGATGTAAAAGGACTTGTGTCCACCTAGGCCTGGAAAAAAAAAGACGGTCTCCTTCTCTGTTTATTCCGATCCTAAATGTAAGGAATCAGAGAAAGCCTGATATAAATGTACACGAATTGGTTGAAATCCAAAGGCCATCATGGATCAACCACAGTCCACTGCCAAAATATGAACAAAAACTGAATAGGCACAGATATCACATAACGGACATTCATCCCATTCAACTTCCATTTAGCAGGGGATCTGCTTAAGGATTCCCTGTGGACATAGTGGGTGGTGTGGTACCATGTGAAAGGACCCCTGCTCTGTTTTTGGATCACTGAAAGATTAGCATTCCTAACAAACATGTAGACATATGGCCATATCTGGTTTTGTTTAAAGTAAATTTAAGCCCTAAATGAATGACAAAAAGCTAAACCATTGGGTATCATGAGCATTTACATGTTCTTTTTAATAATAAAATACTTGTTTTTACTTCTTTTTCATTCTTTGTTGTATCTCGGTACTGCTGATGTTCTGCAGTCTCCTGGTTGCCAATGCTGCATGACACTTCTCAGGGTGGGCTTCCTGAGGGTAACAACAGTGGACCGTACCACCCGATGTAATTAAAATGGGCACTTGCAATCTCCATGAAAAGCTAGTGAGACAAGATGACAACACAGAAGCACATTTGGAGAACAAGGACAGAGTGTTGTCGCCCTGTAACAGGAAGTGTCTGAACAAGTAGTTACATGAACTGCTGTCTTCATATATAATAATAAGACAACACATGGCAGGATCACCAAGTAGTATTTTAAATAAAGCTGCAAATTTAAAAATACTCAAAATGATTTTTTAAGGTACATTAACATGTTAAAGTGTACAGTATATCAGACTGATTATTTACAGCTCAACTAAAAGTAAAAACCCACAAAACTAAAACCACCACTAAAAGAAGCGCCATACTTGGGATGATAAATGCCAGAGAAGTAAACACAGGCAATGAACTGCTAATAAATAGGCCATAAAGCGAATATGACCATTCATGGGTTTTTAACCCCTTGACACCGAGTGCACGCAAATATGCGGCCTCTCGGTGTCTGGGTCTTGTTGCCGAACGGCCGCATATTTGTGTGAAATTAGAAAATACATGTGTGCTGAGAGCGTGCGCCCTGCACGCTCCCAGCACAAATGTCCGTGACTCACGGAAAGGTCCTGATCTCCTTTTTCAATCGGGACCTTTTCGATCAGGTGACCGCCGTGACGGTAAATCCCCGCCCTGCCTCCCAGCTTCTGAAACTCTGAAAGGACCTGGAGGCACCGGTGCAAAGAGGTTAAACATCAAAACATCTGTAAAAGGCATAACTCTTCGTGAGGTTGGGACTTTCTTTTTCATTTACTGCAAAACTTCATAACCACAATACAAACATTTGTACACAATATAATATGTATATTTATTCAATAAATCACCGTGAATCATCAGCTTAAAGTGGAATTTTTGTCCGAAAAATTAAATCCTGCTAGAACACTTCAGGCTGGCTCCTTTTGCAGATATAGCTACATAAAATAATAAAAAATATGTGCCCGTACTTTTTAAAATCCAGTAATACATTGTCTCACCTTGTTCTGCACATGCTCAGTTGCTCTCTATTTTTAGGCACAGTGCCAAAAATGTAGAGGCCACTCTGCTGACAAGCTAAAGATTTATTGCAGCTCAGGGGCTCTGGGCTTCAGCAAAATGGCAGCCTCCAGCAAGAAGAAATAGGAACAATACAGGAGGCAATTCACAGCACACACTAATTTTGGCATAGCTCCCAACCATCCCTGAATTCGAGGGACTGTCCTTCATTTGGAACAAAGTCCGTTTGCCCCTCCTTCCTCCTCATTTGTCTCTCATTTCGGTCTGATATATGTAGTTGTATATAAAATGCATAATTTATCTATCAAAAAGTGTTTTCCAGTGTTAAACCTTTCATCCAATTTCTAAATTGTTGCATTTGTAAATTTCAAAAGCTAATGTTAAAAAAAGCACTTTTGGGTTTTACCAATCATTTTTTTGTATAATTCTCTGTAAAGGGGGGCGTGGCAGGGGGTGGTCCTATGCCTATGTACTTTTGCTAATAGGTATCCCTCGTTCCCATCTCAGAAAGTTGGGAGGTATAAGTTTGGTGATGTGGAATGTATGTTCCTTGCTATAGAACAGTTTTATATTTTATCAATTTGTTATGGGTAATGTTCTGCTTTAACTGTCAGCTACACCAGCTTCCCTCTATATTTTGGCTTCCTTTTAAGTACTTTCCAATGGGGATTTAAAATGAGATTTTGTCAACTGGAACATCTGTTTGTTTTATTACTTAGGCGTCAAAACATTTAGAAAAAAAGCCCTCTAGGTCAATTGAATCAATTTACATTTATAGAGATATTTAATCCATTATATACTATGATATGCAGAATGCTTAGGGCAGTGAGCCATAGCAAATAATCAAAGATCATTTTTGTTTTCTGTGACTATATTCAGCAGACAATTGTTGCTATGGGTTTGCTATAGATGTCAATGCTTGTTTTCTTCTTTATTGTCTGTTCTGGGTGTTTGCAGACAATGGAATCACACTGTAATTTCATACAGTATATCTTCATCACCTCAATATCTTTACCAATTCCCAGATACACCCAGATATTATTGTCATTACAAAGCAGATAATGGTCTTATACTCATTAAATAGATACGCCCTTTATAGAATAGGCAGAGACACAAACTACTTTGGCTTTTTATAAACACACACATACAGTATCAATGACTCTCTCACAGTACTTCCTCAGTATTCTGGGTTTAATGATGCCAGGCACTGGATGTCATTCAATCTAGAAGACTGAGGACATCTTTTGGTGAAGAGACACTGGGGAGGGCAGCACCAGAGTTGAGGTGAGTGTATATATACTGTATATATATATATATATATATATGCAGTATATACTGTATATTTAGCACAGACCCCAGACCAATGTTGCAGTTTTGTCCCAGGTTCTATTCCCTATTTGGTGCACAGCAGAAAGGCACACAGCATCTTCAAAGTCTCTCAACACATTGACCAGGCAGTGTCTTTTTGAAGTTTTAATGATGATTAAACTTGAATGGGGTATAAGGTGAGCCCACATATAGTGCAAAGTACAACAGAGGTTATATTATAACTAGAATCCTCAGGGTGAACTCTCTTTTGACAAATAGTAGATGGAAACACACCTCAGGGGACTACAATTGTAGCAATGGTTCTAAGCCAGCAGCTCTGGAACAGTCTCTTAAAGGGTTAAACGACAACTGCCTCTTCAATCTCTTTCACACCTCTGCTCACTGTGTCCCTGTGTACATGGATGTGTCCTTGCAGTACCAGCCAGACCCTTTACCTTGAGCCTCCAGGCTAGATTCTCAGTTGACTATCTCCAAACTGTTCTCAGTTGCTTTAGAGATAGGATCCCCTGCTTTCCATCAGCTAGGACCTCAATGAAACTCCTGCAGTCTTCAGCTGACTTGCCTAGAGTGGCTGCAATCCTTCAGGCTGGGTCTTTTCCACCACGGCAAGGACTCTGATGTTCCAGGCCAAAGCCAGGCCCCAGCCTATTTATACACACCCCACCTCCGTTTTGGTCAGTCTTTCTTCCAGGGATTGGCTGACACAGTATGAATATGCGAGTTCAGGGTCTGCCTTTTCCAACCCACCAAATTTTAGGATTCATTAGAAAGTAAGGCCTGCAAGCTGCAGAACCCAGAACAATCAAAAGCAATCCACCTAAAAACTAAATTTACCTTACTCCTACAAGCAACCTAACTAGGAGGGTGCTACATTCACCCCCCCCCCCACCTCTGCCCAAAATAGGCCATGTCCTCATGGGATGAACAAAGAAAACTCTTGTTACCAGAAGTGGAGTATTCTGTGGCAACAACGGGAGGGGAAAAGGGAAGTAACAATTTAACAGATGCTATGTGGTTTAAAGTAAAACTTTAAACACATATATACATTTATACGATCCTATCACATAAATAATACCCTAGTGCTAACTTTAACTGTAAATATACAAATAAATATTTCACAGTAGTTTGAGCGTGAGTACCTGTAAGAAAACCAGCATTAGTCAAACGAAAACAACAAAAGTTGGAACATTATTTCCAAAGAGTTAACTCTCCAATATACCAACTCAGTGGCAATTCCTAAGGCCTATTCTATAAATACTAGAAATGTCCCCAAAGTCCATGAACCCCTTCCCATATCTGAAGTACATAGTCCTATATCTAATGGTCTAAGCTAACTGAAGGCCCATAGTTTGCAAAACACTCTTGACTCACCATCTCTCCAAGAGCCCCGAAACGAAACAGAGAGAAAGGCATCCTAACTAAATAAACGTATCTACACTATCTACATTCTTCAGCAAAGCAGTAAAAATTCCCTATATAGAGATTCTCTTGTGCTGAAAGTTTTTGTAAACTACTGAGTCCTGGCTCTGCAACTCCCAAAGTCCTTAGGACCCAAAAATTAGGCAATGGAGAAGTAAACTTTTTTAGCTGGAGAAATGGGGTTGGGGTAAAGGGGGTTGCTCTTTCCTATTGATGAATGAATGATTTCTTTATATGTTTATGTTTTTTGTTTATCACATAACTGAGGAAGGGTCCCTGCACGATCATGAAATGTTGCTTTTCTATGTGATCATTCAAGAATAAAGAGCTGTGCATTTTAAAACAAGCTTGACAGTGTGTTGGTGACCTACAGTATTTATCCGGCATTTATAGCCACATTTTGGGCTGTGTTTCATGTGTGGATATAAATGCTGGGGTATGTTTTTGATGCTCATTAGAACTGAAGAAGCGACTTGGATAAGCTACAACACATCTAAAACAATACAAAACAAGTCTAGTTGAATTTGACTAACTACTGGTAGCCACGACATGTCAATACCTCACATGTACAGCATGGCAACTAGACAAAGTGATTATACAAAAATATAGAGCTTTGCAAGTTGTACTCTGTGACCAGTTGGGAGTCATTGCAGCACCCTTTTAAAGTTGAATTATAGGTTTAAATCACTTTAAATAGTATGTTTAAGCCAAGCTGGCCCAAACAAGCCTTTCCCATTACATAACTATGCAGCTGCTTTGTGTGCTGTAATATATTATAGGAGCATTAGCTGCTTCCAATAGACGACACTGTGTTCTGCAGGAGTACGGGTGACTTCCCCTGAATGCTTCTCCACCATTCTGGAGAGGCATTGTATTTTTGCAATACAGAGGTCCCTGTAATTGGTCAAGGTGGAGAGGTGACTGGATGACGTTACAATTTCTGCCATGACCAATCAGAGGAAGCTTTGTATTAATTGTTAAAAATGCAAGGCTTCTCCTGAATGGTGTAGAAGGATTCAGCCTATTTGGGCTGCATAATCTGTATAGCTAATGCTACTACAGTATATTATAGCGCTGACAGCGAACGCATCAATGTGTAATGGAAAATCAAGTCAACTTGGCCGAAACAAGCTTTTTAAAGTCATAGTAAACCTAGAATTCTACTTTAACCACATTGTCATTACAAGTTATGAAGTGGTAAACACCTTCAACATTACAGAACAAAACCAGTGGAATATGACTAATTACTACTAACTACATTATGACCTGGATAAAAGAGAACCTTCACAGCAGCTGTGGTGTACGTTTCAATTATCTTGGGTGTCAAAGGAATTTGAAGGATCAGTAACAATCCAAGAGCATTACTTAACAGGAATAAAACAGTTTGTACTATAAATAGTTCATATAATAACGAAAGCACAAATGTATTTCAAAGTTTATATATTAAGATATTTATTTAGAAATAATATAAAAAAGGAAGGTTAATCACAACTAATACGATTTTAGAAAACTGATGCTGTTTTTTGCACAACCATATTTCATGAAACAGTTCATTAAATAGTTTTACCTGGGAAAGTTTAAAGAAGAACTAAAGCCAAAAACTTTTTTTATTTTGGATAGAGAATTGGAGAGTTCTACCCCGTTAGCTTTTTGGCTATCTGTGTCCCATTAGGGAGATCCACCTTCACTTCATGTCTCACAGCCAAAACAGGAAGCAAGAAGAATTCTAGTGATAAAGTCTCTTTAAATTTCTGGACTTGTGACCAAAAGCCAGACGTTCTACAAATCTTTATTTAAGGATTCTGAGATCAACCCCAAGCACTACAGACTTTAGGGATGGAAAGTATTAAACCCTTCCTCACTCTCTCTGAAACTGAAGTTGACTTAACATTTAATGTAGAGAAACAGAGAAAATGTTCATAACTGGAACCACATGTATAGTCTAAAGGCTGCCATAAATACAGACCTGGATTTAGAATTAGGAGTGCTGGCCTGAGCCCAAAGGCAATTAGGCAATGTTTTCCTGTTAGCTTATCACTCAATTTTTTTCTTCTTATTGGTAAAAATATAATAATATATTTACCTATAAGATCTAACCCAGTCATAAAAATTTGATGGAGCTGTATGAAATTGGAAGATCTGACGTGATGTGCGTGCTCTGATTGTACAATAAATAATAGTTTCTGTGGATGTGATTTAGATTGTAAATTTCTCTATACTGTAGTGTTATATTTTTGAAAGTTTGGATCACCAGCCAGCCGAGTTGGTAAAGGCAAACAGACTTTATTTACCAAAAGGTAAAATGAAACAGCTTGACTTCAGTGAATTGAAAGTGGAAAATCCAGATACTCCTGCGGTTAGGGATGGACTCTATGTCATAGGGATCACGCAACGAAAATCTTGGAATATGCATGCCTTGCTGCCCTCAAAGAACTGGGGAGTCCAAAAGTACTAACAGAGAAAAACAAAACAGAGGGCGCACCGGCCTTGTGCATTACCTGTAAAAGTATGTTTATTAAATATAAAAGAATGTATTCTACTCACAAAAGTACATAAACATAGGCACATCATAAGGGACCGCTCTGTCCAATTCGCACTGCGTTTCTGAATAGTGATGAGAATGATGGGCATCCAAAATGGCTGACACGTTTTGAGGACTAGCCTATTCCTCAGATCCTCAGCCATTTTGGATGCCCATCATTCTCATCACTATTCAGAAACGCAGTGCCTATATTTATGTACTTTTGTGAGTATAATACCTTCTTTTATATTTAATAAACATACTTTTAAAGGTAATGCACAAGGCCGGCGTGACTTCAGTGAATAATATACAACACAGTGAACACTTCCGATACACAAGAGTTTGGCTCACCACCAGCATAAGCTTGTCCCACCACAGGGTTTTTTAAAGTTTCCACCTGCTTCAGGGTCTCGAAAATGTTACAAGAGCTCAGCAGCAGTGTTTCAGTAACAATACAGCTGTGTCCTGCTCCACTCAGCAACTTACAGACTCTTGCTTACTGCTTGCAGCCCTTTTCAGCTCTCTCCTGAAGAAAGGTTAACTCCTTCAGGACGTAAGTACCCGTAATCAGGGTTGGAGGATCTTTCTCACCCAAAATTTCTTCAAGCATCCACATTCCAGGTCCCATGTTAGGACTTAACAGTCCTGGGAGAACTGCAAGTAAGTTTTGTCAGAAGAGAGAGGGGATGAGAAAGAATGAGGGGGGGATAAGAGAGAGAAGGGGTTAGAGAGAGAGGAGGGGGTGAGAGATGGGGATGAGTGGGGGGATGAGAGAGAGAGTTGGGGGATGAGTGGGGGGATGAGAGAGAGAGGGAGGATGAAAGAGAGGGGAGGATTAGAAAGAGACCACTAGCCCTGTCACTGTCTGAAGTCCCTCCTGTGCCCCCCTTGTACCAGTCCTTGTCTGTGGGTATGTGTGTCATGTGCGTGAACGCCCGGTACATTCCATGCCAGCAGCAGATGCAAAGATGGACTGGCCTGGCTGCTTGTGCCTCCTGCCATCCTCATCCTCCAGGCCCACGGTCATGGTCAGCCTGTCCTCTGGGCTGCCATCACTGAGCAGAGAGGAAGTTGGAGGAGTTCAGCAGCTGGGAGGCGCTGAGGATGCTGTGCGCTCTGCTGCTCACCTTTTCGGGGGTAAGGGAGGTAAGGGAGGCAATGGAGGTCTTCTCCCTTCTGGGCTCTTGGTTCTAGCCACCCTCTCTGCCCACCTTCTCCATGGCCTCCATCTTCAGGGCTGCCCACTCACCACGTACATATGATACCCGGAGCAGGTCTGCCTGCAAGCTGAGGATGCCACTGTCAGCACCAGATTTAGATCCATGGGATCTGAGACCTTCGCTGCCCTGTTCCCGTCACCACCAAGACTCTCCACGACAAGGGGCAGCTGCTTTGGGCCCCACAACAATGACTGGGCCTGGGTCAGCCCCTTTTGCTCTGCATTAAAGACAGCAGTGATTGTATCAAGATTTGTCCCCCAATTATTGACATATTATCGATCGATAACAACATATATGGTATATTTTTCATCGATCGATTACACTTACGGGGTTACATTTTAACACGTGCAGACAATGTAGATTTTTTCAAACTGCATTTGATCCGTTCCACTACTAATGTTTAGAAAATCGATATTTTTGGTTAAAAAAATCTAACATGACGGTTTGTTTTCTTGCCATAAAACTTTGTATTTCGATAATATAAATGATCCTACTACCAGAAATTCGAACGGTGGGGTTTGAATGCTTTTTTGAACACTTTTCTAACTGTGTTTGGCCAGCTTAAGTCTTATTTTTAAATTTGCTTTTACAAATCAAGGTGGCCAGCAAAACTGGCAGTTAGAGGGTTGAGACAAACCATTTACCACTGACAGGGGTTTTTACAATGATCAGCTTTATATAAATATATAAGGTCCATCTAAATCTAAGTTTGTCTAACACTATCTAACACTACCATCTCCAAACAGTGCTGCTGTCCAGGGGTGTCTCTGCTGTTTCTTCATAGATAAAGGGGCCACTCTAATTAAGGAAGTGTGTAACTGGAAAGGTGAAAATAAAGGGAAAAAACATTGGTTTGGGGTTCAGATTGACTTTAACTCTCCACGATTTACAAAAAATTAAATGCCAGTTTTGGGTGACACACCCTTTCTCAGTTATCCATGGCACAATGGGAGTGGGGAAATCTTTCAATATGCCCCAGTTTCAAATGATAAAGTTTGAATTTCTCCTCAATACATCTCACTTCCTGTTGAATCTCTGGAACTGCTAGTCAGTAGAAATCTATCCAATGGGAACACAGAGAGCAATGAAATCGTAGGTTTCTAAAACTTCTAACAAGATAAAGAATTGGCAACAGTTCCATGTTAATAGCTGTGTGCATATATTACAATAGTACAGTTTATTGCCAATAAAAGTACTTATTTATGGAAGTGTAATGTCTGTTGCTTGTACACATTGACAAAAAGTAGAACAACTGCATAGACAAAGAAAGTATTTAATGGAAGGAGCTACATTGTTTTCATGGGTGTAACCTCTATAAAGCTTACATAGAGAGAATCTCCTTGGGATACTGGAAGGATTTCTCTCTATGATTACTACATATGGGAGTGGTGATACTGCTGATTCACTGCTCAACCATGAGACACAGAAACTAAGGTCATGAATTTGTAATGAACCTTCCACCAGGGCCAGCTTACATAACTGCATGATCATGTATCCACCTGCACAGCGAGTCAGCACATCAAAAGAAAGTACAGAGAAGGATTCATAGCTGAATTCCATATTCTATAAACCCCAATGAATACATTTATTAAAAAGTAAATAAATATAGGTATTATATATTTTGAATGAATTACTGAAGAAATTCATAAATTAATAATCAAATGCCTTTATTAACAAAAATCAAATATAATTTATATAAGAATTGGAGATATGGATATTTTTTACTTAGTTATATTGATCCCTTGTGCTTGTGGTCAGTGGAACTTTGCCCCCTTGTGCTGGTGGTCAGTGGAACTTTGCCACCTTGTGCTGGTGGTCAGTGTAATTTTGCCCCCTTGTGCTGGTGGTCAGTGGAACATTGCCCCCTTGTGCTGGTGGTCAGTGGAACCTTGCTCCCTTGTTCTGGTGGTCAGTGGAACTTTGCCCTCTTGTGTTGGTGGTCAGTAAAGTTGGTGGTCAGTAAATCTATCTATCCAGAGGCATAACTAGAACCTTCAGGGCCATGATGCAAGAAACCATGGAGGACCCCTGACCCTTGGCTGGGGCCCTTCCCATTCGAGCCAGGGGCCTTTACCTATAAACCCGGTGGTGAAATATGAGGGACCCATCACAAGTGCTACCTTTGCAACTCTGGTAGCTCTGCCACTGGTGTCAGTAGTTCTTTTATTTTTTTATTTATTTTTTAAATCATTTTTTATCATTTTAGTTATTTATTTTTTTCAATAATATTTTAAATATGTTTTTACAGTTTTCTAGGAGCCCTATTGGGTGGCTTTGGTGAGATATCATGGGTCTAAACAGACCTCTGTTGTTTCTCCTTTGAGACAGAGAAAGGAGATTTAGGACACCTCAGTCTACTTTTCTACAGCCTCAGCAGCACAGAATGAATGGACATGAGTAGCTCTGTACAGAGATTCCAGTTTATCCACAACTGAAGCATCGTAAGCACAGGTTACGATGCTTAAGTTATGAATAGACAGAGTCAGTGATCAGTACTGATCACTGACTCTTTCCATTCAGACAAAGAATGGGCTGGTAAATGACATACATTATCTAAATACCCCTTCCCTGAAAGGAGGGGGGCCAGGAGAAAGTACAGGGAGTCCGGGAGATAGCACAGGGCCCAGAGGCAGCATAAAGAAACTTGATAGGAGAGGTGGTGGGGGCATATAGAGGAACTGCATCTTACATTTTCCTCCTGCAGCTGCTAAATGCCTGTGGGACAGAGAGGAGGAGAAGCGGGCATTCAGTGGCTGCAGGAGGAAAATGGTGGGATCGGTTCCTCTATAGGTCACCCCTGCCACCCCTTCTATGCAGGTGCACAGGTGAGCTGCATGGGCCCCCTGGAACTGGGGCTGGGTCTCAGTTGTGGTCTCTGCGGCCCCTATAATTATGCCCCTGTATCTATCTATCTATCTATCTATCTATCTATCTATCTATCTATCCAAAATCAGTGTAAAATGTTTGTAGTAACTATAGTAAACACAATATAAATAGAAATATACAAAATTAGTTACGACAAGCAACATCCATATCATTTATTTCCTTCATGTTTGTTGGTTCTAAGCCGCTATCACTGTAGACAGTGCTCATCCAACAATAATGCCTCACTTCATACCTGAAGGAATGTGCATGAACATGTTTAGATATCAGAGGCAGCTGCTGCTGTGTAGGGATAATTGCAGGCTTACAACGTTTGTCTTTTGTATAGGAAGGATTAATGATGTTAATAAACCAAACAAAATATTTTTATACAATATAATATGCCTATTTGTATGATTGTATTGTCTCCTTCTACATTGATTCACATGATGACTCTGTTTATTTACATCAACTATATCACCTGCAATGATCAGAATAATGAAGGATATGTACAGCGTTGACAGTATGCACATTGATGTATAAAATAAAGGGACACAGTGGGCATTGCTTGTAAGAGCTTACAATAACTATATTATTATATTATTATTATTTAAGTTCTTATTAGAATTATCACCCCAGGCCTAGAATGAAATAATGGTAAGCAGAAATCATTAGCAGTAGCTGAAGATATTTTTTAACTGCTATGTTAATGTTTTTACTTCATTCCTATAATGCCGTCTGAGGTTTCATGTGAAGCTTGTACTTGCACCTCTTGCTTTGGATGGTGAAATAGGTAAATGACACATCATGTATGGAGGTTCTCCTTTCTGCAGCTTTGTTAATGTCATATTACAGATGTTGCTGTTGGGAGGAACAAGTGTTTTGACAGCACATATGTCAGTATTTGTTAACATTTGTCTGCCATTCATCAACATGCAGCTTCCAATCAGGTTGAGCTGAAAAACTGGCAGGTAGATCCAGAGGTGTCCCTAGGGTTAGTGTCACCCGGTGCGGTAACACTTGGTGACACCCCTCCGACGATCCCCGCAGAATGGATCGGATATGCGGATTGAGCATAATGGATCAGACTCCAATCCATTATGCTCAATCCGCAAATCCGATCCATTCTGCGGGGATCGTTGGCTTTCTTTACAACTTACCTTTTCTTGGAGCGGGTCCAGCGTCACCCCGTATAGGTTGCATGACGATCGTCGGCATGCAACCTATACGGGGTGACACCAGACCCGCTCCAAGAAAAGGTAAGTTGTAAAGAAAGTAGACGATCCCCGCAGGATGGATCAAATCCATCCTGCGGGGATCATTGGCTTGCTTTACAACTTACCTTTTTGTGGAGTGGGTCCGGTGTCACCCCGTGCGGTTGGTGTCACCCCATGTGGACTGCACCACCCACACCTGCCTCGGGACGCCACTGGGTAGACCTGATAGGGCCGTCAGTGTGAAAGAGGCCTTGGTCTTCACTGTGATTATAACTTTATGAAGCTGGTTAGATTTCTTTTCACTTTATTAACTTTTAAATAAAAGCAGTATTAATTAGGGTTATACAAGAATTTGAGCATTCAAACATTAATAATCAGACTCTTTAGCCTTTACAATGCTATTATTGGGCCCCCCCATAGGTTAGTAATCCTGAGTATTTATATGACTGATAATCAGTAGGTGTGGTGGAACTACCAGGGTCGCAAAGGTCGCACTTGAAACCAGGCCCTGGTGTTCCGCCACCATGGGGGAGCTTAAGATGGCAGGAAGAGAGCCCTTCCCCTGCGGGCTCCTAATTTCACAGGGAAGCGTTCAAGGAAACAAGCTGAGGGCCAAGAGCTCAAAACAAACAGTAAGTTGCCAGTAAGCAGTTAACTCCATACATGCCAGAATGGGGTACACAATTTCATGGGCAACTTGCAGTTCCTGACCATCATAATCGCTGCTTCTACAGGAGTATTGTGTATTGCCTATAGAAGCAGCACAGAGTTATTCAATGTGTCCATGCACATTAGGACAATTACAGGCATATTTTGAGCTCAACATTTAGAGGTAGGAAAAAAAAACCTTCTGCTTTGCGTTTTTGATTGGAGCTTTTTGGCAGAAAAACACAAAATTCTCCTAAACTCGCCTAATCTGTGAACAAAAACGCTATATATCAGCGGTATTTTCTGCCAAAGGAACTGATGCTTTTTTTACGGAGCCTTTACGGCAAACGGGGATACATAACACTACATTTACCTCCATCAATGCTGGGCAACAACAACACAGGCTGGGGGTGCAGAATTTCAGGAAGCTTTAGTATGATAGCTGAGTGTGTGTGGGGGTGGGGGGCTGTTGGGATGGCATTTGAACAGGGCAGACTTAACTTCACAGCTGCTGGGGAGGGAGCAGAGCGGGTGGCTTACAATGAACCCCTCAATTGCCAGACATAACTACCATGTAACCAACAGGAGCTATTTAAAGCACTGATTACCTTACAAGGAAACAACTGCAGGCGGGCTGGTAGCAAGTGGTTAATAAAAGCTAGGAATAATAATAATAATACTTTTTAAAAAAGCACTGTTCTGGAACTCATTTTTTGTCATATGCAGCTAAACACAAATATAAAAGACAAATATAAAAAAACATATTTTCACCCATTCTACAAAACAAATAATCAGAGGCGTCCCTAGGATTGGTGTCACCCGGTGCGGTAACACTTGGTGACACCCCCTCCGACGAGCCCCGCAGAATGGATCGGATCTGCGGATTGAGCATAATGGATCGGACTGAATTGCATTCAGGAGAGGAACGTTTTGGCAAAAAAACCCACAAAAAGTGGCAAAAACGCTTTAGCGCTTGGACATTTATTAATTTCAATGGCAAGTACTCCGGCCAATGAAATGAATAAACATCCAAGCGCTAAATGTGGCTAAATGTGGTACTGCGTTTACGTGGGTTTTTGCCACATTTATCATTTTTCAACTGCCAGGACAGCTTGGCGTCCAAGAGAGCTTTGTGTACATGTAGTCTTAGGAATGAAGACTAAAAGAATGCCTGTCAAATCTGATTAAACAGATCTGGTTGCAAATGAGCACACAGGACCAAATCTATGCCAGTGATGATACTCAGTGTACTCAGTGTTCAATAAAAAATACGCTATACCATATACACGATACTATATACACAATACTATACACACTATACCAGGGGTGTCCAAACTTTTTTCAAAGAGGGCCAGATTGGATGAAGTGAACATGGTGGAGGGCCGAACATTTTTCCGAACATTCTTTGAACCATTACAATTAAATGCAAATAAATTATTTTATGCCAAGTTAATTGCAAACGACATACTTTTCATTTCATAACACTAAGATCAACTGACAGCTGAGTTTTCACAATGTATTGATAATAAATTTAAAAAAAACTTACCTGCACTAATGTGAAGGGTGAAAAAGGTAGCTGGAGCTGAAGTCTCTGCTCAGCAGCCGGGAGGGGAAGAGACACTTCACGCTGGAAGCCCGGCCCTGATGTCACCGCCCTCTGTCGCTCCCAGCGCGGCGCAGTCACGCATGCGCACTACTCTCAAGCAGAAGACTGTCTGCCACAGAAGGGAGGGCCGTGGGAGGGCCACATTACACAGAGCAGGGAGGGCTGTTGGAGGGGCGTATTAAACTGACCCTCGGGCCGTAAATGGCCCGCGGGCCGGACTTTGGACATGCCTGCACTATACTATACACACTATACTATACACACTATACTATACACACTATACACACTATACTATATACACTATACTATATACACCATACTATATACACCATACTATATACACAATACTATATACACTATACTATACACACTATACACACTATACTATATACACTATACTATATACACCATACTATATACACCATACTATATACACCATACTATATACACAATACTATATACACTATACTATATACACAATACTATATACACTATACTATATACACTATACTATATACACTACACACTATACTATATACACAATACTATATACACAATACTATACACACTATACTATATACACTATACTATATACACCATACTATATACACTATACTATATACACTATACACACTATACTATATACACAATACTATATACACAATACTATACACACCATACTATATACACTATACTATATACACCATACTATATACACTATACTATATACACCATACTATATACACAATACTATATACACTATACTATATACACTATACTATATACACAATACTATATACACTATACTATATACACTATACTATATACACTATACACACTATACTATATACACAATACTATATACACAATACTATACACACTATACTATATACACTATACTATATACACCATACTATATACACAATACTATACACACTATACTATATACACAATACTATATACACCATACTATATACACAATACTATATACACCATACTATATACACAATACTATATACACTATACACACTATACTATATACACTATACTATATACACCATACTATATACACAATACTATATACACCATACTATATACACAATACTATATACACTATACACACTATACTATATACACTATACACACTATACTATACACACTATACTATATACACTATACTATACACACTATACTATATACACAATACTATATACACCATACTATATACACCATACTATATACACAATACTATATACACTATACACACTATACTATATACACAATACTATATACACAATACTATATACACAATACTATATACACAATACTATATACACTATACACACTATACTATATACACAATACTATATACACAATACTATATACACCATACTATATACACAATACTATATACACTATACACACTATACTATATACACCATACTATATACACAATACTATATACACTATACACACTATACTATATACACTATACTATATACACAATACTATATACACTATACTATATACACTATACACACTATACTATATACACTATACTATATACACAATACTATATACACTATACTATATACACCATACTATATACACAATACTATATACACAATACTATATACACTATACTATATACACTATACACACTATACTATATACACAATACTCTATACACTATACACACTATACTATATACACTATACTATATACACAATACTATATACACAATACTATATACACTATACACACTATACTATATACACTATACTATATACACCATACTATATACACAATACTATATACACTATACACACTATACTATACACACTATACTATATACACTATACTATACACACTATACTATATACACAATACTATATACACCATACTATATACACCATACTATATACACAATACTATATACACTATACACACTATACTATATACACAATACTATATACACAATACTATATACACAATACTATATACACAATACTATATACACTATACACACTATACTATATACACAATACTATATACACAATACTATATACACAATACTATATACACCATACTATATACACAATACTATATACACTATACACACTATACTATATACACCATACTATATACACAATACTATATACACTATACACACTATACTATATACACTATACTATATACACAATACTATATACACAATACTATATACACAATACTATATACACCATACTATATACACCATACTATATACACAATACTATATACACTATACACACTATACTATATACACAATACTATATACACAATACTATATACACCATACTATATACACAATACTATATACACTATACACACTATACTATATACACTATACTATATACACCATACTATATACACAATACTATATACACTATACTATATACACTATACACACTATACTATATACACTATACTATATACACAATACTATATACACTATACTATATACACCATACTATATACACAATACTATATACACAATACTATATACACTATACTATATACACTATACACACTATACTATATACACAATACTCTATACACTATACACACTATACTATATACACTATACTATATACACAATACTATATACACAATACTATATACACAATACTATATACACTATACACACTATACTATATACACTATACTATATACACCATACTATATACACCATACTATATACACAATACTATATACACTATACACACTATACTATATACACAATACTATATACACTATACTATATACACAATACTATATACACAATACTATATACACTATACTATACACACTATACTATATACACAATACTATATACACTATACTATACATACTATACTATATACACTATACTATATACACAATACTTTGGCTACCACAGTTTCAGTAATGACAGGACATTTTTTTTTTTTGGGGGGGGGGGGGTATACTTTTCAGTTCATTAGTCTTATCTATTGGATTTCTGAGTTGCTGCCAACTGAAGGCTTGGACTAGCCAAATCTAGTTGCTAATATTGTTTTTCAACAGAGAAATGCAAACAGTGTTTGTTTTTCTGAAAATACTAGATGGCAGACTGTCTTGCCATTCCACTAGCTTTAACCCATTCCGAATCATTGACCTGGAGCAAGGGAAGGTCAGAAAAAAAAAGTCCAAAGTCCTTATGTGTATTGTTGAAATGGATCAGTGATTCAAAATATTGAACCATTGAATTCCAGGATTCAATAACTGAAACATGACAGCCACGCAACTAGCATTTTCATGGAGCTCAGCAATGACAGCTTCCAAGATTTTTTCATACAGGTTGTCCTTCAGGAGTACACTTTTCACTTGTCTCGACAAACTTATGTTCATTCTGAACACCCAGCCGGGTGCAGAGGAATATAGGAAAATAGAAATTTCCTTGGTACTAGACGACTACACTGAATTAAAGGGACAATCCATGCAAACGTGATATGCTAGTTACAGGCAGAGCCTGGTGGGCTCAGGTAACCTCAGCCTTCCTAAATTTCTTTGATGCTCCACCAGTGACATCTATTTACCTTCATTTCTGACTCTGTTGTGTGTTCCAACTCTTCTTGTTATATTTATTTATTTCAGGTACTTATATAACGCTGGCAATTTACTCAGCGCTTTACATATATATATTGTACATTCACATCAGTCCCTGACCCTCAAGGGGTGTACAATCTAAGGTCCCTAACTCACATTCATACACACACATACTAGGGACAATTTAGACAGGAGCCAATTCACCTACCAGCATGTCTTTGGAGTTTGCAAGAAAACCGGAGTACCCGGAGAAAACCCACGCAGGCACAGGGAGAACACGCAAACTCCAGGCAGGAGGTGCCGTGGTTGGGATTTGAACCAACGACTCCAGTACTGCCAGACAGAAGTGCTAACCATTCAGCCACTGTGCTGCTCAGTCTTCATAGTGTAAAATGAAGAGGAATCCCAAAGGGAGAGTGAGAACCCCTCATAAAATCTCACTAAGACTTAGTTCAGAACAGACGTAATGCTTATCGCCCTCTGAAAAGTGATTTGTGGTGGATTGCTTTTTAGAGGGTGGTATAGCAACTTATTACAGGGTGGTATAGCAGCTGGTGACATGTATTGTTTGTGCGTTTTTTTTTTATTTTTACATTTCCAAATGGCAAACTTATATTTTGGGACCACATTGCGACTGCAAGCTGCACATTTGGCACACATTGTGTTGTGGTTCCATTAAATTTAAAGGGAAAATATGATAGGTGATGCCACCTGTCAAACTCTGCACTGAGTTAAAAATGCCACAGCTGCGGCATGTGTACAGCCTTGTATATACCGGCTGTCAGAGTCTGTCAAGAGGTCTAATTCTCCAGCACCTAGCATGTCTGACATTTTTAAAGATATTATACAAATTTAGGCTTTATCCATAGACTCAAGATTTAATAATACAATGGAAAAAGGAGTCCTGGTTGGTTGACCTTGATTAGCTGTTCCACTTCTACTTATGTTTTTGTAAATCTGTCCCTCTGTATGCTCATATATCATCAATACACCAGATATCATAAAACATTTATTGAAAATATCATTCTATAGTGACTGACAAAAGATGTCTATGTTGTTTAAGTTAATTTTATACAGTATCTTTACATTTCAGCTACGTAACATCAAACTGCACTTTATTTCTTAATAAATCTGAATAAATATCTTCAATAACCTTTACTTCAACTTTACATTTTAGCAAATTTAACATTGTCCAGCAATGCCTCTTCAAATCCATTGTAATCAGTAGTGCTAAAATACATCCTGGCTGTAACAGAATTGCTTAAAAAAAAGCTATAAAATCAACATTACATAAATACATAATAGCTTTTAAAGTGCTCTAAACAAAATAACCACTAGATGTCACCCTCACATAGCTTTTTATGTCATATAGAGCTTGCCCTGACATGCTGTGGTCCCTGGGTGACAGTGGACTATATCACCCCACAATGCTCTGCACAGCAGAAAGCAGATGTAGAGTGAGTGTCTATACAAGGTTTACAGATAATTTAAAAACAAAAATCAACAATACAAATTTTGGTAAATGAACACATTAAATGCATTCTATTGCACAGTGCTGTCCGTTTGACATGTTTTAGGCACTGGGGGGCTGAAGAGGGAAACTTACAGATGAAGAGCACAGGAAGGGCTTGACATGTGTGATGATGCTGCAGATAAATGTTGGATGAATGAATGATAAATCACAAGAGTAGCCAAACAGAATTACAAAGATGTTAGCAGGTAAAATAATTGTATGTATTTTCATTGTTCATTTAACTGTTTGGCTAGAATTCTAAATGAAAGCAATTCCAATATTACTAAGCAGAACTTTCCCAAATAACCCCCCCCCCCCCAACATTAGCATACTTTAGAGGCTGTCAGCAGCTATGCCACATTTTAAAGAGGTTTTGTCACTTTCTAGGGATACTTTGTTGTGTCATAGTTCTGTGGGGTGATATAAACCCAACATATACAAAGCTGAGGCACTTTCTTTTATATCTGCATTATCAACACATTCTTACATTTCAATGTTGTGCCTTTCAATAATTGATACATATCAGTGTGGAAAGACCAGGCACGTTAATAAATTACAAAAAAAAAAACAACAAAGAAACAAAAAAAAACATTTCAGTACCATATGCATAGATCTAAAAAACTGGTACATTTCCTGGGTCAATATTTCCAGAGGGTTTTAGAAGTCAAGTAAAGCTGACCACTGTTCATCCAGCAATGTTCAAGTCTCGGTTGTACTCTTCATGTAATGCACGTAGTGACCAGCAGGGGCTCTAGATCTCAAAAGTCTTTACTGTGTAAGGCAGTGAACCAGAAATCCTACTGACTTTTGCGCCATAGTCCATATTAAAAAGGGGAGCCAGATACAACATAGCGATTGTCTTTTCTTAGGTAATATATACCCTGCAAAACAAAATATATATTAGCTGAAGTAGGATTCAATATCTTAGCATAAACTGTTATTCTTTAAATGCAGAACAAAATGGGGAAATTTTAGTAAAATGGAATCAGGTGGAATCTGGTACAACTGTGCATAGTAACCAATCAGCTTCTTTTCCCAGCTTGATTAAAAAAGAGGAAATGCCGGATGCTGATTGTTTGCCATTGTTGGTTGATTGGTTGACATTAATGAATAGTAAATGTGGCTAATGCAGGCCATAGATGGGTCAAAAATCGGCCGATTTTTCAGCTGAAAATAAAATCGGCCGATTTTTGGATCGTTAGTGGGTTAATAGGTCGGCCGTTTTTTGGTATTTTGGCAGATTTTTTTTATCGGTAAAGTTGGAAAAAGATCAGCCGATTTTCACGGCAATTATGGGCAAATCGTCCGATCTTTTTACCGATAAAAAAGCTGCGCATGAGCAGTGACCTGCAAGAGGAAGACAAAAAGAAGAAGAAGAGGATGAAGAAGAGGATGTAGAAGAAGAGGATGAAGGAGAAGAAGAAGAGGATGAAGAAGAAGAGGATGAAGAAGAAGAAGAAGAAGAGGATGATGAAGAAGAAGAGGAAGAAGAAGAGGATGATGATGAAGAAGAAGAGGATGAAGAAGAAGAAGAAGAGGATGAAGAAGAGGATGAAGAAGAAGAGGATGAAGAGGATGAAGAAGAAGAGGATAAAGAAGAAGAAGAGGATGAAGAAGAGGATGAAGCAGAGGATGAAGAAGAAGAAGACGATGAAGAAGAAGAAGAGGATGAAGAAGAAGAGGATGAAGAAGAAGAAGAAGAGGAAGAAGAAGAGGAAGAAGAAGAGGATGAAGAAGAAGAAGAGGATGAAGAAGATGAAGAAGAGGATGAAGAAAAAGAAGAATTCCAGTCCTGCAAAAAGTGTCCCTGCAGAGAGCTCCGCTATTTCTTTGACAGTTCCTTGACATTTATAGCGGCTGCAACAATGTATCTGTTTCCGAATAAAAACATCTGTATCCGAAATGGATACAAATAGATACAATGTTGCAACCGCTATAAATGTCAAAGAACTGCCAAAGAAATAGCGGAGCTCTCTGCAGAGACACTTTTTGCCGGCTGTAGACGGGATGAAAATCGTCCAATTTTTTTTACCATTCCTGGTAATGTCGGCCAATTGAACAACCGATTTTTCGTTTTTTTAAAGAAAAATCGGCCGGTTTTCTCCCCATCTATGGCCTGCATAAGTGTTAAAGTGGTATGAAACTGAAAAACAAACATGTAATATATTGTAGCTTCCCACATGGAAGAAAAATATATTTTAAATATATTTAAAAAATATACTTCCCAAATATATTGACATATATTTGAAATACTACAGTTTTGGCTGTATTCAATAAATTTCGAAATATATTTCAATATATTTCAATATATATATATATATATATATATATATATATATATATATATATATATATATATATATATTACAAAATATATGAAAATATTTTTAAACATAATAAGAAATATAAACATATAAAAAAGTCATTTTAAAATATATTTTTACATATATTTGTAAATGCATTATAAAAATTTAGATTAAATGTATTTTTAAAGACATACAGTATATATTAAAATGTATTTTTAAAAATATTTTTCATATATTTTGTAATATATAAAAATATATAGTGATCTAGGTGGATCCCTTTGAGAACGTGCGTGTGTACGAAATGCATCAGCGGGGAGGCTATATGCTAACGTCATGCCGCCGCATCCATGTGATGGTCCCGTGGCTATCTTTGTAAGTGCTTTTGATCCATTGATGATTTTATGCTCCACGTGGTTGCTATCTTTTTAATAAAACATACTACATTATATGATACTGTCTCCGGGCTCGGTCTATGAGCTTACCCTCTAGGAGGAATCCCTTTCCTTGGGTCACCGTGGGTTAGAGATGGAGACTTGACTACTCTACTTTTGATTGTTCATTTGGAGTATCACTGGCTTCTTGAGAGATCCCACCTTCAACCGGGTCACTGGCAGGAGGAACAGTCATATACACCCCTTAGTGTCATTCCGCTCTTGGCTTGCTTGCTACTTACTTCTGGTGAGTGCATTATGGTGGAGGTGCAGTGCAGAAGTCACAGAAGTCACTACATTTTGTTGATTTGATCACATCTCTGTTTTTGGGACTATTATGATATTTAGAGCACTTATATATTTTCATTTGTTGTTATACCGTCCATTTTGTTTCTTCATTGGAGCATTCACAATTCCCTATTTCTTTTTTATAATGTTTCCGTTCTCTTTTACTATCACATTGGTCATCATTGATTATAACACACATTTTTATTAGTGCTGCACATTGATATTATACATATCATGAAATATATTGAATACGGCCAAAATTGTAGTATTCCAAATATATGTAAATATATTTGGGAAGAATATCATTAAAGTATATTTAAAATATATTTTTTTCTTCCATGTGGGTTGCCAATCCTTAAATGTGGTGGCTGCATTAGTTTGCTTTTTCCCCTTTATTTTGGTGATCTGGCCAGAAAGTCTGGTATTTTTCAACTTCCTTTAACAGATCAAGCTGTTCAGCCAAAGTGTCAGTTAGAGGGTTAAGACAAACCATTTACTACTGACAGGGGTGCATACAATGGTCAGCTTTTATTAATTTATGTATTTAAGAAAACAAAAAGCTGTTAATGTAACTGATTAAAATGTGTTAGATGGAGCTCAGCTTCAGAGACAGTCTAAGTAAGACATGAAGTATGTTACTGGCCAGATCACCAGGTGAAAATAAAGGAAAAACAGCCTAAAAAAGAAAACTAATGCAGCCACCACAATTTAGCATTGGCAAGCTGAAATACTGTATATTACATTTGTGTTAGTAGGTTTAAACAGAGACTGAGACAAGGTGGGTATATAGAGTGTAACCAGAGATACCTATAGTATCTGTAATTATGACAATCTCTGCTAACAATCCGGAGACAACGAGTGAAGCAGCTTTTGATGAAGAAGTGTGGCTTTCCATTGAATCCAAGCAGACTGAGCCACCAACTGCAGGTTTGATCATTTCTGTGGGCTTCATACATGCTTACCCCTGCTTCTAATTTGTGAGAGTATACTGGATGTTACAGTTCAAACAAAAACTAAAAGACTGATTTCAGGTTAGCTCTGGAAATTCACACAGTCCTTATTTCTTTTATGGAAGCGGTCAATACCTGAACTTTATTTTACTTATTATTATAAAATGGTCATCAATATCCTTCTAACCCAAGATTTGGTCTTTTACTGGAGGAGCAAAGAATAACAGGAAAGGCAAATAAGGGAGAAGGTAAAGATAATGAAATGGTTGGAGAATTTGGTGTTTTTTTTTCGAATACGTGCATATGGAATGTTTTCTTTTTTTTTGCTAGCCTGAAGTTTTGCTTTACCATAAAAAAAATCCAGATCTTGGGAAATCTTTTGTGGTCAGCTATAAATGAATCAGAGTGAATGTCCTTCATTCACTGTGTAAACTATTTGTTGGCAAATGTATGGTGAATCTTGAGTGAGTCATATCATATACAGTGCTCAGCATAAGTATGGGCAGCACAGTGGCTAAATGGTTAGCATTTCCACCTGGCAGTACTAGGGTCGTTGGTTCAAATCCCAGCCATGTAACCACCTGCCTAGAGTTTGCATGTTCTCCCTGTGCCTGTGTGGGTTTCCTCTGGGTACTCCGGTTGCTCCCACACTCCAAAAAACATGCTGGTAGGTTAATTGGATCCTGTCTAAATTGGCCCTAGTATGTGTATGTATGAATGTGAGTTAGGGACCTTAGATTGTACACCCCTTGAGGGTTAGGGACTGATGTGAATGTACAATATATAAATATATGTGTAAAGCGCTGCGTAAATTGACAGCGCTATATAAGTACCTGAAATAAATAAATAAGTGAGTACACCCCAACAGATTTCTCAGAAAACCTTTCCTTTCAGAATCATTTTTTATGGGACACTTTACTTCAAAATACTCCCACAATTGCGTGTCATTGATTGCAAACACGATTTGTTAATTTGCACACATAAAAAATATTTTTCCTAACAAATTAATTCAAGACCATGTTGTAAAAATGAATACACCCCAATGAAAGTCTTAAGGCTCGTTCACACTTGACTTTATTTCTTACTCTTGCCAAACGCCCCTATAGCTCCTCAAACGCTCCCCAAACGCCTATAATGAAGTTATAGCTATAGCACTGTTGGCAAGTGGTTAAACAGGTGTCCAGCAGACAGTTTATTCTAAAATAGTGTTACTTAACAAAGAAAACCCCTCCCATTTCCTGCTGTCAGAAATGGCACCACATGGAAGAGAAAGGTCACAAGACTTGAGAAAGAAAATAATTCTTTACACAAGAAAGGTGAAGGTTAAAAGAAGATCAGCAAAGGTTTACTTATCAGTCAGAATACTGTAGTAAAAGTGATACAAAAATTTAACAAAGATGGAACTGCAACCATCTCACAGAGACATCCAGGTTAACACCTCGACAGGAGCATCTACTGATGAGAAGAGTTGAAGAAAATCACCATGCAAGTTCATTGCAGTTAGCTAAAGAAGTAGAAAACCAAACTGGGGTGAATGTTTCCTGTGACACCATACGATGTACACTGCAGAGGAATGGCATGCATGGGTGTCATCCACAAAGGAAGCCTCTCCTAAAGCCTATGCAAAAAAAAAGCCTGCCTAGAATTTGCCAGGGCCCATGCTGATAAAACACTACTGGGACTCTGCACTCTGGAGTGAAATGTTTTTGGAACAGATGGCTTCAAAACTGTTTGGCGTCGCAAAGGAGAGGAGGACAAAATGCATGGCGCCTACAGTGAAACATGGTGGTGGCAGTGTCTTTCTGTGGGGCTGCATTAGTGCTGCTGGTGTCGGGGAGCTGCATTTCATTGATGATATCATGAATTCACAGATATACCGCTCTCTATTGAAAGAGAAGATGCTATCATCATTCCGTGCCCTTAGTTTTCATGCAATTTTGCAACATGACAATGATCCAAAACACACATTTAAGATCAATGTTGCATTTCTAAAGAAGAACAGCGTGAAAGTGATTCAGTGGCCAAGTATGTTTCCTGATCTGAACCAAAATGAACACTTATGGGGAATTCTGAAGAGACAAGTTGAGCATCACTCTCCATCCAGCATCCAGGTTCTAAAAAAGGTTGTTCTTGAAGAATGGAAAAATATTGATGTTGTAATATGTCACCAACTTGTTCATTCCATGTCTAGAACATTTAGTGCTGTCCTTACAAAAGGTCATACAAAATACATAATACTAGATGTAGTAGTTTTTGTTGTGGGGTGTATTCATTTTTGCATCAACTACTTTGAGTAAAACTGAAGATTTTGTAATCTAAGCTATATAATAAACCTTACTGTCATATAATGCCAACATTTTGGAAATTGTTCTTGGGATCATTAAGATATTGACTAAAATCTTAATTTTCAAAAGGGGTGTACTCATTTATGTTGAGCATTGCATCATATCATAAGTTGACCACTTATAATATGATCCCTTACACAGACCCTACATTATACATTTTTTTCATTCAACCAATGGGTCAAACAAAACCAAATTTGCTGATTCCCCCATCCACCCTTTCGAGGTGAATGGGGGATTTATTTCTGCTGATTTGATGTGTTCTGGTGGTGGGGAGCTATCCCCACAATGATCACAGAACACAATGATCAGTGTTGTCTGTCTGGCTATAACCAGAGGCCCTGAAGATTGTGTGCTGTCAAGGCCTTGAAAGATCTTTTAGTGCTTGATTTGTTACATAACATTAAACCACCATATTATATTTATGGTGCCCCTTAGCCATCCAAATATAAAGACTATGTCTATATGGACTCTGATAAATGGCGCATACTTCATCCTTGTCTACATGTAGTCAGTATGGCCATAGAGAACCTTTAACATGACCAAAGAGCAAAATGTCTGCTGTGTGCATTACTGTGCACAGTAGTGCTAGGGTTAATTTATATGTACAGACTGCAAGTGGACACAAGCAAGGCTCCATACAACATTCCAAGGTCTTAGGAACTGTGTGAGTACCTGTGTACATAGCCCATAAAAGTGGGGAGAGGAGAAGCTTGTAGGACAAGGTAGCTGAAAGCAAGGAAAGTAAAGAAGCCATTGCTTACCATTGATATTGTTCCAATAAGAAGAAATATTCCCAACGCAACAGCCAAAGAAATGACAATGACCTTCCATGGAGCCAGAGCATTTTCTGATGAAAGGTCTGTGGCATCTAAAAGAAGATTTCAGGGTTACTTCAGAGACTCATTCTTTAAGGAGTCATAATTTATTCTACTTTTCACTACCTTTTTTATACCTATAGACACTTACTTGTTGTGTTGTTTGTAGATGAACCGGCCTCTGTTATAGAAGACGACTTTGTATAAGTGCTAGAAAAATGTTGTGTACTGGAGGCTGTAGTGGAAGATGTTTCAGTAGAAGTTGCTCTTGTACTAGTGCCTAGAGATACTGAATTGCTTGAGGATGTTGATGAGGCTACATTTTTTATGGTAACTGATGCACTTCTGGTGCTATCGCTAAAAGATGTTAAAGGGCTATTGGTTGATGCTGTTTGGACATTTGTATCATTACTGGATGAGGTAGACATATCACCAGGTGTTGCTGCTGTTGATGATATTGTAAATTTATTTACAGTTGTTGCCGGACTGCTGGCAAGGTTACTTGGAGATGCTAAGCTTCTGGTTGAAGCTGTCTGATCAGTGGTATAATTGCCAGAAGTGGTTGGTATGCTGTTAATAGTTGTTCCAGTTAGTATTGAACTAGACATTGTGCTTTTAGTAGTTATGGGTGGAGAACTTGTAATTGTTTGGGCAGATAAAGCACTACTAAGACTTGATGTTGGTTGGGTGCTCATATCACTACTGGAAGATGCCATGCTGGTATTTTGGGTTGATGGTGATGATCGTGATGATACAAAACTTAGTGGAACATTACTGGTAGATGCCTCTGTACTACTAGTTGTAGCTTCATTGGTACTGGTTTCCTTAATGACAGTAGTCAACATGCTACCCACAGCGGTGTTGGAGGGTGTTGTGCTGTTAGCTTCTGCTGGCTGGATAATGGTATCATTACCAGAAGAAGAGATTATGCTACTTGATGTTGGTAATGAGGACACTCTATTTTCAACAGTTGTTGGTGAATTACTAGGAACCTCTGTGGGAGAAATTACCGTTCCAGTGGTTGTTAGTGGATATGTACTGGTATTATTGGGAAAAGAAGAAATACTACTGGTCCTTGGTGGGTGTGGACTGGAGGCTGTGATTGTATTAGATATGTTAGTGGTTGCATCTGTCCTGGCAGTTGAATCAGAAAGACTTGACACTGTTGATGCTGCAACACTAGATGATGGATCTCTACTATGTGATAGAGGCTGAGATGTCTCTGATGTAGGTTGAACAATGTTCTGTGTAGTTTCAGACGTATTAAATGCTGGTTTAATACTAGTTGTCAATGGCTGGTTGCTTGAACTAGTGATCTCATTAGTAGCTGGTGCTGTAGTAGAAAGAGTGTTGGTATTTACCGATATATTCATACTAGTTGAAGTAGTGTGTATGTTGACATCCACAATGCTGGAGGATGTAGCTGAACTTGAAGTACTTGAAGCCATTTCTGATGTACTTATAGTAACTGGTTTGCTACTGGTAATGATACTGTCCATGCTACTAGATGCAGCTTGAGTTCTTGGGTCATGGCTAGAAGTAGGTGCTGAAGTACTAGGAATTGTATCTGTGCTTTTTGGTGCTGGTTCAGAATTGGTTAATGTTGGATTGTTACTAGTGTGGTCTAATGTTGAAGCTGACATATCAAAGTATATAGTTGTGTTATTGGCTGATACTGGCTGGAGTGTGTTTGCTGTTGGTTGTATACTGCTGTTATCGGAAGCTACTGTTTCACCCACTGTTAATTTTGGTGCACTCACGGGTGTTGTGAGACTGTTATTTGTAGCTGGTTCCTTGTTTGCTGAAGTTAGCTTGCTGCTGACATCAATACTAGGAGTTGTCATACTCATGGCAATTGCATCTGATATGCTGGAAGAGGTGCTATCACTAGGCAGGTGAGTGGGTGACGCAGGTTCCATAATAGTGTTTATGCTGGAAGAAGTAATGCCACTTGGGTTTGATACTGATGTAGATGGCAATGATACTATCTCATTTGTTGTAAGTAGAGAACTGCTTGTAATACTTGAGAATGATGTTGTGCCATTGCTGAACTCATCTGGTGTTGTCTCAAAAGTGGTTGTTTCCGGTAAGATGCTGGTATCAATGTAGGTAGTAGTCTCTGTGCCTGATTGGGTGTCTGTTTCAATGAAAGAAGAAGTTGTTGCAAAGGCACCTTCTGGTTGGCCACTAGCATCAAGTGTTGTTGGTGAATCAGTTGACCTCCCCAAGATTATTGTGGATATAGTGCTGAGGATAGACTCAGGTGACTCAGATGACTGGGCTTCAACATGATGGCCTGCAATACATTAGATTTTATACTATATTATAAAGACATACAATAATAATACTTCCATAATGAATATCTACTTAAACTGTTTAGCCAAGACAAGTAAGGATTAGGTTTTCAGCTTTTGTAGAACTGCCATTCCCAGTGTTCCCCGCCTACCAAAGAGAAAGTGATAGGGAATGCTGGGAAATATAGGTTCATAATAGCTTAGTGCTTGCCTATCAGAACTTTACACTGTGACTCAAACTACATATTTCTAAATTTTGCCAAACTGTATGCCACATTTAGGTATCACTGAACTACACAAAGTATCGGTATATAAAAAAAACTTTGTATGATAAGAGTGTGAAAAGGTTAGCGTCTGCAGATTTGCCAAGTGTCCCCCTTCCAATGCGGACAAAGACAAAAAAAATGTTTATAATACAGTGAAGAATGGTTAGAACTTCTGATTGTGTTTTCACTGGCATCTGTGCCTTTCTGGTGATAACTGCAGCCTTCAGGGACAGACACTGATGGGAAAATCTCTACAGTAAGATCATAGAGAAATAAACATTTTGGGCAGAGTTTTAAAGGCAAACTTATTATGATACAAATACTAGCAAGCATATGTGAGATTATCATATTAACCACATGCCGCCCAGCCACTGTAGAAATACGGCGGCAGGGCGGCACGGCTGGGCAAAAGCACATTTTTAAAACGTGTGTTTTGTAAACAGGTAGGGGGCGCGTGCGAGGCGCGCTGCCGCCCTACCTGTCCCGCCGATCACAGCCGTGGATGTCAGTCGCCGGGTCACAGCCGGTCATTACCGACTATGTCCCGGCGATCGCCTGCAATCTCTGACAGAGAGCACAGCTGCAGTAGGTGTGCTTTTTGTCAGTTCCCTGACAGCTCCTGACACGCTGATCAGGACAGAAGAGTTTCTCTCTCCCGATCAGCAGTGTTCCCTGCAGTACACACCCCTGCCCCCTAGTAAAACACTCCCCTCACACAGTTAACCCTTTCCCTGAATAATAAACTTAACCCCTTCCTCCCCAGTGCCATTAGTACAGTGTCAGTGTTTTTTTTTTGCACTGATTTTGTATTTTTGTGTTTTTTTTGTATTGGTGTCACTGGGGATGTCAGTGACCCCAAGTCAGTACCCCCCAATGTCAGAATGTCCGCCGCAGTCCCGCAGTCCCGCAGTCCCGCCATAAGTCGCTGATCGCCGCCATAAGTCACTGATCGCCGCCATAAGTCGCTGATTGCCGCCATTATTAGTATAAAAAAAAACTAAAAATCCCAGTATCTTTCCCGCCATTTGTAAATGCTATAACTTTCAGATAAACCAATTAATTTACACATACTGGGTTTTTTTTTTAGCAAAGACATGTCGCAGAATGCATTTTGGCAGAAATTTATGCTTAAATTTGATTTTTAAATTTTTTTTTACTGGACATGTTTTATAGCAAAAAGTCCAAAATATTGTTTTTTTTTCTCAAAATTGTCAGCCTTTTTTTTATAGCACAAAAAATAAAAACCGCACAGGCGATCAAATACCGTTGAAAGAAAGCTCAATTTGTGGGGGAAAAAAGGATGTAAATTTCATTTATGTACCATATTGCATGACCGCGCAATTGTCCGTTAAACTAGCGCAGCGCTGTATAGCAAAAAAATGGCGTAAATTGCAGTATCTATTCCATAGTTTGTAGACTCTATAACTTTCACACAAAGCAATCAATATACACTTATTGGGATTTTTTTGACCAAAAACATGTAGCAGAATACATTTTGGCCTAAATTTATAACCAACTTTGAGTTTACTATATATTTTTTATAGCTGAAAGTAAAAAATATTGTTTTTCTTCAAAATTTTTGGCCTTTTTTTGTTTATAGCGTGAAAAATAAAAAGCGCACAGGTGATCAAATACCACCGAAAGAAAACACTATTTGTGTGAAAAAAAGGACGTAAATTTCGTTTGGGTGCAGCATTGCATGACCGCGCAATTATCAGTTGAATTAGTGCAGCGCCGAGTAGCAAAAAGAGGCCTGGTCATTAAGGGGGGTAAATCCTCTGGAGGTCAAGTGGTTAAATTACTTTGGATTTTGATATATGGGAGATGCTACTGCTGCCATTAGATGTCCCACTACATGAGCTGCATGCCTGTTCTGGCACAGTGGTTCACTATATAAGCCATATAATCAGACATCCAGGGAACTAAAATGTTTTATTCAGCATTTGCTTTACCTATATTGATATCCAGACAGGTGTCATATGAATTATACCTGAGAACATTCCATAGAAGAATTGATTTGTTATGTGACCTTGATTGTCACAACTACTCCTTGTAATTCATATAGTAAGGAGTCACTATCATTAGTTTCAATGCTCATGGCCGATTTTTTGTCATCCAAAGTGTAAAGAAATATACAAAAATTACAGCAGAAAAAAGACCGAGTGGTCCATTGAGTCTGCCCGTTTTTAAAGGTCTCTATAGTATAATTCTTATCTTTTCTTGAATAGTATTTTTGAATACATTGTCATTCAACAATAGGTGTCTGAAGCAGGGGCGGACTGACCATTGGGAAACTCGCTCACTGCCCGAGGGCCCGGGGTCAGTAGGGGGCCCCATGAGATGCCCCTGGTACCTTTTTCATAGGCTTTTTTGAGTTTGGGCAAGGACACAGTTCCCCATGATCCCCTATTGCCCGGGGGCCCCATGAGTTGTCAGTCTGCCCCTGGTCTGAAGGTGAACAAGTTCTGCTGTGGTCCATCTTTAAAAATACCATAATGTCCTGTGATACCAGTGTAACTGGTGCATCCTGTATTAAATATCTATTTGAAAAATCTAGATTTTACATAAATAGAAGAAAAAGGAATTCAACATTATAGTTCCCCTTTAAGAGGGCCTACCTATATAAGTTAAGGTGGAAACACAAATAAAAAAAAATGTGTTACAACATGGCTATTTGAGTAGTAACATTTAACTACTATCACTAATGTCATATAAAAATGAAAAGTCTATACAATGTTATAAGCAGACATTGCACTAAAATGCAAGGTCTGCTTAGGTGTCTACGACATTGGAAGAGAATCATAAAAAAGACTTACCTTACCTAACCAAGTGGGATTTTTTGTGGGATCCTAGAAAAGTTGAGGATCCCAAATTCTGCAAAAAATTCCCCTGCACAGAGCAGTAGTGTCCTCCCCATGAGAACTGAGGCCCTGAGCTTTCCTAAGATCCCTCTGTGAGGCCCAGCATCATCAGGGACATGAAGTGGGAAGCATCTGGAAGTAAGGTAAGTATTCCTAATGCATTTTCTTTTAATGTGATCTTTTTTATTTCTATTTATGTTTGTATTTGTAATTTTATTGTGATTTTTGTGAACGAAGCTTGGGGGGCAGCCACATAGGCAGAACTTCCTTATTAGTGCAAGATCTGCTTTAAACAGAAACTCCACTTTTGTTGAAAAAAGAAAAAAACTTTTCCCTCTGGGTGATCAATGTGCATTGCAAGGATTTTACCAAACTCTGTAGCAGTACTTAAGAAAAAGCTGTATGTTCCTCTATGTCCTTGGAATACTGATTCCTGAATGGGGGCATCTGTGTTCAATTTAATCAGCTGATGCACTGTTCTTATGAAGAAAGTTATGATATTTGCATCCCTTAGGAAGCATCTCGCTAAAAAAAATATGTTGTTTCTATTGCAGAGGATGCCTAATATCTCACTTGTATCTTAGTGCAGACTTCTGGGAAAATCAGTGAGATAATCATACAAATGGATAATTACATGTCTAAGGAAATAGGTGGGCAAGTTGCCATATTGCATTGAATTTTACAGAAAATTACAGTGGCTACAGAATGAAAAGAAAATATCATTTTTAATAGCATTACTTACAATATGGATTGTGTATCAAATGTATATGCTATTTTTATTTGCTATATTTCTTTTCAAAAAAGTGGAGTTACCCTTGAAGAAGTAAAAGAGTCAAATCAGATTCATTTAAAGTAAATATCTCTTTAACCTGGACACATCAATAGAGTAAGTATATAAGCAATAGTTATTTTCAACAAAAACTGAAAGTAAAAAAAATCATATCAAGGGATATAGACAGCTGAAGTTATATATTCTGATCATCCCAATAAGGGACATGTCTTTTAGCCAGATAGATAGATACATAGATAGACAGAGCAATGTTAACTCACCAGTTATAAGTAAAAGTAACACCAAATGTGTAACATGCAACCCAGAGTACTTCATAGTGATTCTTGCAGTATAAGTTCCTATAAACAGCTGGGCGATACTTTATAAAATGGAAAATGATTCCCAGACCCCGATTAGAATTTTATATGCTATGATTAATTGGGAGGGAGGGGGAGATGACATCATTCCTGACCTCAGTGCTGAGCTCAGAGGCTGAGCCATCTCTTCACCAGTCTGTGCAGAGCCCACTCTACTACACAATAGGTGATGCACTGAGAGAAGGGCGTGTCCTCAGTGAAGTGCTCTCTTGTTCCTGGAATAGGGCTCTTTATCTCATTGCAGGGTGTAACTGTTTATATACACAGAGATAAACTGTACTCAAGAACAATACACAGAATAAATGAGAGTTTATGGAGAGATTCAGACATATAGAGATAGATAGATTAATAGATAGATAGATAGATAGATAGATAGATAGATAGATAGATAATTTGATAGGTAATAGAAAGATAAATAATAATAGACAATAATAATAATAATAAGATACATACATAAATATGCATACATTATAAACATACACAAATAGATAGATAATACATAGAACAATAATATATAAATAATATTAATAAATACTATAGATAGATAAATAGATAGACAGAGAGATACAAAGATAGATAATAGACAGGAATATAAAAGTTAAAAGTAAACATAAATGTATGTACTGTAGATAATAATAATAATAATTAGATACTACTACTACTACTAAAAATTAGATAGATAGAGGCATCAATATGCATACATTGTAAACATGCACAGATACAGTAGATGGTTAGATAGATAGATAGATAGATAGATAGATAGATAGTATATAAATACTAAAAATAAATACTGCAGATAAACAGAAAAATAGACAAAGATAGATAACAGATAGAGATACATACTGTAGATATGTAAATAGATACATTAATAGATAAATTGAAAGATAGGTAACAGAAAGATAATAATAATAATAATAATCAATATTGCAGGTGGATAGATAGATATGCATATAATATAAGGATAGATCAGTTATCATTTTATCATGGGATCAGTTATCATTTTTATGCACTCAGATATACATTCACACTAAGCCGGGTACTTCTTTGGCTGCTTATCTCCTATATAACTGTATTTGTAATATATAAATTTGAATAGCCCATAATTTCCATTAATTAAACTGTGACAAGACTGAAGTCAAGCATAGTGGCACCCCCCATCAATTGTGTAAGGCCCGTCCTGGTAGCCTATCTATTGATGGCACTGTACTTGAGCTTTAGTCTAAATTGGAAAATCAAGGGGTGATGTTTGATGCTAGCTTAACCCATGATTCACATGTACAAAATGTTGTCAGATCGTCTTATTTCCACTTGAGAAACATAGCTTGGCTGTGTCCTATGCTATCAAACACTGTAGCTGAAGAGCCATCCATTCATTTTTGTTCTCCTAACCTGACTATTGCAATGCTCTACTCTCTGGTGTACCTAAGTCCACTATTAATCGACTACAATATGTACAAAAGCCAGAATCCTCACTAGGCCTGGTACTAGTGAACATATTACCCCTATCCTGGAGTCCTTGCATTGGCTACTCGCCAGGTTTCACATAGACTTTAAGATCCTCTTTCTCACTAATAAAGCTCTTCGTAGCTTGGCACCCCATTATCTGAACTTTTATCAACACCCCCCCCCCTTCCTAACCTCCTCTTCTCAAATTCTGTTCTTCTGTGTATCCCCCCTACTCACTTACACTCGATGGGAGACATATCCTTCTCCTCCTATGCTCCAAAACTCTGGAATTCTCTTCCAAGGAAAATCAGAGAGTCATCTCTAGACTCATTAAAATCAAATCTAAAAACCTTTTTCTTTAGACAAACTTTCACTTAATGGTCCTTTTTTTCCTTTGTTTTATCCTGTGTATTTCCTGTATGTTTTCATTGTAAAGCACTTTGAGAAGCTACCTTTAAAGGCACTATATAGAATAAAGTTTATTATTATTATATGCTTGGGAATTAGGAGTTTGAATTCTTGCAGTATCAGTGTTGTAAGACTGTGGATTAGGTGTGGGTGAAGGTGTGCTGGAAAAAGAACATATTGAATTCCTAACTGTTAGCAAACTTCCTGAGTTTCATCCCACCACTTTTTTTATCCTTCTGAATCATCAGGTGAATTATGAAAATGAGTGAATAATTTGGCTCAGTTTATGATAAAGCTTTTCTGTTAAAGTAGAATGCTGGGAAAATTGTATTTAACTTTTACATTCTATCCCAATTGAAAAAAACAAAACAAAAAAAACATTGCCAATTTTCATTTATCCTCTCAACACTACAATGCTTTACCAATGTCCTCCTTTTTCCAGCACTGGAGGTCTTTTTCAGGATAAACAACACTCTGTCATTTTGTCTATTTTCCTGTAAATCCAGCCTTTCATTTACACCTTCCCCCCAACATCATCATTATTTAGGCTGAGCTCACAGTACTGCAAGACTGAGCAACAAGTAAAACGTCCTTACGTGAGTGCCTCTCAGTCCTAGAAGAATGCCCTCCTTCTATCACCACCAGAAACATTTGGGAAAGACCTGGTGATGTCATAAAGCCAGTAAGAAGACCAAACAGAAATACTGGGCACATTGGGAGCTTTGGGGATGGCAGGAACCATTCCTAGAGTTCCACTTTAGTCTTAAAGTAGTTCAATTATCCGTCTTTTGTAGGTTACATAGAAGTATGCATGTTTTGTTTTTATTTAATAAGTAATCAGATAAGCTCACCATTGATAGTATTGACAACCTACTGATATGTAGAGCTTAGACATTTTGAAGTGATTCTGTGGAAATTTGTGCCCAAAGCTGATGTAAGCAGGTACTTGGCTATGATGAACAAGTTATAACAGTTTGCAGTAGCTCTTTACACTCTCACCAAATTGATATGCTGATTCATCTCACTCTCTGCCTCCTACCAGCATAGGAAGCCAAGGAGCTCCATAGACTTCTATGCTGGCAGCAATGGAATGGGAAATGAACTTCAGGAAGGAAGCTATACTGTGGAACTCTATTGACCATTGAACTGCATTTCCCGAGGGAGAATGCCAGGAGGAGAGGAAAGAGCTGAATTTACTAAGTCTGTAGAGAACACAACTTGCTCTTGTTATGAGGGAGCCTGGAGAGTGCACATCGCTGTCCAGTGTGCACCACCACTGCTGCATAATGGCAGTCTGAGCAGGATCAGAAGGGCTGAGTACAGGTAACCCAACAGCCAGAGTCACCTGGGTGCAGAGCAGAGAATGGACTATTTGCTGTGTGTAACCGGAAGGTGAGCTTCAATATCATTGGAACTGGTGAGCTGCTGCTGTGGGGATCTACTATCTGCTGCTAGAGATACTGAGCCCTTTAGGAACTAGCCTTCTTACTGCCTGCAGGTTTGACAGGGACCATTCTTATGTGCAGCAACAGTACAACTGGGCCCCAACGCTAGCTGGCTGAAGAGTTAGGACTAAAGACTGTCCCTTTACAGCTGCTACACAAAGACCTTTATGGAGCTGGCTTTGTATACAGGAAGACAGAAAAGGGTCTTTGGCAAACAGTAGCCACAGGTTTGGAAGCTTGTTGAAGGTTGTCTTTGTATGCTGTAGTTTTAGCAATACCCTGCACTTGGAACACCTGAACTCAATAATGTGAAGGGATATAGTATAGTAATAGCCATATAGCCATATAGTGGTAGATGGGATGGTCAGTTGTATAGTTTGTGTATATATATATATATATATATATATATATATATATATATATCCATCCATCCAAGGAGCAGGGCCCTCCTAACCCTCTTGTATTGAACTGTATTGTTGCTGTATTGTCTCCCTTTATATTGCAAAGCGCTGAGCAAACTGTTGGTGCTATATAAATCCTGTAATACATATAATAATAATAATTTAAAAAAATATATAAAATAATAATAATATATATATATATATATAATTCTGATGCCTCATATAATTTGTAGATTTGCGCAAGCACAAGTGATATTTACCTAGCAGAAGTGTTTATATTGCTCTTCACACCAGAATGTATTCCGTACATTGTTTTCCATATTTTGCAATACTAAAATGATTTCAGCTTAGTGGTTTTGTTATAGCAACCAGACATATTTGCCTTTATTTTCTAACTCCAAAAGCATAATGGAATTTTGTTGTTATGGCAGCATGGTTATTTTTAATAAATTGCACTGGGTTTAAAGTGTATGTCTGGGCAAAAAAAATTATTATATCTCTTAATACATCCATAATTCCCTATTAGATTCAGAACTCACTGTAAAAGGTCAGACCCGCATTTTTGAAAGTCTATAAATGCTTGTGTTAGAACCTCCCGATTGTCAGTTCTTCAGGTAATTGCTCATTGATATCATGCTGAGATGCAGTATAAGTTATTGTTTCTCTTCTGCTTTTATTTTTTAATATTTTTTTTAATTTTAAAAATAAGTTTTTATTTTTTTCTCTTTTATTTTATGTGACCTTTTTAATATCAATAAAGATTTAATATTTATTTGTGATTTTCTAAGCAGGCAATCTCAGAAATCATGTTAGTTTATTATGACATAATTAAAGATCCTATAAGTATTTTTGCTGCCATTATATTTTTCAACCACAAGATGGGACACATTTGTATGTATACCAATGTGGTAATGCAGCGGGTTAAGTCCTAGTGTCTGTTGCCTTCGTGAGTAGGATCCTTTAAGGATCATAGTGTGATGGGTCTGTTTGGCTTGTTTGGCTCCACACTATTTATTTAGTTGACTTGCTAGTATCAACAGCAACTGCCCAGTGCTGTTTTTCCCTCCTCTTAGCTCTTTGATCACTTCTGAGTTCCACTCCGGTACAGATATAGGTGAAACTCAAAAAATTTGAATATCGTGCAAAAATTAATTTATTTCAGTAATTCAACTTAAAAGGTGAAACTAATATATGAGATAGACTCATTACATGCAAAGCAAGATAGTTCAAGCTGTGATTTGTCATAATTGTGATGATTATGGCTTACATCTCATGAAAACCCCAAATCCACAATCTCAGAAAATTAGAATATTGTGAAAAGGTGCAATATTCTCGGCTCAAAGTGTCCCACTCTAATCAGCTAATTAAGCCATAACACCTGCAAAGGGTTCCTGAGCCTTTAAATGGTCTCTCAGTCTGGTTCAGTAGGAATCGCAATCATGGGGAAGACTGCTGACCTGAATGTTGTGCAGAAAACCATCATTGACGCCCTCCATAAGGAGGGAAAGCCTCAAAAGGTAATTGCAAAAGAAGTTGGATGTTTCCAAAGTGCTGCATCAAAGCACATTAATAGAAAGTTATGTGGAAGGGAATATGTAACGGAATCGGACCCAGACCGCACTTGGGTATTTTCCGTTTTACTGCAGCTTCCCTGTCTGAACACAAATCCCCGGACATCACCCGCTGATAATGCAGGAAATAGACAGCACCAGACTCTTCTTAAGACAGGAAGTCAACTCCTTTATTTTTATACAAACACAAGATATATACACAGGGCGGGGAAACACAACCAGGGACAGGAAACACATCATCAGCCCGCACCATCAGTGGGAAGGGCTACAGGAAATACCCCCCCACCCAACCAAGACACAGAACAATGGGATGTAGCACATGGCAGAGAACAAGGGACAAGCCAATACACAATACTAGGACATGGACATTCACATTCACACCCTGCACCCCTTAACAGGCACGGGGTGGGTTAAACATAATGAAGGGAACATGAGCTGACACAGGGGTCCCCCCACCCCCAAAAGTCACTCCTGTCACAGAAAAGTGTGGAAGAAAAAGATGCACAGCAGCAGGGATGACCGCATCCTGGAGAGGATTGTCAGGAAAAGGCCATTCAAAAGTGTTGGGGACTTTCACAAGGAGTGGACTCAGGCTGGAGTCAGTGCATCAAGAGCCACCAAACACAGATGGATCCTGGACAGGGGCTTCAAATGTTGTATTCCTCTTGTCAAGCCGCTCCTGAACAACAAACGACAGAAGCGTCTTACCTGGGCTAAAGAAAAACAGACCTGGTCTGTTGCTCAGTGGTTCAAAGTCCTCTTTTCTGATGAGAGCAACTTTTACATCTCCTTTGGAAACCAAGGACCCAGAGTATGGAGGAAGAACGGAGAGGCACACACTACAAGATGCTTGAAGTCCAGTGTGAAGTTTCCACAGTCTGTGTTGATTTGGGGAGCCATGTCATCTGTTGGTGTTGGTCCACTGTGCTTCATTAAGTCCAGGGTCAACGCAGCCGTGTACCAGGAGATTTTGGAGCACTTCATGCTTCCTTCCGCAGATGAGCTTTATGGGGATGCTGACTTCATTTTCCAGCAGGACTTGGCACCTGCCCACACTGCCAAAAGCACCAAAACCTGGTTCAATGACCGTGGGATTACTGTGCTTGATTGGCCAGTAAACTCACCTGACCTGAACCCCATAGAGAATCTATGGGGCATTGCCAAGAGAAAGATGAGAGATATGAGACCGAACAATGCAGAAGAGCTGAAGGCCGCTATTGAAGCATCCTCGTCTTCCATAACACCTCAGCAGTTCCACAGGCTGATAGCTTCCATGCCATGCTGCATTGAGGCAGTAATTGCTGCAAAAGGGGCCCAAACCAAGTACTGAGTACATATGCATGCTTATACTTTTCAGAGGTTGTACCTACAGGGGTCGCAGGGGTTGCAATTGTGACCATTCCCCATGCTGCAGGTGTTCTGTGTGCTGCCTCTCCATCTCTCCACTGAATTCCGGACTCTCTCTTCTTCCCACAGACATTCAGTGGCTGCAGGAGAAACATAAAGAGTTTGGTTCCTCTATATGCAGCCACCCCCACCGCTCCTCCTATCCAGCTTTTTTTCTGCTTTCCTCTGTGTGCTCTCCAGCCCTCCTGAGCTCTTTCCTGCTCCCCCACGTGCTCTCTCTCCCGCCCGTACTCTTTCCTGCCCCCCCCCATGTTTTCTGGTCCCCTGTGCTCTTTCCTGGCCCCCCGTGCTCTCTGGCCCCATGCTCTTTCCTGCCCCCTGCTCTCCGCCTCCCTGTGCTCTTTTCTGGCCCCCCGTGCTCTCCAGCCACCATTCCATTTCCTTGCCTGCCTCCCCCGAGGGGATCTGTCAGGATGGACAGTGGGGAAGGGGCCGGTGTGTCATTTACCAGCCCCTACCTTTTTGAATGGAGAGTCAGTGATCCGTACCAATCACTAACTCTATCCATTCAAAACTGTAACATAATAAACTACTCTACTACTGCTTTACTTTTCAGTTTGTGAATGGAGGGGAAGCTCTGTACAGAGCTATTCCTGTCCATTCATTCAATATCCTTTCTCTGTCTCAAAGGTGGAAAATCAGAAGTCTGTTTAGACCCCTGATATCTCATCAAAGCCCCCCAACGGGACTCCTATTAAATAAATAAATAATAAAAAAATAATAATTTAACCAATACATGCCCGGCCAATAGCCAAAAGGCGGCCGGAAAAATGTATCGGATTTCCAGGTTGGACGCAAATGGCGTCCTCCCGCACATGCGCACTTTTCGCGCTTGCAGAGCCGCGCAGCGGCGTGATCTGTCACCGGCCGTGTACCTCGGACACGGCCGATGACAGATCTGAGTATCGGCCCCGTTGCCGGTACCATGTGACCTGTTGTGACCAATCACAACAGGTCACATGACAGTTGTATACAATGGATGGCTTCATTCATGCCATCCATTGTATACTACTGCCTAGCTGTGAATGGTCACAGCTAATCACATGCACATGTCATGTGATTAGCTGTGGCCAAATCACAGCTAAGCACAGAAAAAAAAAACCCTGAATGAATCAATGTCATTCAGGTAAATGCTTGCTTATAGCAAAGTAATTCTTTGCTATAAGCAAATTGTGTAAAAAAAAAAATAAAAAAAAATACTGATCACTTCCCCAAAGTAGTACAATGTCATCAATGTAGTACAATGTTACTATGATCACCGCCATGCCAGTTATATGAAGACGCTGTACTGCACTGGTGATAGTATGTAAAAAAAAAATAGTGAAAATAATTTTTGCATTTTTTCATTTTCCGAAAAAGTATGACAAAAAAAATATAACTTCAAAAAACTCGCCATGCCTCTTATGAAGTACGTCGAACTGTCTACTCTGCAAAAAGGGGTCATTTGGGGGATATCTGTACTGTTCTGACATTCTTGGACCTCAAGAAATTAGATTGGCCGTCAGTACTTCAGGATCGATCAATATTCAGATCTATGCCATAGTTTGTGAACTCTATAACTTTCCTACAAACTAAAAAATACATCCTCATTTGGGTTATTTTCACCAAAGACATGTAGCAGAATACATCTTGGCCTAAATTTATGAAGAACAATTATTTATTTGCAAACTTTTATAACAGAAACAAAGAAAAATGTGTTTTTTTTTTTCAAAATCTTCGGTCTTTTTTTGATAATTTAGCAAAAAATAAAATCCCCAGCGGTGATTAAATACCACCAAAAGAAAGCTCTAGTTGTGTGAAGAAAATGATAAAATTTTAGTTTGGGTACAATGTTGTATGACCGCGCAATTGTCATTCAAAGTGTGAGAGCGCTGAAACCTGGAAAATGGCCTGGGCAGGAAGGTGTAAAATTGCCCAGTATTCAAATGGTTAAAGAAATTGAAAAAAAAAGTAAAAAAATTGTAAAATTAAAAAAAAAACAAAAAAAACTACTGACACCATTGGCGGAATTACCAGTATCACAAAGGTCACACTTGTGACCGGCTCTGGTGTTCTGCCACCACGCTCTGACGGCAAAGTCCCGGCTGAGGGTTGGGGGGCCCTTCATGGTTTCTTGCAACGGGTCTCTGAAGGCTCTAGTTATGCCACTGGTGTAGGCTGGTCCTATATTTAATTAATGGTCATGAGGGGGGTTGTAGAAGGTTTCAGCCATGTTTTGAAGGACGTGGGGCAAAGATCTGTGAACGTGGAGAATGGAGTAGGTGGGGCATGCAATTGTAGGCAAGTGCCTACTGTGTATTATATTTTTCTGTTTCTGTTTTTTGTAACATACCTTTAAAACTTGGCCGGTGTTTCCTTTCCCATTGTGTAGGGCAAAAAATACAGGGGAATCGACTTGGTCTGGCATCGAGTGTGGGAGCTTCATAGATAGGACCTGGGTGTGATGTGTTTGGGTACCGCACTCTTCTCCAATGAGACCAATTACTTATGACAACCACAAGCATGGACTTTGTACTAAGAACTTACTAAACTACCAGGTATGAATGCCATCATAATTAGCAACACCACAAAGCAACAGCGCAGCCAAAAGATAAGAACAGCCAGTTGAGTTTGATGTTCAGTTATGTAATTGTAATCAATGTCCTATCTGAACTGTACTACCTAATTTTTAATGTACAAGACCCTTCATTAAAGAGAGAAGAATTGGTCAATGTCCCCATTGGAAGATTTCCCCTCTATTATTTTTATGGAGACAACTTTCACTTTCAATGATAATGGTGAATGGGACAAACAGAGAGGGTGAATCTCCCTAATGGTGGCACAGACCGCAATAAAAACCTGACAGGTATTCTAATCCATCTCTACTCTATCCAAAACTTGAAAAAAGAAGCCTTAAGGTCCGGGTCACACTGATCTGACTTTGAAATTGTGTGACTTCCAGTGAAGTCGCATGATTCCAAAGTCGGATGTCATTTCGACTTGAGGTGCGACTTGCAAGACATCTGCCTAGATGTCTATGCAAGTCGCACCCAAAGTAGTGCATGCACTACTTTAGAAATCGGTGTGGCTCTAACCAAGTCAGAATTGCACTGATATGACCGCTTTAATTGCGGACAATAGGGTGCGACTTGCATGGCATGGCAAATCGCATGGCAAGTCGCACCCGGTGTGACCGGGGTGTAATACTTTAAGCTGAAGAGTATGTGCAGTAACAAATGTTACAAAGTTAACCGTCGTGATTATGTGTCTACAAGATGAACATTATAGTCAGGTTTTATGATTAGGGAGCAAACAAGACAAGAAACCAGAAGCTGATGTCCGGTTCTGTTCTGTTTTGTGGTACAGTGAATACACTGGTGTTATGCAAGGCTTTCTTTATATCTTGTAAGTGTGATTTCTTAACAAAATTGGAGTGTTTTAAATTCTACATGGTGGTGGTCAGGGGCAGACAGATAACTCATGGGGCCCCCGGGCAATAGGGGATCATGGGGCCCCTGAGTCCTTGCCCAAACTCAAAAAAGCCTATGAAAAAAGTACCAGGGGCATCTCATGGGGCCCCCTACTGACACCGGGCCCTCGGGCAGTGCCCGAGTTTCCAAATGGTCAGTCCACCCCTGGAGGTGGTTATTTCTATTTTCTGATGTTGTGGCTATGGAGTGGTGTTGCACAGCCAGACATTTTGGACCCTGACCCTTAAAGGGACCTGCACTCGTAATTCCCTGGTGGTGCGAAAGTGGATAAGGTGGGGATTATACTCTTGAGGATGTCCATATGAGCACAATGAAAAGCGTTATATGGGTCATATGGGTCATATGGGCAAGGTGAGAGCCTTGTGACCAAAAAGGTGGCACATGTGAGAGCAGTAGCGGTGCTCCAGTACCAGAGTTGTGGGCACAATACTTACTCAGAGGAGCATGAAGCATCACAGTTTATGAACTTTGTTTATTTTGATTGAGTTGTGCCACAATCTTTCACAGTGAAGAATAAGAGCCAACACAGACGTTGCATTTTTGTTATTTATTCAAATTTGGTTATATAATTTGAGTTTTTCATCACGCAACAATTATATGTTTGTGGTAAATTATATTTTACACTATACATGTAACACAGTAAGTGCATTTGTAGATGTATTTGTAATTTTGATATGACAAGAAGCGCAGCATCTGTTTTTATCAGTTTTTTGTTTTTATACCTGTACACATGTGGGAACACATGATTGGTGCTAGCAGCAGCTGTTCATGAGCCTAATTACATTTTTTTATGGTGAACATTTTTATGAAAAAATCAAGTGTTCTTGAATTGCATAGGTGGTTTAAGGAGGGGACTGGAAGATGTCCATGATGACAGCCAGTGGGCAACCAAAAATGGCAAGGATGGATGCAAATATGAACAGAGTGCAAATAAATCTTTTTGGTGGAAAATACCTGGACTTTGGCCTGACAAGTAGATTCCCTACCACAAAAATGCTCCTGCACATGATATGTTAACTGTTCGTGAGTCCATGTCCCAGAAATCGATTCCCAAACTTGATCAACCACCTTATTCCTCTGACATAGCACTCTACAACTTTTGGCTGATTTCCAAAATTAAAAAAGCCCAGGATGTGTGTGTATTTCTTGGTGCTAATTCACAGTCGAGTTAATAGTATCTATACCTGTGCTCCTATACAGTAAGCGCTCACAGCAGTTTTTATTCAACCAGGTGTGCCAGAGTGGCTGAGGTTATTCACAGAGTTGAGGCAAACAGAGAATCCAATTAACCAAGTGGCTCCTGTGGAGGTAGGGCTACATTTTTTTTATGTTTCTAAAGCTTTAAAGTGGTTTTAAAGCTAGAATGTTTTTTATTACAATTATATTCTTACCTGCTCTGTTCAATGGTACCCTACAAGCGCTGTCCACACTTTCCTTTCTCTCTCTCTAAGTGCTCCCATAGAAAGCCGCTTGCTGTGGGGGCACCTGTGCAGGCGCACTCCCAAGCCGGGCTGTGTGCATCAATAGACACACACAGCCTGGCTCGGCCCCACTCCTCCTTCATAGGATTTGACTGACAGTAGAATGAGCCAATGGCTTCAGCTGCTCTCAGCAAAGTCGAGAATCCCGGAAGAAAGCAGAACAGGGCTGCTGGCAGTGACAGCACTGGATCAAGAGACGTGTCAGGTAAGTTTTAGGGGAGGGGAGGAGGCACACACTTTGGAAAGTTTTTTTACCCAAATGCAGAGATTGTATTAACCGCTTGCCCGCCACCCTATAGCAGAAGTACTGCTTCAGGGCAGCACGGCTGCGCAAAATCACTCATATATTCGTGATATGCATTTCCAGGTAGGGGGCACACGTACACCTCCCTACCTGCGCCACTATTGGCTGCTCAGGTTGTCAATCATCGGGTCCCGGCCAACGATTCCTGGCAACTCAGTGATCATCAGAGAAGGTGACAGAGGGAGACCTGTGTGTAAACAAAACAGGTCTCTGTCCTGTCAGCATGCACAACAGAGATACAAAGCAGTATGTCTCCCAAGTAAAACAGCACACAATGTAAAACACACACAGCACACTATTAACCCTTTGATCGCCCCAGATGTTAACCTCTTCCTGCCCAGTGTCATTAGTACAGTGTCAGAGCTTTTTATTAGCACTGATCACTGTATTAGTTTCACTGGGGATGTCAGTGGCAGTTAGTCAGTTCCCACCCAGTGTCAGAATGCCCACCGCAGTCCCGCTATAAGTCATTGATCGCCGCCACTACTAGTAGAAAAAGAAAATCCAGTATATATACATCGCCATTTGTAGACAATATAACTTTCATGTAAACCAATTAATATGCACTTATTGGGGTTTTTTTTGGCAAAGACATGTAGCAGAATACATTTTGGCCTAAATTTATGAAGAAATTTAATTTTTTAATTTTTGTTATTGGATATGTTTTATAGCAAAAAGTCTAAAAAATGTTGTGTTTTTTTTCATAATTGATTTACTAAAGGCAAATAGAATGTGTACTTTGCAAAGTGCAGTTGCTCCAGAGCTTAGTAAATGAGCAAAAGCTCTGCTGACTTCCATCATCCAATCATATGCAAGCAAAATGCATTTTTTAAAAATTTTCCTTGCATGTGATTGGGTATTCTTTGCAACGTGACATTCTACCTCATTTACTAAGCACTGGAGCCACTGCACTTGCAGAGCGCAACTCTACTTTGCAAAGTGCACAGTCTACTTGCCTTTAGTTAATCAACCCTATAGAGAAGGCGAATCTCCCTAACAGGAGCAGAGACAGCAATAAAAACCTGACAGGTGTTCTAATCCATCTCCACTCTATCCAAAATGAAAAAGAAAGTTTTGCCTTTAGCTACACTTTAAGGGAAAAAACCTTTTTCCTTTAGAACCACTTATATGGTAAGAAGAACAGCTTGAACAGCTTGGAACTGGTGAACATTCTGTGCATGAAACTGTTAATTACAGCGACAGTATGCTTCTGGAAAAGAAGGGCATGGGAAAACCACTGTCAGAAGGCCAATGTAATCCTAAAACTGTGATCAAACAGTGTACATTGCATTTATAAAAGGCATAGTCTGTTTTCAGCATGACTAAGCTATTCAATAGAGCATGTTTAGACAAGAGGTATTTCCTGTAGTCAGGGTTCTCTACAGGGCACAATGCTTATGGAAATACCCTGTAAAATCCTATTTCTGATAACCAGCTGAAGGTTCTATATGCACTATTGCTGGTATTGGCTTAAAGATCCTTTTTACTGTATAAGTGTTCCACCTGCGGACTTATTTCCTTCTCCTTGTGTGATGAGCAAAACAATCTACTAATAAAATAATAATAATCTAATCTAAAGACACTTAAAGTGACTGGTGCCCAATGTTTTTTTCAATTCTCCATTTGTAGCAGTGGACTCAACCTTGGGGTGAAATGATAGTCCACCCTGTCACTTGGGGTCCCACCAGCCTTTAGGGTTCAGGGGGGCACTACATAAGTATGGAAAAGGTTGTCAGAGCTTTCCTTAAGTATATCCAAACCCAAAATGTATTTGCTTTAATTTTGGATAGAGCAGGGTGGGGTTAAAGTATTGCAGGATTGAAGGCAGGGGCGGACTGACCATTCGAGCACTCGGGCACTGCCCAAGGGCCCGGGGTCAGTAGGGGGCCCCATGATATGCCCCTGGTACCTTTTTTATAGGCTTTTATGAGTGTGGGCAAGGACACAGGGGCTCCATGATCCCCTATTGCCGTTGGCCCCATGAGTTGTCAGTCCGCCCCTGGTTGAAGGATACTTCTGATGACATTTACTTAGGAAAAAAAGATTATTTAACACAGTCCTGCACTAATTACAGTGCACACTTGATGATATTGATGTAATCTCTTAGATTGTAAGCTCCAAGGACTGCATAGACAGAAATACACATCCTTTAGCAGATAAACAATAAATATGTATTGAAAACAATATTATCAATAAATATTAATAATTAATACATGGGGTCAATGTATGCTCTGTCATTATCTAGATGCTTGAGGGCTAGATTTTCCCCCCATAAATGAATAACAGATGGCCACTTATGGGAGACTTTTAAAGATGGAATACAAAACTGAAAATATGTCACAGCAAGCAAGCTAAATTGTAAAATTTTGAAACTTACTTAATGGATAAGTTTCTACAAAAAAATAATAAATGCACATTTTTTGCTGGTAAAAAAAATGTGCATTTATTATTTTTTTGTAGTAGAAGCCTGTAAATCGTTGCACCAGCGATCAGCAGATCACTGATGCCATGCAGGTCTCCTGCAGATCTGTCAGTATATCTGCTTGCTCGTACATCCCATACAGGTAAGCTGATACTTCTGACAGGAAGACTCAATGAACTAACACAGTGCTCACAGCGCCATGGTAGCTCATTGAAAATTCAAAGCTGACTGCTGCTATGGCTGTAGGGTCTTGTAGTCCATCTTAGATTGTAAACTCTGAGGAGCAGGGCCCTCCTAACCCTCTTGTATTGAACTATATTGTTGCTGTATTGTCTCCCGTTATATTGTAAAACTCTGAGCAAACTGTTGGGGCTATATAAATCCTGTATAATAATAATAATAATAATAATAAGGGGAATGGTAATAAGACCAGTTGTTATATACAGAGTGACTGCAGCTGACTGGTCGCCTTTACCAGAAGCAGCGCTAGGATGATCATGGTACAATGTATTCAAAAAAGAATAGACTCATCATAGAAACATTATTGAAAAAAAGAAAGAAAAAATATCTAATTTATTGGCTGGGAACAGGAGTAAATAATAATGATCTTTTTGCCTTTTCTGGATAGTTAAAAATGGAAAAGGTTCAATACTGTGGCTGGTAACCTAATGGTGTGGATTTCCTATAAATATTAGAGAAAGAGAACAATGTACATCTTCAGAAAGGAGACAAATAGTATAACTTACGTAGGTATCTATGGGTCTGCCATCAGAACAAAAACAGTAAACATGATATTTCAGCCTAATTCAGTTTTGTTAGATGCTTCATAACACTGCTTGATCAATGATCGTTAGACAGAGGTTAGACTTTGAGCATAACTAAACTTTTCCTTTTTTTTAAATCTATACTGTGGGGATTTGCTGTGAGTGAGTGGTGATGAGCCCAACATACTTGGATTCAGTTTGAGGCAGGTTCGTCTAACATGAATAAAGTTTAGGTGTCAAAGCCAAACCCCATTGAAGTCAAGGGGAGCCATGTTTAAAAAAAAAAAAAAAAAAAAAAACAGTTTGGGCTATTTTCTAAACTAATAGACATCAAATGGCATGGTGGCATTGCTATGAGGAACATCTACCAAAGCAAAAAAACTAATTTTTATTTTTTGGCTGGAAGTAGTGAGTTTAGTAATGCTAACATTACTCTTGATATATGCTAATGATTTAGTACGGGATGCAGTTTGTCTCAATTTTTCACACACCCCTGGTCTCATCCTTAGGTGCTAGGACACAGGTGGCTCCTGCTGCTTAGCGTCCTTGGTTGCTAGGACTCAGGCAGCCCAGAACAACTAAAACAGGAGCTTGTGACTGCCCATCCTTCCCCATTTTCCTGCAGCCCATCAGAGGATAAGGCTGAGTGTGATCTATAGATGTGGCGATTGTGCACTCAGTGTATGACAAGAGAAGATGCCACTCTGGGACCTATCCTATCAGCAAAGAGATGTTCTGATTAGCAGAAGCAGCTGTGAGGAGTGCAGAAGACTGAACAGTGAATGTCCTTCATCAGCAAAGAGCAGCCTGAGGTAACCAAAAACCTGTGGAGTCACCATAAATACCAGCATGTTCAGCTATTAGCACCCTAGGGGGCACTGCAAATACAAGCATGCCCAGACATTATCACCCGACGGCACCACAAGTACCAGCTTGCTCTGGTATTTCCACCCTGGGGGCAAAACAAGTACCAGCATGCCTCACTAGTACCCAAATACCCAGCCACAACCATCCTACAATCCTAGGAGTACTGTTATATAAGCATGTCCAACTGTTATCACCCTAGGGGACTGCCTGCAGCGTTTGTATGTACAATCTGAAGCAAGATCAGGTGTGTGCTCTCCTTCAAAGGTCACAAAGCAGAAAAGAATGGGAATTTGAATGGAGGGGGTGTTGAGATGGGAGAGATGCGGTGTAGGAATGGAGGATCTGACTAATGTAGGGACACTGGAAGCAGGGAGAAGAGTCACTGGGTCACATCTTCCTGCTAGACAGTGGGTTGGCTTTGTCTGCCTAATCTCCTTTGTTGTTAATGGTTGGTGCCGCCATGTCACTTTATTAAAATATCATGTACTATCATAAGCCCAGGGCTCAGAATCTGTGATAGAGTTAGCTTTTCCAAGTATCTGGCTTCTGTGCAAAGTGCCTTGCCGTGACTGCACCGGTTCATTTGAGCCTTTCCTGGATACCAGATAAGCTACTGATTGTAGCCTACCCTGACCCTTACCTGAATATTGGATACACTGCTGATTGCTGCCTACTCTGACCCTTATCTTGATAACAGATTATGCTACTGATTGCCTCCTACCCTGACCCTTTCCTGGTTAACCGATTATGCTACTGTATGCCGCCTGCCCTGACCCTTGCTTGGATAATGGATTTTGCTACTGATTTCCACCTGCCTTGACCCCTGCCTAGATATCGACTAATTCTGCTACTTGCCACCTGCACTGACCCTTGCCTAATTAAAGAGATATGCTATTTATTGCCGTCTGTCCTGACCTTTGCCTGGATAACAGATTGCCCTACTGATCACTGTCTGCCCTAAATCTTGCTTGAATAATGGACTCTATCACTGCTTGCTGCCATTCTTGACCACTGCAAGCATGGTGCCCACACTGCCACTACGTCTGCTCACTCCTGCACACTACACTTGCCTGGAACCATTCTGCATCTTGAAGTCATAAGTACACACATTAGGAGAACTCACTCTCCGAGGTTGCTGGGGAGCAGCTGTCATTTAGCAGCAATTTTTCAAAATGTCATTATTGCTGAAATTCATTGTACAGATGCGTCCCTTCACAAGCAGGTTCACGTTCAGGTTTAAGGCATCCACCAAGCACGTTATTTAAAGGGATTGTGTATTCTTAATGTTGCTCTTTAAAGTGTTACTAAACCCAGGACCCTGCATTCACTATGTCTGGTCTCCCACAGTACACAGGACATGGAAATGCAATTATTTTAGTAAATATAAACTGCTAAATACTTTTTCTCATCAGCAGTTAGAGCAATCTTGTGACTTCTATCAGTGTCCAGCTGAGCACTAGTTAATCTTGTAGGAGGAGTTTTCATTCTCCTCTGACTGTCCTATGAGGCTGCATAACCCCTGACCCTCTGTCTGGACAGTCCTGATTGGCCCTGTGCCTATCACATTCACCCCCCCCCCCAAAAAAAAAGCAACCTCTCTTTCAATACACACAAAACAGAGCATGTGCAGACTTGCCACTGCCACTCTGTACTATGGTAGATGGATTTTGGACAGCAAAAGAAGGGGAGGATTAGAGAAGACAGGATCAAACAGCCTTTTTACACAATGCAGAGGATTAACCCCTTAGGTTCCACAGTGAGTATAACAAGCCTGCTTTACTGCATATACAGACTGATTATACTGTTGGGAGTTTAGTAACACTTTAAGCAATCATCCTGTCTTGTATTTTGCCAGAACAAACGTGACAACCCTGCGTGCTATATGTCCTTCTTTTATCCCCACCCTCTACTCCACCCTCTGTCACTTATTTTCCCAAAGCAAAGGTGGCAACTTTAGGACAGTTATAGACGGTATATCTCCCTAACTGTGAAACAAAACAATGATAAAAACTTGACAGGGGCTCTATCCCTTCTGCATTAAATCTGAAATGAGAAAGAAAATGTTTATGGTGTATTTACCTTTGTTTCCCTAGCATACATTATAGAAATGAAGGGTTGCAGTGCTAGGCTAGTGAGATGTACATATCCAGAGTCACTCAACACATACACATTTTGTACATATTTGCACGCACTTCAGAGAATTTGGTTTGTTCTTATTTTTTACTGTGGTAATAAACACACATATATTTCCTGCCTCGTGACATCACACTTCAGAGCCAAGCCTTGTGCAAATATTGGAAGCAATCTCTCTTGCGCAAAGGATGGAATCAACTGAGGTGTAGACATTAAATGACTCTTGAGCAAACATATCTGTAACTTTGAGTGACAGCTCTGGTGACACAAGTATGAAAGTACTGTGACTCAGAGACAGAACATGGCAAATATAAAGACGTGATATTGTTCTTTCTGATTGTCTCATACTGTAATTACAAGCACTGACAGTTTTTTAGCACTTTTAGAGGCTGTAAACCTAGTAATCTAAAGCTCTTTGACCGAATCACCATATTCAGGGGCGTCCCTAGGGTTGGTGTCACCCTGTGCGATAACACTTGGTGACACCCCCTCCGACGATCCAAGCAGAATGGATCAGATCTGCGGATTGAGCATAATGGATCGGACTCCGATCCATTATGCTTAATCCGCAAATCCGATCCATCCTGCGAGGGTCGTTGGCTTGCTTTACAACTTACCTTTTTGTGGAGTAGGTCTGGTGTCACCCCATATACAGTAGGTTGCATGCTGATGATCCCCACAGGATTGATCAGATCTGTGGATCCGATCCATCCTGCGGGGATCATCGGCATGCAACCTATACGGGGGTGACACCGGACACGCTCCATGAAAAGGTAAGTTGTAAAGAAAGCCGACGATCCCCGCAGGATGGATCGGATCTGCAGATTGGGGAGCATAATGGATCGGACTCCGATCCATTATGTTCAATCCGCAGATCCGATCCATCCTGCGGGGATCGTCAGCTTGATTTACAACTTACGTTTTTGTGGAGCAGGTCCGGTGTCACCCCGTGCGGTAGGTGTCACCCGGTACGGCGCGCGCACCCCCCCCCCGCACCTGCCTAGGGATGCCACTGACCATATTATTTAGTGTTAGATTTGTTAATGTAAACTTTGTCTAAAGAAAAAAGACTGGTTAAAGAGGCCTTGTGGAAACAAAAACAACATCTTCTGCGCTCTATGACCCAGAGCAAGGGTGGATGGAAACGGAACTTGTAGAAATTCATCCACCAATGCATAAGAGGTTGTGCAACTCTAAACAAGGCTGGGGAAGCCCGACCGGCACTGTGAAGTGACACAAAAAGAAAGCGCACCAACCTTGTGCATTACCTCAGTAAAATGTGATTTTATTGAATTATAAATATACTCACAAATAGAGAAGTATAACAAGCGTATAAGATCCTCAACGGAACTCTAGGAGTGTGAGACCAGCGTGAGTCTTATCACGAGGGAAGACTCTCAAAGTAAGGCTGACGCGTTTCGAAGGGAGTCCCATCTTCATCAGAGCTAGCTAGGCAATGAGTGCCCTCTTCCATGGGACTGGTGGGAGGGTCTAATTTCAGTCCCATGGTATATATGGAAGAGGGCACTAATTGTCTAGTTATCTCTGATGAAGAAGGGACTCCCTTCTTCATCAAAACTAAATCCAATCCGCATGACATGTGAAATAACCTTGCTTCCTGTTTTCTTTTCATGTACAGTATGTTCACTGCGGATTCAGTGCAGTGTGAAAAAGAGTTCTGTCTAATTTCTGAGCACTGTGGTCTGATTCAGGTGTGGATTACAGGCTATTGACTTCTATGGGAACCATTTCTAAACCACATATGTGTGAACAGGATAAAATCCTGACCCGATCCTGTCCTGAACCTGATGTAAACCTGACATAAATAGCTGAACAACTACTCTGTCAATTATCTGTGAAACCTGAGCCTCAATCCATACAGCACATGTCTGAATCAGCTCTTAGTCATGTCCTCATCTGGAAATGTCTACTATCTGTGCTGGCCCAGCCCCTCTGCTCCCCCCCACCTCGTCTTTTATGTAGCTGCTCAAAGAGGAGCGAAAGAGAATATTACACAGTGTGAAGAACACTTTGGATGTCTACACAAAGGAAGGCTTAGGTTGGCCATAGATGGATTCACACAAGGAAGATGGAGGAATTCTCTTCACCGTGCTATTGTATGCTGACTGCAGGACTTATCTACTGTCAGAATACAGTGATCAGCAGCTGTAACCGACTGATATAAATTTTCCAATATTTCTGTTAAACAAAAGTTGATTGTTAGTGGGAAAGGCCATACATGGATCCAAATTCCTTTAAATCTCTAAATTTCCATTCCTCCCAAGACTTCTTGCTCTCTAGCTCCCTTGTCAATTCCTTCCATGCTCGCCTCCAAGACTTTTCCTGGTTCTCTCCCATCCAATGGAATTCCCTACCCCAATCTGTTCAACTGTCTCTTACTTTGTCTCCTTTTAGACAATCCCTGAAAACCCATCTCTTCAGAGAAGGCTATCCTGTCCCCACCTAACAACTGTACTTTTTTCCATCAGCTCACCCCCCACAGTTATTACCTTTTATATCACTTGACTCTCCCCTTTTAGATTGTAAGCTCTAATGAGCAGGGCCCTCTGATTCCTCCTGTATTGAATTGGATTGTAACGGTACTGTCTGCCCTCACGTTGTAAAGTGCTGAAAAAACTGTTGGCACTATATAAAACCTGTATAATAATAATAATAATTCAGCTGGTCCTTGCTGAACCAGACAAATTTTTAATCCATCTATGGCCAGCTTAAATAACACGCCTAAAATGCTTTAAAAGCACATCTGAACTTATTGGCAGATTGTTTTTGAATTGAATGGTCTGGTGTTAGGGGTTATCTGGCTGATGAATCACCAACCGTGTTAGGTGATAATGGCAAAATCAAGCCTGAAACCCAAAACCAGTCCACCCAAAAGTGATATTTTACCTAAGGGTGGAGCCTTGTGAACTGAAAGAACCTTACCTCAGTATACAGTATGTGTTAAACCCTAACTCTGTTACTATTGGCTAGAATAGAGCAGAATTACATTTTTATCAGGTTTTGCATTTTCTAAACCCACTGGGGAAATTTTCCAATACTTCCTGTTCCTGTGACATATGGGAAGAAATGTGTGGAGGACAAAAAACCATAGACTGCAAAATTAAAATATTCAGACGTTCTAACTCTTTCTCACTTTACCAAAACTATGTTTTCATTTTTGTGTGTGTATCTCCATAAAAGAGATTTCACAACAAATGAGAGTTCTCCCTAACAGGAACATTCTCTGAATTACTACATAAATAACAGAACAAACAACAAAAGTTAGATCACCTTAACCACTTAACCTCCGGAAGATTTTATGCACTGCATGACCATTTTTAGCTATTCAGCACTGTGCTACTTTACCTGACGATTGCTCAGTCATGCAATACTGTACCTACATTATTATTATTATTATTATACAGTATTTATATAGCGCCAAAGGGTATGCTCAGCACTGTACAGTAGCAGGGGGGACAGAACATGAGACAAGACAGTAACAATACAATACACGAGGGGTTCGAGGGCCCTGCTCTTTCGAGCTTACAATCTAGGAGAAACTACATGAAACTATAATTTTTTTCCCACAAAAATAGAGCTTTATTTTGGTTGTATTTAATCACCACTTTCTTTTTATTATATAAATAAAAAATACAGAAACATTTTGAAAAAAAAAAAAATTTCTGTTATGAAACCTATCCAATTAAATCATATTTCTGCTATATGTCTTTGGTAAAAAAAAAATCCCAATAAGTGTATAATAATTCGTTTGTGTGAAAGTTACTGCATGCCATCTACAAACTATGGTATATACAGTATATGGTATATACAATTTATGCAGCTATGGGTGATATACTAGTAATGGCAGTAATCAGGGACTTGTGGTGTGACTTTGATAGTGTGGCGGGCAATCTAGTGCTAACTGACACTGGCTGGGAGGGATGCTAACTGACAAACTGACAATGACATTGCTAGTGACACTAATAAAATGATCTGTAATAATATGTACACTGTACTAATGACAGTGGCTGTGTGACAGGGGTGACCAGAAACGCAATCAAAGGGTTAATTGTGTGCCTAACAAGTGTATGCAAGTGCAATATGCACTGCTTTTACACACAGATCTGGCTGCAATTTCTCTCTGAACCCAGAGTTGATTTTAGGGAGCAGAAACAGCCAGATTGTAAGCATAGAACTCTGTGCTGTGATTGGACACAGCTGATCTGGTGTCCAATCACAACACAGATCAGCATGAGGTGAATGCATATGCACCCAAGACTTACGGGTACGTCGATGAGCCTGTAGCTGCCACCCGCTAGTAATAAATCTACTGTTAGTGGGCACCAAGTGGTTAAAATGACCCCAACAGGTGTGAGGATTGAAGAAAACCCAAGTTCAGAAATCTCACTAATAGAGTTCTCTAGAGATGTAAAGTGAATCTAAACCAAAAAAAAGGAAATGCCATATATTGGTGCTTACCAACCCATAGATGTGGTGGCTGCATTATTTTTCTTCTTGTAGACCTTTTCCCTTTGTTTACCTGATGATCTATCCAGTAACACACTTCCTATGTTAGGGTGGCTACATGAACTCCTTTTCTGTATTTATGGAAGAGCAATGTAGCCACCCTTGGACAATAACATTGTCAACTTGTAAAGATGGACTTTAGATTTGGATGGACTTTACTTAAGTACTAACAAATTAAGGCCTAACTCCAGCTACAAAAACATGTTTGTTTTTTTTTGGGGGGATAGGCTTAAAGTGCAGTGGGGAAGTGTCGGATTCGGAAGGTTCTTCAAGCAGCTGTACTTTATACAAAACAGTGCAAACTGCTGGTGGAAAAGTTGAGTATGGACTCTTTTATTCTTAGGGGGCACTTTGTTTTCAATTAATATTCTAGTGAAAGGGCCGCTTAATGTAGTTGCCACTTCAAAAAGTACAACATATGAGAAAGTGCTAGTGTGCTCACAGTTCAAAAGTATATAAACAGAATGAGAATTTTTGCCAGCAATTCATACCATGAAAAAGGGCTGGGAAAATTGCCAATCAAAAGAAATGAATGCAAACAAGTCAACAAGAGAACACAATAATGAGTAAAGACCAGAGAATCTTATGCTTGAATTGATGACAAGACAGGGCCCTAGTGCCCAACATGTGGCCCTCTGATGCTTACTGTGTGGCCTTTGGGCTCCAGCAGTCAGAGCTTTCCTCAAGGGAGCTGTAGCTGAATTGTAAAGGAACTGTAATGGCACTGATCCCTATCAGTAACGTGTCCTTAGTCTCTGACAGTCTCCTGTTGCATGCCCCCAGCTTCCAAATAACCTATAACATGTCTGCAATTTTTGACCATTAAGGGCTCATGTACACTGCAGCTGATAAACTCACGTTTAGGAGCTGTTCAGCGTTTTTTTCAGCAGCCCCTGAACTCTCCCTAATGTTTTCCTACATGTCCATGTACACATCTTTGTTTACAGTCATTTACAGGCATTTGAGTTTACAGTCGTTTTTTTGAATGCAGAAAACTTGCATTCAGCAGTCAGTTTTATTGGCGTTTCAAACACAAAACGCTTGCAAACGCGGCAAAATGTATAAGCGTTTGCATCTGAAATTTTTTTTAACTCTTCCAGTTCCCAATGCTTTCCAGAGCCTATTTTCATCATGAAAAATGCATGCAAAGTGTTTTCAAGGTACTCAGATGGACAAAACACTGAACACAGGATATCCCTACCAAGCTTGTCACAGATTGTAATGACCAATTCACACCTCAGACCCCCACCCCCATTGGAAACAAAAGATATGTTATTGACCATTCACAACTCAAATTCCTCATAAAGACCCCCTCCAGGTGACCTTAATGACTCACTCCACCAGACACCTTTCCCACTTTTGGAAACAAAACAACTCACACCTAAGATAATCTCAACACTTATTGCTGTCTCTGCTTCTACTCTCTGTATTTCTCTGAAACAGTCTGAAATAGTTAATAATTTACCACTTTTCAGTGCATTCTGATCATTTGGGAGGTTCTCCCGTGCTTATCTTTAAAAAACGCTTCAAAGCGCAAATGCGCATAAACGCGCATAAATGCGCTATGCAAACGCGGCAAAACAGACTTTTTTAACCTACGTTTTCTAGCAGTTAGTTTCCATCGTTCAGAAGTGTCCCGTGTACATGGGGCCTTACTGTAGTATGCCTATTCTCTGACCTTTTTCTGTAGCATTACTTACACTGAATAATATGTTCAGCCCTTTGTTAATATTGGGAGCTGCACCTGAGGCCCCCTATTTCCCTATTGAGTTGACCACCACCAAGAAGTTTATTAGGACCTCGGTCACACCGGGTGCGACTTGGCATGCGATTTGTAAATTGCATGGCAAGTCGCACCCTATTGTCTCTAATTACAGCAGTCAGCAACTCCGACTTGGTCAGAGCCGCACCAATTTCTAAAGTAGTGCATGCACTACTTTAGGTGCGACTTGCATAGACATCTGTGTCTTGAAAGCCACATATGCCTTGCAAGTCGCACCTCAAGTCAGAATACCATCTGAAAGTTCGGTGTGATCAGGATGTAAGAGGGACATTCTGGGATAAACTTTCTGGGTCTGGCAATGCTTCTGATGAAGTATTTCTAGAAGGAAGTCATTAATTGCATCCCTGATTTTTTTCTCATTTACTTCAAAATAAGATCTCAGTTGTCATTCTAGAACATTGGGGCAACATACAACATATGTTAGGCTATCAAGGATTCAGACCTCATTACTAACCAACCTATTGGTGGGTCTCTGTTACTGACAGGCCCAGGACCCATGGTGACCCTTGATCGAAGAGCATGATGGGATGAAATGAAACTGAAAGACTCAGACATATGTATGCTCATATATAGTGTGTATGTGTGTATATATATATATATATATATATATATATATACTGTATATACAGGGCTTTTTTTCTCAGAGAATAGGTGAAGGAATTGTCTTCTTCCGAGTCACCCCGTGTTTCTGCCCCCTACCCATTTCCCAGTACCACCCATTTTAAAGAATACAGAACCAAGTATCATTTTGTAGCGCTAAGTAAATTTTATAGGAATTGTTAATGATAACAAGAAAAACAGTAATATAGATCCCCTGTAGCTAGCAACAATAGACACCCCCAGCAACAATAGACCCTTTCCCCCCATTAGCATAGATTCTCTCCAGCAATAATAGATCCCCCAGCAGCCAGCAACAATAGATCCTCCCCCAGCAACAATAGACCACTCCCCCATTAACAAAGATCTCTCCAGCAATATTAGATCCCCCAGCAGCCAGCTACAATAGGCCTCTCAGGAAAAATGGACCCCCCCAGCAACAATAGAATCCCAACAGCCAGCATCAATAGACCCTCCATCAGCCAGAAACAATAGACCCCACCTTTAACAGCAGATCCCTCCCAGCAATGACTGAACCCCAGCAACAGAAGACACCCCCAGCAAAAATAAATCCCCCACCAGCAACAATACCCCCCCCGCAAAAATAGAATTAGCCTAGATCCACCAGCATCAATAGACCCTCCAGCAGGGGGTATTTACCACAGGGCAAAAAATGCATCTGCCTAGGGTGGCAGTTTTTAGGGGGGCAAAGAAGAGGGAACGTATGCGGCATTGGGTCCAGGTAGGATCTGAGAGAGGCCATGGGCTGCTTGATGGTGTATGCAGAGCCCGAATGTCGTTCCAGGGGATGTCCAAAGCTGTGAAGGTGAGTGTCTTTCTCTCTGTTGCCCGGGGGGGGGGGGGGTGTTACTGGAAGGCTTTCTCAGGTGGGGGGATGTTGTTTGTCACTGTCAAGCTCCTTCTGCTGGGGGGTCTGGTGCTGGTCGGTGTCAGGCTCTCTCTCTCTGCCAGGGGGGGGGGCATCTAATTTTTGTGTTGCCTAGGACAGCACAAAACCTAAATACAGCACTGCACTCCAGCCCACCCCAGCACCCATTGTTGTTACATACATTCAGTGCTGGAGGTGCCAGCAGGGCCGGATCTAGCCTGTCTGATGTGGGGGGTGCAGTAAAAAATGTCAGGGGGCAGAGGATGGGAGGTCAGCAGGGCAGAGGACAGGGGTCACTGCTGGCAGTGCAGAAGGCAGGGGTCACTGCTGGCAGGGCAGGAGACAGGGGTCACTGCTGGCAGGGCAGAGGACAGGGGCACAGCTCCTTCTCCCTTCCCTGCACTGCACACAGCTTAGTTACAGGCATCAGAGCTCCTTCTCCCCACACAAGGCATAACTGGGATCACTATAGTGTCAGGCTAGGGCAGTAGAATGTCAAAATAGGGCAGTAAAATATCAGAATAGGGTGGTATTGTGTTAATTTAGGGTAGTATAGTGGCAGGTTAGGGCAGTATACTGGCAGTATAGTGGCAGGTTAGGGTTGGCTCGGGCACAACTAAAATCTGAGGGGCATCGCCCACCCCAGCACCCCCCCTAGATTCGGCCATAGGTGCCGATACTGCGTTCCCACAGAAAAAAGCCCTGTATGTGTATATATATATATATATACAGTCATGGCCGAAATTGTTGGCACCCTTGATATTTTTCCTGAAAATCAAGTATTTCACACAAAAAAGGTATTGCATTAACACATGTTTTGCTATACACATGTTTATTCCCTTTGTATGTATTGGAACAAATATAAAACAGAGGCAGAAAAGCAAATATGACATAATGTCACACAAAACCCCAAAAATGGGCTGGACAAAAGTATTGGCACCCTTAACTTAATATTTGGTTGCACACCCTTTGGAAAACATAACTGAAATCAGTCGCTTCCTATAACCATCAATAAGCTTCTGACACCTCTCACCCGGAATTTTGGACCACTCTTCCTTTGCAAACAGCTCCAGGTCTCTCTTATTGGAAGGACACCTTTTCCCAACAGCAATTTTAAGATCTCTCCACAGGTGTTCAATGGGATTTAGATCTGGGCTCATTGCTGGCCACTTCAGAACTCTCCAGCGCTTCTTTGCCATCCATTTCTGAGTGCTTTTTGACGTATGTTTGGGGTCATTGTCCTGCTGGAAGACCCAGGATCTTGGACGCAAACCCAGCTTTCTGACACTGGGCCCTACAGTGCGACCCAAAATCCTTTGGTAATCCTCAGATTTCATGATGCCTTGCACACAGTCAAGGCACCCAGTGCCAGAGGCAGCAAAACAACCCCAAAACATCATTGAACCTCCACCATATTTTACCGTAGGTACTGTGTTTTGTTCTTTGTAGGCCTCATTCCGTTTTCGGTAAACAGTAGAATGATGTGCTTTACCGAAAAGCTCTATCTTGGTCTCATCTGTCCACAAGACGTTTTCCCAGAAGGCTTTTGGCTTACTCAAGTACATTTTGGCAAACTGTAGTCTTGCTTTTTTATGTCTCTGTGTCAGCAGTGGGGTCCTCCTGGGTCTCCTGCCATAGCGTTTCATTTCATTTAAATGTCGACGGATAGTTCGCGCTGACACTGATGCTCCCTGAGCCTGCAGGACAGCTTGAATGTCTTTGGAACATGTTTGGGGCTGCTTATCCACCATCCGGACTATTCTGCGTTGCAATCTTTCATCAATTTTCCTCATCCGTCCACGACCAGGGAGATTAGCTACAGTGCCATGGGTTGCAAACTTCTTGATAATGTTGCGCACTGTGGACAAAGGCAAATCTAGTTCTCTGGAGATGGACTTGTAACCTTGAGATTGTTGATATTTTGCCACAATTTTGGTTCTCAGGTCCTCAGACAGTTCTCGTCTCCTCTTTCTGTTGTCCATGCTTAGTGTGGCACAGACAGACACACAATGCAAAGGTTAAGTGAACGTCTCTCCTTTTTATCTGCTTTCAGGTGTGATTTCTATATTGCCCACACCTGTTACTTGCCCCAGGTGAGTTTACAGGAGCATCACATGCTTGTAACATTCTTATTTATCCGCAGTTGTGAAAGGGTGCCAATACTTTTGTCCAGCCCATTTTTGGAGGTTTGTGTGACATTATGTCGAATTTGCTTTCTTTCCTCCCTTTTTTTGTTTTGTCCCAATACACACAAAGGGAATAAACATGTGTATAGCAAAACATGTGTTAATGCAATACGTTTCGTGAGAAATACATGATTTCCTGGAGAAATATCAAGGGTGCCAACAATTTCGGCCATGACTGTATATATATATGTATATTACAAATAATATTTGCAATGGGGAATGTAACAGATGTAACTTAGACAATGAGGTTGCAAAACCAACACTGTTTGCATGTGAAGCAATACCAGGAAATAAATCAGTATTCTTACAGCAAAGTGGTCCCAGGTGTATCTTTTTTTGGCAGGTGCACAAAGAATTTGAAAAGAAAAAGCATTTCCTTTATTCTATAAAATATCCATTATTCATTTGATGTTTAATTAGAAAACTTTGCTGGTTAAAACCCTTTGACAAACAAAAAAAGTGTAAACAACATCCCTTATATCACACTCCTCCACTTACACAAACATACACATTCTCACAATCAGCAAAGGGCCAGTTCACGTCAGAACAGGGTATGGGAAAGCCGCGTTTCAAAACGCACTGCAATTACAATGTGTAACGGGTGTCGGTGCAAGGCTAACGACACCCCAAACGCAGGTGGCAAATGCAGTGCTTTAGCCTGCACCAGATTGCATGGTACAGAAGTACCATGCGATCCTTTTGCTCTGTGTTTTGTACAGTAATGCATTTCTGCTGAAGTCTGACTCAATGTCAGCACATCCAAATGAGTGGGATAAAATTGCACTGCACCTCCATCGCAAGTGAATCGCACAGGAACACACAGCGTATTCCTGTGCTATTCATGGTGTGAACCGGCCCTGAAATCAGTTACTTCATTACATAAACATTTACCAGTGCGGAACAAATAAACAGGCTAAAATGATTGTATAGTCCTACGTGAATTTGCTCGTGCTATGTGAATGTCATCCACCTTATTGTTACATCCCTCAACCTTGATAGGACCAGCTTTAACATAACAGTCTTCTCATCAAGAAGGCCTGCATGGGTATTTGGCACAGAAATGATGGACGAAATTCATGGAGCGTCTGAGCCTTAGACCCAGACTACGCTCTTAAGACACACGGGGTTAATGTACAAATTAAGTAATTAGCTGGGTGAAGCTGCATTCACTGTAATCATCCAATGAAATTCATGTTTTTCTTTTAATTCCCTTCTTTAAAACAGTACTGCTGTAGCAAAATTACATCCTAGATGTGATCTACAAAGCTCTTGTTTCCTGGAATTTCTCCTTAAGGGTCTGTTCACACCCTTGGATGTGGATAAGGGGGTACCACCTGTCTTCCTGTTTGGGGTCCAGGCCAGCAGGGGGCCCCAGGCAGTTGGATGTGGGCAGGAAGGGTGATCGGCATGATGCGAGGGGAGGGGGGAAGTTACTGGAACTGACCCCCTATATGGCTCTCTCTGCAGCAGCTGAAAGTTGGCTTTTTTTCCTCTCCCTCCTACCACACGATCACCCTCTCTGTGCACCATACGTTTCCCCCTGCTGCCTAGGCCCTCCTGTGTGCCCCCCCTATCCTTGCAGTGCTGATGGCTTCCCTCCTCTCCTGCCCACCGGAAGCTGCAAGCACACAATAGGATCGTTCAGGATGTGGAGTGGGTAAATATGTCACATTTACCAGCTTCTTCCTTTCTTGAATGAACACAGTGAGTGATCAGTACTGATCACTCACTGTGTTGATTCATAACTGAAGCATTATAAACTGTGTTTATTTGGGAGGGCCCTTTCAGGTTGGCTGTATGAGGCCCTGTGGTTTCTAACAGCAGCCCTGTTCACACCTGTGCATTTTTGTACACATGTACATATGATAGCCATTGTTTTAAATTGTGCTAATTCCCATTTGTGATATGCATTGACACATGAAGAGAGATTTACTAAAACTGGTGCACTCAAAATCTGGTGCAGCTGTTCATAGTGGACAATCAGCTTCTAACTTCAGCTTAACCTGGAAGCTGATTGGTTTTTGTGCAGAGCTGTACCAGATTTTGCACTTTGCAGTTTTAGTAAAGAACCCCCATGTTTTCCATTTTTAATGCATTTTTAAGTCACAGAGGACCCTTGTAGGACAGTGCATTACAATGCATGTTTGTTGATAACACATGTAAAACTACATTAAGAAACACATAGAGATGGCTTAATTCAGCTTCAAAGTCAATCTGTCATTAAAAAAAATACTAGGACTGCCAATGCAAAATTCCTTATGCAAATGCTATTTTATAGGAAATGGAAATTTTGGATGAATACACTGAAAATTTTAACTTTGTCTTGAAAAATACCAGTGCACGTGACCTTGCCTACAGCCGTTTGTTGTTTATCTGTCATGTGAGATTGCCTAAAGCACTGCTACCTGCGATTGCTAATCTCACCAGATTTAGGAGCAGATTTTGTACTGTAACTACAGTTCTTGCTGGAGAGGAAGCTGTACCTGAAATCCTGTAGTGAAAAGACTTCCTTGCCTCTGCCTCATCTGGTTTGTGGATCTATCCTTTCTACAGCTTTCTGCTGTGCCTTTGTAATTACTTTAGTCATCAGATGCTTGCCTTATTTGGGCCTAGGTACTACAGTTCAGGTCCTCTTTAACCACTTCCAGACCGGACACTTTTACCCCCTTCCTGACCAGGTCAATTTTCAGCTTTCAGCGTTATCACACTTTGAATGACAATTGCGCGGTCATGCAACACTGTACCCAAATGAATTTTTTTCCATTTTTTTGACACAGATAAAGCTTTATTTTGGTGGTATTTATTCACCGCTGGGATTTTTATTTTTTTTGCTATGTAAATGAAAACGTCCAAAAATTTTGAAAAAAAGTGTTTTTTTTATAACATTTTGCAAATAAATAATATTTCATCATAAATCTTTGCCAAAATGTATTCCGTTATCTTTTTAGTAAAAAAAAAATCCAAAATTAGTTTATAACCAAAAATTATAATTTTTAAACATCTTTTTTTTACATTTTTATTTTATTTATTTTATATTATTATTTTTTTATTTATTTATTTATTTATTTTTACATACTGTCACCCTAGCAGTACAGTGTCACCATGGTGACACTGTACTACTTGTGGGGGGTGATGAAGATTTTTTTTTTTTTTTTTTTACACTGATTGCTTTTACACCCATATAGGATGTAAACGCAATCATTTCTCATTCTCTCTGTCTGCATTCTTGCACTCATTGAGAAGTACTGAGTGAGCTGTGATTGGTCACAGCTTGTCACATGGTACAAGGCTGTTGTGAATAGCCTTGTACCATGTGACCTCTGTGATCATTCACAGATTTCACACGTAGTAAGCAATGATGTCACAAGTGACATCTTGCTTACTACTTTGCATGTGATCACTGATTGGCCAATCAGTGATCACATGATCGGGACCTCGTACAGAGGTCCCGTCCGACGATCAGTGTTTCACTGTGTCCGGAGGACACAGCGGGCACCGGATCACGGTGCTGCGTGCTCCCAGGGAGCGCACACAAGCAGGGTGCGGGGAGGCTGTTTATAGACGGCCACCCGACCCTGCACTGCCACCGTCCGGCCGTTTATATGCAATGGCCGGTCGGGAAGTGGTTAAAACAATGGCAGTCACAATGTTTCAGTTATGACAGGTATGGTTTATAAAGAAAGATGGATGAAAAGAAGGAATTATATATATAAGCCTTCATACTTTTGAAAATGTGAGAGTATGATACATATATAGCATAAAAGATCTGTGGTCTTGACCATAAATATTTACTTTAACAATCTTGGAATCCAGTCTGTTTTTTTACAATTGTAGGCTTACAACAATCATCTTATAATAAATACATCCTATATCATTATAACTTACAAATGTGTGTGATATTAAGGTATTTACATTATTTATAAAGTGATCATATTTACAGTTGATTATATATAGTACAAGGTATAAACTGCTTAAAGCATATGTTACCCCAACATTTCATATTCCTGATATGTGTCTGTTGTACCATATACTTGTATGAAAAAGTATCCTGTACTCTTTTCATTGCTTTCTTTGAGTGAAATCCCTGGTGTTCCTGCCAGTCTCTTTGATTTTCTATCAAAAACTGACCACACCAGGCATGAGGGCACACCATGGTCAGTTTTCTGGCTGTGCTGGGAACTCAGCCTGCTCTTCTCCAATGATCAGACTTGTGCTGACAGCCCCACCCCTGCATAGCCATTGACAGGGATGTTCAATGTACTGCTGTTCCTCCTCCCTTAGCTCTCTGAGCTCTTTATGCAACTGAGAACAGAGGAAATGTAATCACTTATAAAAAATGGGGGAAAAATGTTTTTATAATGTTTTTTAAATGTATACATAAATATTTTGCCTTTCATTAATATTTTAAATTGAATGGGTTGTTTTACAAGGTAAGGGAATTCTGAATAGAGCAGAGCTGCTACATCTGCAAGAGCCCTTATATTGTGCAAAATCAGTCCTCGTGGGAAGTCCAGGCATATGCAATGGATTATTTTATGAAAGTTAATCATTGACTACGTAGATTCCTGTGGGAGTCCTTCTTCTCTTTCTCAATAGACGCACAACCTAAATATAAAAAGGATGACATTTGTTATTATATATTTGTTATCATGTTATCATAGATCCAATGTAAGCCAAATAATATTCAAAATATAAATTAAGTCCCTACCTTATCTCTTAATGCCCATTCAGGCTTTGGAAGTACATTGTTTTTGTGTTAGGGAATATTTTGGAATTGCTGGTGGGTTCTGCTGGAATTTTGACACCATGCATGGTGCTATAGACTTACTATGGCCACACTACTGCTTTAAAAAATGTAGAAAAAATGCACATTTATCAACCGCAGCTTAACGCTAACTTCATGTCAGGACCATGTGTAAGTTTCAGCTTGAGCTATTGAACTCTGTAAGCAAGAGGGTTTTTTCAACAACAGAGGAAGAAAGGGACAGCCTGAAAATTTTTAAGACTATACAAAAGCTCTATTCAAAATGCAAAAGAAAATTCAAAAGGTCATATGTTTTGTTTATAAAAAAAAAATTAAAAAAGAAAAAAATATATATATATTTCGATATATATATATTTTTTTAAATACTGTTTTTTGTTTTTTAAACAAAACTACTATGCATTCCCTTTAATATTGTGCTGGGTGTGATAAGTAATGGGGTGATGCTTTAAATTTTGCATTAGGGCAAGAGAAGCTCATTTGGACCCTAGTATATTAAGTTGTGGTTTGTTGGTAACACTAGCTTACAAGAGAATTTTCAAATTGTTTTATAAGTACAGAAAAACACATGGAAGGCTAACCACACATTGGTAGAAGTCTCCATTATGTTTGTTCTTGCTTACAAAGGAACCTGCCCTAACCACTTTACTTCTCATCAACCTAGAAATAGAGGCTTCATGTCTTTCTGTTTTGGTCAGTACTTCCCAAGGAAAAGTGGAAATACAGTAATTGGCCTATTGACTTTGAGAAGTTTTACACTTTAGAATACTTGTATATGCAAACTACTTGCACGGGTGATAAAAATTGGGGCTCACCCTCAAAAAAAAGCCTAATGTTTACACTGTTGTCAGCAGTGAGTCAGGGCCAGTCATGGATAGGTGAACATTAAGCAGATTAAATATCTAGAGACCAAAAAGAAGCCAAGGTAGATCAAGAATTCACTTACCGCATAGATGATGCACAACAGAAGACTCGCAACCAGGATGACTGCCAAACAGATCAGAATGATGCCCCAAAATGGAAGGGCCAAGTGTTCGGGAGATTTTGATATAGCTGAAACAAACAGATCACATCTATGAATATGATTGAAATGATTGGTCCTTCATTAAAGCCCTACATTCCGATTCCAACTCAGGATCAGAATTGTTGCCTTGCATTTAATGCCTACTTCCTTAAACTCTGCATAAAAAGGGCAACAACATACCTTTGGAGGGAAAATAGATAATATACTCAGCTCTCCTGACTTCCATAATGCAAGGGAATACCTCATTCTACCGACAGTATCCCTGGGAATACTGTGTAACCCAAATCTCTTGAGAAGATATTGCAGCACAGTAAAGGATTGTCTTCTTGGGAGATTTTGGCTTGTTCTTGGGATTAAGCTGGAGAAAGCTATAGTAAGTAATAACCTTTTTTTAATATGGTAAGTATAACTTTTCTCCCAAAGTTGTTTTTTTTTGCACTTCTACGGGAAACGGGGCACCATGAATAAGCAGACCTTGTCATTGAGGTGCAATGTCTGTTTTAATCCATTCCTAAAACCTAATTCCAGGCTTTTCTAAGTTTAATTTTGGATAGAATGGCAGGGAATAAAAGTGCACCTGTGCCCAGATTATGAACATTATACTATTTTGCACATTCTTAACAAGTAGTAAAAGATCTTTAAAACAGGCCACCCCTTACCTCTTTTGTGAAGTTATTTTTCTTCAAAAATCTTCAAAGATCACAACAAAGACTTGTGAATTTTAAATATTAGTTTCTTCCCAAAGCTTATATATACAGAGATAAATGAGGGTTTGTTTTAAAGTGCATTTTCTGCTTGTTTAGAATATGTAAATACTTTGGTGTGCAGGATCTGGGCTCAGGTTCAATTTAAGATTTCTTTGAGGTTTTTATTTCTGTCTATGACCCCTCTGAGAAGATTTTCCCTTATTTTGAGTGCATTGTCACAGTATAAGGAAGACACTTGCGTCAATTAAAACACTTACAAAAGTTCTAACCCATCCTCACTTTGCTGACAATGCTTTTGTGTCAGATGGTGAAATTTTCCATCATTTCCTGTCCTGAAAGAAATTGAAGGAAAATCTCTGCAGTGGAGAAAACAGCAATCAAAAGCTGACAAAAGACCTCTCGTTACTCTATCTAAAAATAAATGTTTTGGCTGAAGTTTGGCTTTAAATCCCATAAACTTGTCTAAATTTGGCTGAAAATTTAACAATTTTGTTACTTCCCAAAAAAATTTAAATAGCAACAGCGAGAAGATAGACCAAGCAAGTGGTGGCACATTTAAAGCTGTACTTTTGGCCAATAACTACATACACACATGAAATAAATATATATTTATGAGACAATAACTGTGGTCTCTCCTCCAGTAAGGATGTTAACAGTGTTAGACTGTCAGCATTTTTCTAAACAATAGAGACCTGCTTGGATCTTTGTACTTAACCTATCTCTTCGAGTCTAAATTTTGCTGAACAGGGCATAACATAACCTACTATAAGAACACATTCTGACTTATTTATGCTAGCTGAATGTAAATTTATATTGGACTATCTGCCAGGGGTTTAGTTTTGAAGAGCCTTTCACCCTCTCACCAACTGATCCCTTCCCTACAGTCCTCCTCAGCGCATATTTAGGGTTAGCATCTTCTTGTCACTTGACAGTGTTCAGGCCTGATTCTTGACCACTCAGGTCTGAGCATTGCATTCTGGGAGGTGGTCATATGTCCCTCCATATTCAGAAGGACAAGGTATTTTCTAAGGAATGCAGTGGAGCAATGCAGGCGCTTAGCAAAGGTGAGTAACAGTGCTAGGGGAGCTCTCCTTATACGAGAAGCTGGTTTTTCCCCATTCAGGTCTTTAGAAAACCTGTAATAAATCGGAGAGCTGGATTCCTGGTGCAATGGAAGTGTCCCAGCTGGTGATTGTTATTGGCAGCTAAGACTTTCAAGTGCACACTTATATTCATTACGTGGCCCCAATATTACAGCAAGTTTTGCATACATTTCTACCTCCTATTGAATACAGTATATCATTTTTTTGTTGTTTAATAGCCTTATAAACTAAACATTTACTTGAATTTGAAGTTGTCAGGGAATTCTTAGGTGATAGTGTTTTGCTTGTTGAGCCTGCAGTAGTCTCAGTAGTACTTGAAGATGTAGTTGTACTTTTAGCTGATGGTTTAGATGTTGTTGTAATACTGGTCAGAATCTCTCTGGGCTTGATGGTGGTTGTCTCAGGTGTAGTTGTTGATTTGTGGGAAGCAGTCGTAGTTGAGGTAATAGTAGTAGTAGTAGTCTCTTTTGCTTTAGATGTTGCTGATGATGTAGTGGTAGTGCTTAAAGATGTTTTTGCTGGTAACTGTGTGGTTATAGTACTGAACTTTGTATCTATGGACATTGATGTCCTTTTTGGTGTAGTGCTTGTAATGCTAACAGTTGTCTCAGTAGCTTTAGAAGTTGCTGCTTGGATAGTAGTTGTAGTGGGGACTACTGTTGTAACTTTGGTAGTAGTTGGTGCAGATGTTGATGATTGCTTAATTATAGCTTCTTGAGTTATAGTTGTAGAAGTTGTTTTTGTCATTGATTGTTCAGGTGTTGTTCCTTTGGTTGAAAGGGTCAAGGGGGGTGTGCTAGTGCTAGTAGTAGTTACTTTCAGCTGAGTTGGTGGTTCAGGGATAGTAGTTGTTGAAGCAATAGTAGCAGTAGTTTTAGGTGTTGTTGATGTAGTGCTGATACTAGTTGTAGTCAGTGCTTGCTGGGTAGTTATATGTGTAGTACTAGTAGTTGTTTTAGCAGTTGTCACTGGTATCTTGAATGATGTTGTATGGGCAGCAGTTGTAGTAATGGTACTTGTAAGTGAGGGCAGAATTGTGGTTTGAGGGCTGGCTATTTTTTCTGAAGTACTTGATGGTGTAGATCTTATTGGCTTGGTAGATATTGTCTTGTTTGTAGTAGTTCTAGTGATGGTTGTAACTTCTATTGGCAAAGGTGATGTTTGAACAGTAGCAATAGTTTTGGCAATAGCAGCAACTGAGGACTTATGTGTTGTTGTTGTCTTGATAGTTGTAACGTTGGGTGCGGTTGAAGAATGCTCACTTCTTGGTTGTTGAGTTGTTATTTTTGTTTTGGTCACAGGAATAGTGGTTATAATAGTGGTTGTAATTCTGTCACTAATTGTTGCATTGGTAGCCTTTCTAGTAGTAGTCATTGAAGTCCTACTTGTTGGTTGTTGGGTGGTGGTTATTTCCCCCAGTGGAGCATTAGATGGTGTTGGATGAGTGAAAGCTGTCTTACTGCCAGAGGTCAACAAAGGTGTTGAAGTGATTGATGTAACTTCTAATGGCAGGCTTAGTGTTATAGTAGTTGCGATGTTGGTTGTTGCCAAAGAGTGGTCAGTTGTTTGTTGTAGGTTAGTGGTTGCAACAGTTATTACTGCTGGTTGTTGGGTAGTAGTTACAACAGCTGCCACTGTTGATTCCAATATTTTTGCTTGAGCACTGGTTGTAATTTGGTCAGTTGTTGTTTGGATTATTCTGCCAGTGGTTATACTGAGACTAGTTGTTACAATTTCAGTAGTAGGAACAAAGCTGACCATGCTGCTGGTTTGTGCAGTACTTGTATTTGCAGGAGATGAGGTCACTTCTCTTTTTTCAGCAGTGTTACTAGCACTAATTGTGGTTGCAGCTATATAACTAGTAGTGTCACTTACACTAGATGTGTTAGCACTGGTAGTGTCACTTACACTAGATGTGTTAGCTGTGGTAGTGTCACTTGCACTAGATGTGATCACTGTTTCACTGGTAGTGTCACTTGCACTAGATGTGATCACTGTTTCACTTGTAGTGTCACTTGCACTAAACATGGTTGCTGTATCACTGGTGATGTCACTTTCAGTGGACGTGATTGCTGTATCATTGGTAATGTCTCCTGCACTAGGTGTGGTTGCTGTATAAGAATTCATATCATTTGGACTAGATGTGATCACAGTACCACTGGTAGTGTCACTTGCACTAGGTGTGGTTGCTGTATCACTGGTGGTGTCACTTGCACTAGATGTGATTGCTGTATCGATGGTAGTGTCACTTGCACTGGATGTGATCACTATATCACTGGTAGTGTCACTTACACTAGCTGAGGCTGCTGTATCAATGGTAGTGTCACTTGTACTAGATGTGATCACTGTATCGCTGGTAATGTCACTTACACTGAGTGCGGTTGCTGTATCACTGGTGCTGTCAATTGCTTTAGATGTGATTGCTGTATCATTGGTAGTGTCACTTGCACTAGATGTGATCACTGTATCACTAGTGATGTCACTTACACTGAGTGTGGTTGCTGTATCACTGGTGCTGTCAATTGCTTTAGATGTGATTGCTGTATCAATGGTAGTGTCACTTGCACTAGAGTCACTTGCAGTAGATGTGATCACTGTATCACTGATAGTGTCACTTGCACTAGATGTGGTTGCAGTATCAATGTTAGTGTAATTTGCATTAGATGTAACCACTGTATCACTGGTAATATCACTTACACTAAGTGTAGTAGCTGTATCACTAGTAATTTCACTTGCACTAGATGTGATTGCTGTATCAATGGTACTGTCACCTGCACTAAATGTGATTACTGTATTACTGGTAATGTCACTTGCATTAGGTGTGGTTGCTGTATCAATGGTAGTGTCACTTGCACTAGATGTGATCACTGTATCACTGGTGATGTCACTTACACTGAGTGTGGTTGCTGTATCACTGGTGCTGTCAATTGCTTTAGATGTGATTGCTGTATCAATGGTAGTGTCACTTGCAGTAGATGTGATCACTGTATCACTGATAGTGTCACTTGCACTAGATGTGGTTGCAGTATCAATGTTAGTGTAATTTGCATTAGATGTAACCACTGTATCACTGGTAATATCACTTACACTAAGTGTAGTAGCTGTATCACTAGTAATTTCACTTGCACTGGATGTGATTGCTGTATCAATGGTACTGTCACCTGCACTAAATGTGATTACTGTATTACTGGTAATGTCACTTGCATTAGGTGTGGTTGCTGTATCACTAGTGATGTAACTTGCACTAGGCATTGCTGTTGTTTCAGTGGTGATGTGACTTGCACTAGGCATTGTTGTTTCAGTGGTGATGTGACTTGCATTAGGCATTGTTGTTGTTTCAGTGGTGATGTGACTTGCACTAGGCATTGTTGTTTCAGTGGTGATGCCACTTGCACTAAGTGAGGTTAATTCATCAGTGCTGTTCCTTGTATTCGGAGTCACTCTGGTTATTTCTGTAGACTCTTGGGAGGTGCTGGTGTGATCTACAGTGCTATGAGTGGTGTCCATACTAGTACTTTCCAATGCTGTGCTCCGTTTTTCTGTCATGGTGCTTACATCAGGAGCAGATAATGCAATGCTGGTTTCTTTTTTCGTGTTACTAGCAGTATGCATGCTTACTGTAGTAGTGTGCTTTGTAACACTGGTAGTAGAAGATGTGGTAGCACTGGATTTCTTAGTGGTTGAACTTGAAGTAAATTCAGGGCTAGAGGTGCTAGCTCTCAGAGTAGTTATGATAGAGGTAAGAGGAGTAGGAGCATTAGTTTTATGTGTGGTAGAGCTGGATGAATGAGTGCTACTGCCAGCAGTAGAAGTCTTTGGCGTTGTGTGTTTAGTTGACCTTGAGTGACATGTAGTATGTGTTCTATGTACAGGTGTAGTTGAATGAACTTGCACAGTTTCTGAAAAACAGAAAAATCATTTATACATTTATAGTCATATCTGGTCTGATTAAAACACATGAAATACCACCTAAAAACTGGCTCCCCAATAATTATGAACAATCTTGGGAATGCTATTGTGTTATTCCTGAGCATAGTAACAAAAAATGTAATTAATCCATTCATTAACCACTTCCATACCGGGCACTTTTACCCCCTTCCTGCCCAGGCCATTTTTCAGGTTTCAGCACTCTCACACTTTGAATGACAATTGTGCGGTCATGCAACATTGTACCCAAACTAAAATTTTATCATTTTCTTCACACAACTAGAGCTTTCTTTTGGTGGTATTTAAGCAACACTGGGGTTTTTATTTTTTGCTAAATTAACAAAAAAGACTAACATTTTTGAAAAAAAAAACACGCTTTTCTTTGTTTCTGTTATAAAAGTTTGCAAACAAATAATTGTTCTTCATAATTTTGGGCCGAGATGTATTCTACTACATGTCTTTGGTGAAAATAACCCAAATTAGGATATATTATTTAGTTTGTAGGAAAGTTATAGAGTTCACAAACTATGGTATAGATCTGAATATTGATCAATCCTGAGGTACTGATGGCCAATCTAATTTCTTGAGGTCCAAGAATGTCAGAACAGTACAGCTATCCCCCAAATGACCCCTTTTTGCAAAGTAGACAGTCCGACGTACTTCATAAGAGGCATGGCGAGTTTTTTGAAGTTGTAATTTTTTTGTCATAATTTTTCGGAAAATGAAAAAATTAAAATGATTTTCACTATTTTTTTTTTACATACTGTCACCAGTGCAGTACAGCGTCATCATATAACTGGCATGGCGGTGATCAGGGACACTGACTGGTGACAGTACGAAAAAAAATTATAATTTTTTAAAAAATGTTTTATTAGTTTTAATTTTTTCTTACATTTTTTTAAGATTTTGTTTTCAGATTTCACGATGACCAAAGTAGTATAATGTTACTCTAGTAACATTGTACTTCTTTGGGGTAGTGATCAGTATTTTTTTTTTTTACACAATTTGCTTATAGCAAAGAATTACTTTAAAAAGTAATTCTTTGCTATAAGCAAGCATTTACCTGAATGACATCAATTCATTCAGGGTTTTTTTTTGTGCTTAGCTGTGATTTGGCCATGGCTAATCACATGATACAGCTGGGCTGTGATTGGCCCAGCTTGTGCATGTGATCGCTGTGATCATTCCAGGGGCGGACTGACAACTCACGGGGCCCCCGGGCAATAGGGGATCATGGGGCCCCTGTGTCCTTGCCCAAACGCAAAAAAGCCTATGAAAAAGGTACCAAGGGCATCTCATGGGGCCCCCTACTGACTCCGGGCCCTCGGGCAGTGCCCGAGTTTCCAAATGGTCAGTCCGCCCCTGGATCATTCACAGCTAGACAAACTAGTATACAATGCATGGCATGAAAGGAAGCCATCCATTGTATACAACTGTCATGTGACTGTCATGTGAACAGGTCACATGGTACTGGAAATGGGGCCGGTACATAGATCGGTCATTGGCCGTGTCCTGCGGGCAGGCGCACTGCGCATGCCTGAAAGGATCCCAGAGGGACAAGCTGCTCGCCCAGCCGCCTTTGTGCTATTGGCCAGGCGGGAACCAGTTAAATAATAATAATAAAATAAATATATATATATATATATATATATATACACATACATACATATATATATATACTGTACATATATATACACATACACACATACATACATACATACATACATACATACATACATGCATACATATACACACACAGTATATATACAGGGCTCAAAATTTCCAATTAGCCAGGCCTTAAAAGTTACTTTTAGCCACCAGTTGCCCTGCCCATAATTCCACCCCTAAACACGACCTCGTAAATTATCTCATGAAATTACACTGTTAAATGTTTTATGCAGAATAAAGTTACAAAAATAGATATTATTAAACACCCATCAGGTGTCCTCCTTTATTTCAGGTATCCCATCAGAGTCCCCCTTTACATTAGATGTCCCCACATGGGACCAACTACTACCACACAAAACTAAACTCTTTTGTCTGCACTCATGAAAGCTATTGCTGGAGGAAAAAACAGGAAAGAGGAGGAGGGGAGGGAGAAAGATCTGGAAGGAAGGAAAAAAGGATGGAAGGGAGGGAGGAAAGAAGGAAGGAAAGGAGGAAGGAGCAAGAATGGATGGAGGAAGGAAGAAAGGAAGAGAGGGAGAGAAGAATGAAAAAAGGAAGGGGAGGGATGGAATGGCTAGAGGAAGGAGGGAAGGGAAGGAAGGAAGAAAGGTGGGATGGGAGGAATAGAAGGAAGGGGAGGAAGGAAAGAAGGAAAGGAAAGAAGGGGAGGAAAGGAAAGAAGGAAAGGAAAGTAGGGGAGGAAAGGAAAGGAACGGAAAGAAGGGGAGGAAAGGAAAGAAGGAAAGGAAAGAAGGGGAGGAAAGGAAAGGAAAGAAGGAAAGGAAAGAAGGGGAGGAAAGGAAAGGAAAGAAGGGGAGGAAAGGTAAAGAAAGGAAAGGAAAGGAAAGGAAAGGAGGAAGGAACAAGAATGGATGGAGGAAGGAAGAAAGGAAGAGAGGGAGAGAAGAATGAAAAAAGGAAGGGGAGGGATGGAATGGCTAGAGGAAGGAGGGAAGGGAAGGAAGGAAGAAAGGTGGGATGGGAGGAATAGAAGGAAGGGGAGGAAGGAAAGAAGGAAAGGAAAGAAGGGGAGGAAAGGAAAGGAAAGAATGGGAGGAAAGGAAAGGAAAGGAAAGAAGGAAAGGAAAGAAGGGGAGGAAAGGAAAGGAAAGGAAAGAAGGGGAGGAAAGGAAAGGAAAGGAAAGGAAAGAAGGAAAGGAAATGAAAGAAGGGGAGGAAAGGAAAGGAACGGAAAGAATGGGAGGAAAGGAAAGAAGGAAAGGAAAGAAGGTGAGGAAAGGAAAGGAAAGAAGGAAAGGAAAGAAGGGGAGGAAAGGAAAGGAAAGGAAAGGAAAGAAGGGGAGGAAAGGAAAGGAAAGGAAAGAAGGGGAGGAAAGGAAAGGAAAGAAGGGGAGGAAAGGAGAGGAAAGGAGGAATGAAAAGAAAGAAGAAGGGGAGGGATGGCATGGCTAGAGGAAGGAAGGAAGGAAAAAACAAACGAAGGAAGGGGAGGGAATGGGAGGAATGAATGGAGAGAGGAAGGAAGGGGAGGGAATGGGAGGAATGGATGGAGAGAGGAAGGAAGGGGAGGGAAAGGAAAGGACGGAAGAAGGGATGGAGAGAAGAATGGAAGGGAGAGGAGGAAGGAAGGAGGGAAGGAAAAAAAGAAGGAAGGAAGGTAGGGGAGGAAGGAAGGGAGGGGAGGAAGGAGGGAAGAAAGGGGAGGAAAAAAGGGGAGGAAAAAAGGAAAGGAAGGAAGAAAGCGAGGAGAGAAAGGAAGGAAGGATGGAAGGAAGGGGAGCACAGAAGTAGGGAAGGAAGGAAGGAAGGAAGGGGAAGAAGGAAAGAAAGAAGGGGAGGACAGAAGGAGGGAAGGAAGGAAGGGGAGGAAGGAAAGAAAAAAGAAAGGAAGGAAGGAAGGAAGGAAGGAAGGAAGGAAGGAAGGAAGGAAGGAAGGAAGGAAGGAGAAAGCATGGATGGAGAAAGGAATGAAAAGAAGGAAGGGGATGGATGGAATGGCTAGAGCAAGGAAAGGGAAGGGGAGATATGGCTGGAGAAAGGAAGGAAGAAAGGAAGGAAGGGATGGATGGAGGAATGAAGGAAGGGTGGGAGGGAAGGAAGAGAGGGAGGGAATGGATGGGAGGAAGGAAGGAAGGGAATGGATGGAAGGAAGAAATAAAGGAAGGATGGGAGGAATGGAAGGAAGGAGGGGGGAGGAAAGGAAAGGAGGTAGGGGAGGAAGGAAGGTAGGGGAGGAAGAAAGGGAGGGGAGGATGGAAGTGAGAGGAAGGAAGGAAAGAGGAAGGGAAGGAAGGAAAGAGGAAGGGAGGGAAGGAAAGAGGAAGGGAGGGAAGGAAAGAGGAAGGAAGGGAAGGAAAGAGGAAGGGAAGGTAAGGAAGAAAGGAAGGAAGGAGAGGAAGGAAGGAAGGAAGGAAGGAAGGAAGGAAGGATAGTAAACAAGGAAGGAGAGGAAATAAGAAAAGGAAAGAAGAAAAGAAGAAAGAGAGGAAGGAAAGAAAGAAAGAATGGGAAGAATGGATGGGGAGGAAGGAAGGAAGAAAGGAAGGAAGAATGGATGGGGAGGAAGGTTTTGGAGGAAGGAAAGAAGCAAGGAATGAAAGGAGGAAGGTCAGACTCACATGGATAACCCCTGACCCACTGTCTCAGTCAGAAGCATTGCAGAGCTGTCAGCTGCTCTGTATACAATTTCCCAACCAATGTTCCTTTAGAATCTGCACAGACTTGAGTGTGGCTAGGCACAGGGGGAGGCAGAGCAGATACAGCCTCTCTGCTCTTTTATTGTTTTGGAGGATGGCGAGAGGGGCTGGGCACTGAGTTTCACATGGGGAGGCAGAAAGAAAGGGAAATCCCATAGACGGCTGGGGATGATCGGTGCAGCAGTGGGGACAGTTGCAAGCACCAATCTCCCTGTATGGCTTTAAATGAAGCAGCTGGAAGCTGTTTCTCCTCCTCTTTCTCCTGCGGATTTCAGCTGCTTTACTGAAAGCCATACAGGGAGATTGGTGCTTGTAACTGTTGCCACTGCTGCACCAATCACCCCCAACTGTCAATTTCACCTGCTGCAGTCTGGACACACTCGCCCATATTTCCACTCACCAATGTGAGCAGGCAAGTGGAAATTTTTAGCCCTGTGTATATATATATATATATATATATATATATATAAAATATATATATATATATATATATATAAAACAGCACTACGGTAATCTTATTGTGTAATGTAATCAGACCGGCCCACTAGTCTTACCCATATGAAAAGTTCAAAAGATTGCTGCACATAAAATAATATATGTATGTCAATAAACATGCTTTCCCTACCTCCATGGGTCCCTGGCTAACCTGTGCTCTGAGGGTGCCTGGCAAATCCAAGTCCAGTGTCAGGATAAATTATGAAGGAGAGATGAGATGCATCCATTTCCTGATACTCTATATATCCCTAGGAACAATGAACCTGGTAGATTTGTGCTTTGAGTACTTTGGGGTTCAGGCCTGATAGATCACAGCATGGAAAACAGTAGATCAAGTACAGTATATTCTGTACTCAGTCTAGCTGGGGGTAGAGCAGAGGGGACATTAGGGTTCTCTACCTCTGTACAGAGTATATGTCTCTTTATAGAGGAGGCATGTTCACCCCTTGTGATAAATACATTTAAGGAAAAATATGGAAAGAAAATAAAAATAAAAGTGTGGAATTTGAAAAAAAAAATAAACGATCATACTCACCTATGTAGATGCAGCCAGATGCTGCATCTGTCCCCTGCTGGCTCTAAACCAAGAACTGAGAAATCAAAGACCGCTGCTCGCTAAATTCTTAAATCTGCTTTGAGCGCAGAGCGGTGAATGTCAGTCACCACTCTGTTCTACCCTTCCAGCTCTCATTGGATTGTCGGACTGTGGACGGTAGGGAGTGGGTGGCTTAGGCTCCTAGCTGTGCACTGGGAGGCTGAGCCAGCTGCCGGTCATGAGTATGGATGAATCCTGACATTATTGTCCAGATTCCTGCAGAGCCTGGACCGCCTATGTGATGTCAGTCGATAGCAGGCTTTAGTCTTCTGTCATCTGAATATGGGTCACAGGAGTGCAGAACTAGGGGTCAGAAAGGGCAAGAGTAGTTGAAACTCTTAATGAGTGCCTATGACAGGTTCCTCAGCTCATATTTACCTCAGTGTGACCATAAGATTACTTCTGTGGTGGTGGGAGGGTTTGAGGGATAGGAGGAAGACACAATGGACATTTTGCATTGATTAAATGTACCATCGCTTGTGCTGATTTGTTTTTTAATGTTTTGACTAAGCTTAGGGTTTAATCTACCAATCATTATGTAGTATGAGAGACTAGATACAAATTGAGTGGGTTGTTTAGGTAGGGCTTCTGCTATGTGCTGTAGTTTTTGTAGATTTTACCCACTTGCAGACCACCCCACGTTTACTGCAGAAGGGCGGCCACTGGATCACGTCTGCTGGATCATGTGTGTTGGATCACGTATCTGGTAAGTGAATGGTACCTCTGGCTAGCGCTGTGATTTGTTATAACACAAGCCGATCAGCAGGTCTCGGCCAGTGATTGATTATCAGGACCCATTGATCATCTCTGTAATTTGTGGAAGAGCGGTCTGTTTCGGTAAATAACACAAAGCTCTGTACACTGACAGGCAATCCTGCTGTTTTTTTTATTCCCTGCAAAGCAGGGAATATTGTAAAAGCAATCCTAGTGGTTAATTAACTGCTAGATTGCATTACAGGTGGTAGAGGGGGTTTCCTCCCACTGCCCTCCAGTGCCTGTCCGGGCTGAAGCAGCAGTTCCGTAGGTTTACCATAGAGGTGATTGGAGACTGGATCTTCCCCAGTCACCTCTATGGTATTAGAAACCAGAAGCGACAAGTGTTTTGTCACTTCCAGTTTCCCCAAAATGTAAACAAGCCATTTTTGACTTGTAAAAAGCATCTGATCAAACCAATTTTGGTGTGATCAGATTCTTTTAAGGGCAGAAGAGAGATCTGAGGTGTAATAGACCCCAGATTTCTCCATAAACAGGACCTGTCACTGCTTATTTTTATCACAAGGGATATTTCCTTGTGACAAGGATACATTCCTTGTGGTGGCAATAAAAGTGATAGAAAAAATTAGAGACAGTGTAAAAAAAAATCCAAATAAAATAAATAATAAAAAAATGTAAAGCACCCCATTCCAGCGTGCTCACATGCAAAAATGAATGCACCCTTTGGTCCTGTACGCATGGATAAACGGCGATTGCACCACACATGTGAGATATTGTCGCAAACATCAGAGCAAGAGCCATGATTTTACCACCAGACCTCATTTGTAACTCTAAACTGGTAACCTGCAAGGCTTTTAAAGCATTGCCTATGGAGATTTTTAAATACTGTTGTTTGGCACCATTCCACGAGCATGCACAATTTTAAAGCATGACATGTTGGGTATCTATTTACTTGGCGTACCACCATCTTTTATATTTTTCCAGTAGACTGAACAAGAAAAAAATCTAACTGTGAATCACTAGGCAGTGGATCCCCATTAGAAGTAAAACCTGAGAGGGACTCTAACTCTTCCTCATTCTGTCCAAATTTAAGAAAAATTATGATGCGCTGAACGTACCTGCGTTTGACTTGAGCAGGGATCAAAAAAGTTAGAATACCGAATTTGAAAACCCATTGAAATCAGTGGGAGCTGAATCTATAAAATCAACATTTCCAAGTTTCTTGGCTATTAAGCTAGGGATTGTTAAACAAATGGCATGGGGGGGGGGGTGGGGGGGGGGGGTGGTATCAACCTAAGGGACATGTACAGCACTAATGCAAAATGCGTTTTTAAAATTCAGTTCATGCAGGAGCAGCAATTTTAATCAGTTACTCTTTAAGGAGTAACTCCACTTTTGTAGAGAAAAAACCTTCCCCTCTGGGTGATCTATGTACATTGCAGGGATTTAAAAAAAAAATTGAGTCCTACCTTTTGTTATTCTGAAGAAATAGCTGATTGTTTGTCTGTGTCAATCTAGTGGTAATAATTTCATAAATATTATACAGCTGCTGCACTTGCAGGGCTCTAATGAGAAAAATTGCAGGGCCTTCATCCCTTTAGAAGTGATTTTCTATTGGGAGTATCTCACCAAAAATGACATTTTTGTTGCAGGGGATGCTTGAAATCTGACTTGTATCTTAGTGCAGACTTCTGGGAAAATCAGTAAGCCACTCACACAAGCAGCACATTTGTTGCTGGGGGCCGTTCTGCTCACATTCTGTGTACATAACTCTTCCAGGTAGTTATATTGCATTGCATTTTACAGAAAATTACAGTGCTGCAGATTGGAAAGGTAAGTTTAATAACATTCAATTACAATATGAGTTGTGTCAGAATTGTATATACTATATTATTTTTTTATGTGCTATTTTTTTCCCACAAAAGTGGAGTTACCCTTTAAATATCAACATTGAAAATGACCAATTTCTTTAAATAACCTTCCTGGGGTGGGGCACACTAAACCTGCCTGTCAATCTGCATACCTGTAGGATGTATATAACCTACTGCAGCAACATTGACATCTACAAAGAAAAAAATGACAGCTCCGTGCCAGTTTGTTGTTCTTTGTAACAATTTACCCCCTCTCTCTCCCCAAATACATACCAGACCCTTAAGGGTCAACAAAAAAGAATCCAGCAATGAAATGTCATTTACTGTTTGTTTTTAAATGTTAAATTTGCCATCCTACAGCAAAAATGAAAAAAAAATGGTGGGAGTCCTCCCCATGATTCTGTACCAGACTTTTATCTGAGCCTGGTTGGCTACAAAAGGAGGGGACAAAATGAACGTGCACCCCCCTTCTCCTGAACTATTTTTGGCTACATGTCCTCAACATGGGAAGTGCCAGTGCGCCTTGCCAGCTCTTCCGTAATAGCAACATGGACATTTTAAAGTTTGGGTAACACAGCATAACAAACACACCCCTCATAGACACCCAAAAGCAAAAATAGTAATCTAGCACTTGCGCTGGGAAAAAAACCTCCCCTGATAGGATTCCACTAAAAGAATCTGTCTGTGTATGGGGTATTTCTCTCACACCCAAAGGCAACATTTTAAACTTATTGAAATCACAAAACTACTGTAACTGGACACCCTTTCAAACACTACCCTATCACAGAATGAAGGCGGACATGCAATTAAGAGAACCAGGTTAGACTTTTTACTAAAGGCACATAGACTAAGCAATTTGCAAGTGTAGTTGCTCTAAAGCTTAGTAAACGAGGGGAAGGTCTGATGACTTTTACCATCCAAACATGCAAGAAAAAATGCTTTTTTAAAATATTCCTTGCTTGTGATTGGGTATTCTTTGTAAAGTGAAGCTTTAGCTCCTATACCAAGCTCTGGAGCAACTGTACTTGCAGAATGCACTATATGCCTTCAGTAAATTAACCCATTTGTCTAACAGCTAAAAACTACATCGCAAGCAAAGTCAAGAACATCTATTACTGTTGTATAAATGGCAGATTAATATCCAAAAAAATGATCAAGTCTCCATAAAACCCATGCAATTGTGTTTAACCTTAAAAGACGTACAGTTCCCTTCTGCCCCCAGTCAGGTTTTCAACCCACCAAAATTGGTAACCACCATCCACTTAGATACATCAATACTCACACATCAGTCACAAGCTACTTAAGAGAACTGGATCACTTGGTATCTTGAGATTAAGGGCTCATTCACACAGGCATTCAGAACACTACATACAGAAACGTAAGATCTTGTACAGTTTTTTATGCATCTGAATACCTCACTACATAAGTCTATTTATCCATAACATAGGTATTTCTGGGGACATAATGTTGTGCTACATTCAGCAGTATAAACAAAAGTAGGACACAGCGGTGTCTGGGGCTGTACATTTTAGCATTATTTACACTGTACACATGTAAAGATTTGTGTAACATTTACATGTGTACAAGCATACAGAATTAATGCATCCTATTGGCTGCTAATAGCCAACTGCAAGGGTTCACCTGCATCCTAGCAATCTAGGATGGCAGGTGACAGGGCCACCTCTGTCCTAACAACCTAGTATGCTAAGTGGCAGGAGCCAACTGTATCTTAGCAACTAAGGAGGATAGGTAGCAGGGGCTGCCTGCTTCCTAGCAACCAAGAACTCTAGGCACAGGAACTGCCTGCATCCTAGAACCCATGAACAATTGGTGGCAGGAGCTGCCTGTGTCCTAGCAACTGAGAATTCTTGGTGGCAGGGGCTTCCTGTGTCCTAGCAACCGCAGATCCTACGGAGAAGGAGCTGACTGCTTCCTAACAACTAAGAAAGAACATTAGATGTCAGGGGTCTATCATTCATTTGTAATCAGTGGCTCACGTGCAATAAGGCCCATTATGAAATGAATGCATCTGTATGAAAGAGGCCTCAAGATATCCTCCAAATTTGTAAAAAAAATTAGGATTGGGCGAGGTAAATACTACTTATCTGTACTATCCCCTGATATGGGAGTTCTTCATTAAACAAATATGCATTAAGGATTGCTTATAGGTTCTGAAAGTGGATTTCACTGATATAGTAAAGTAAAGAAAAGTTCACCAAATAAGTGAAATTAAAACATTTCCCTGTATCCACTTACTTTATCCCTATATTTCCTTTACCGTATCCTTTTAGTGATCGTAACACTTAAAGCCCAACTCAGGGCTTGGACTTAGGGTTTGTATTTTTTTTAAGGCTTTTTCCTTTATTTTCATTTTGTGACCCTCCCAGTAATGCACTTCCTGTCCTAAGATTACAACACACACTGACTGTACTCTACTTATGGAGGATCAACACTCTCGTCCTAGGGCAGGTCTGCAGAACCCCTCCAATCCCTCTTCTCCATAGCATAGGTTGGAGGTGTTCTGTAATCCACAGACAGAACTGGAAACAATGCTAACTGATAACAGCATCAGCATCAGCAGAGGCAGGGAGCACATGAAGTTCACTTGATTTCTGGCAGGGTCAACAGGTGTTTTTTTCACTTATTGAATACATATAACAAAACCATAACAACATAACAGACCAAAGGGCATATTAGAGAAGTTTGTTGTTAGGATTTACTTACACTTTAAGCCTCAACCAAACACCCAGAATTAAACCATAAAATTGAACCCCATAAAGCTGAAGCCTAATTTAAATATTACTGTCTCTGCCTTACTTTGCCTAACTCCTAACCTGAGCCTACTCTTAAACTCTAAAATACTCAACCTAGGCTGGCCATACACTGTTATTTTTTATTTTGATGAATGCCTAAATGAAAAAGAACTATCAGATTCTTACATGACATAAAAGATGTGAATGGAGGAATTGCCTTCGCTGGGACATTGGATTCTGATAGTGGCACCCGCCCCTGATCAGAGACTGGAGCTGAATGACTGTCAGCTGAAGCCACTGACCATCTGAACATTTTCTGCCATGTCCCTTCCACAGATATCAAATAAATAATTGATTTCTGTCTGATGGGAAGGCTACACACTGATCGAAATTTGGACAGTCTCTGCTGGATCAGCCCGATTTCATTCAGAATTATACGGACAGCTTTAGCCTTCTGTCACCTGAAGCTTTTATCATCTGATTTTTATTTTAAATCCAATATTTTATTTAACTGCTAATCATTTTAACTATTCATTGTTCATACTTGCTTAAAGAAAATGTAAACCCCATTTTGCAGTATGCTTGGCATCATGCCCCATTGCATACAATTTTCTTGTAAAATGCAATTTATTTTTGTGATTTTGTGGCAAAGTTTGGAGAGCCTGCCAGTAACAGGGCTTCTTATTTCATGCTGAAAACATTAAGTCACTGTCACATAATTGGCAGTAGCATTATCAGCCCGCCACATGCACCCCTTCAGTTTGTGTTTGGGCTACCTGTCAGGTCTATCATATAAGCAGCCCAACTGCCAAATTAAATGAGCTCAGACAGCAGGTTGCTGCTAATTGTGAGTTACTGAATGGTGGCAGCCTGAATGAGGAAGTTGGAATGGATTTTAGGAAATTTTTAGCAGGGGTATATTACATTTTAATAAAATAAATAATCCCTATAGCTAATGAGCAGTAAAGTAAACTAATAAGTACACCTTAGTTTAGAAGTTACCATATACACATACTCAAAAAACTAAGATATATATTTCACTATTGCAAAGGTTAACCTGTTATCATAAAGCAAAAAAAAAAAAATTGCAACACAGGGAGAAGGTCTCGAAGGCCAGACATGCATGTATCTTAAAGTCACATACTGTGAAACCCAAATGTCTTTATATAAGGTTCTTTGTATATAGTTTTTGGGAGACTTCTAGGTCTCTCTGTCAAGAGCAGACTTTTATCTGTGAAACCTGTAGCATGTCTAACAATTAGAAAAATCAGGTTTCGGTATAGAAACACCTATTGTGTGTTTTCATTAAAGGGAAAGTAGGCTGCCAAGATCTGCTTTCGTAGAAAAAAAGCTAAGTGTGAATGTTAAAAATTATTTTTTCTACAATGCTTATAAATACAGAAGTGGATGATGGCTTATTTTAAAGTACTTATTCTACTTGTTCAGAATACTTTATTGACCATGATCTGGGAATATATTACTTATAAACACAAATAATTTAATTTATTTATAAAAAAGGACATAGACACATTTTTATAAAATACAGAATCAAAGTAGAACTTGTGTGTCAGGCATATGCAAGGTTTTCCAAATATTTTGTAAATTGTGTAATTAGTGCGCCAACTATAAATTAGATCCACAAGACCAAACATGTAAATGTTGTGTTTTTTGGGGCCATAGGTTTTTTTTCTTGTAATGTAAGAATTTAATTGAAACCCCAGTCTTTTCCTATTGTTCATTAGGGTTAGGATTCTTTTACTTATTCTATAGTCAGTAAATAGATTATGAACAATATTTATCAAGGTACATTGATATAAAACACATACCACTTGTAAAAAATGTAAATATATGTTAACAGTATTGGTCTTTTCTTTTCTAATACTAATTAAAACAATATTCTTAGTAGAATCAAAATGACCATTTGCTAGTTAATGTATCTCACCAAAATCTATGATATCTCATTATTGACTTCCTTCAGAGATTTTGTAATAATTTTTACCTGTTTTCCTAAAAAGTGGCTATCTAGGTCGGCAAAGAACAAAGTGGTATTTGAAAGTAGCAAATAAATTTAGCAGAATGCAAAATGAGCTGAAAAGGCAAAATCTAAAAATAACTGTTGAAGCAGATGGAAATATATCCATACCTTATGGAGGAAATAAAAAAGGTAATCAACACAAGTACTCCTGAACATCACTTTAATAAAATTATTTTAAAAAATGTCACCACTTTATAAAAGTAGAAAAAAAGTGAAAGCTGAAAAAACTGTTATCAATAAGAGCAAAACAGTTATAGCAACAAAATGATCATTCACATTTTTATAAGTAAATGGTGCTAGCTGTGCAAACATTACTTTTCCACACACACACATATATATAAACTTGTATTACATATTTTCAGTCATATTTATAAGTGGTTTCCAAGAATGGTGTCATGCTTTTTTTTCTTTTGACAAAGTAATATTAAACCTTCAAGTGTTGTAAAACAAGAATTCCTATTTTTCAGATTAAAAGAAGATGAATTAATATCTACTACCCCACAAAAAAAAATTAAATTTTTAGAACCTGATGTATCCCCTGATTTACAATGTTACAGCAAGAAAAAAAAATCAATGTTATTGGAAAGTATCCCAGAATGGTTTTTCCCATATTGGCTAAGCAACCATCATAGTTGAAATGTGCATGGGATCCTTCAGTCTTTTTTCCTAAATCAAGCAGAAATATGTGCCATGCAGTAACCCCTAACAACCAGTCATCAAAAGTATTTAATTGGTTTTTAATGTTTTAGCTACTTTTTATGACTGAGCATGAAATCTTGTTGGTAGATGTGGGCTACCTTAATTTTTACATTATCATCAGACAGGATCATCAGGCTCCTCTCTACTCATCTGCCAATCTTTGAAAAACACCAACATTCCCCGCGGAGTTCTTAATGCTGCCTGTAAAATGTTATTTTAAATATCTATCCTATCCATTAATCTAAGTAAAACTTTCTCTAATAAGCCCATATATTTCTTATTTTAGTCCTATAAAATAATAATGATCTTACCAGTGACTATGAAGATTGCTTCTACAAATATTATGTAGTAAATTCCAAATGCTTTCATTTTGATTAATGAAATAAATAGAAATATCCACAGATAAATAGAATTCCAGCCAGCCAACTGGGTATTAAGAAAAGAGTTACAAATTTTTCATATTGCTATTTATATATAGATCCCTACAGGGGGCGTGAGGTAGGTAACATGACAAGATGATAATATAATATTTCCTAAAGTGAGTATCCCAAGAGGTCAGAGGTCCAAGCTACTCTCAGCACGGGATAGCTAAATATAGTGATGTGAGTAATTTGTTGAGGCAAGGTGTGCTGAATTTGATTACACAGGAGGACTCTGCCTACCTATATTTATTTTATATCAGATATCAAGGCAGCAATCTCAAAAACTGACAAGAGGATGTTCGTCACCAGAATTTTCCAAGAAGACTTCTGTCACTCCTCAGCTAAACAGATGCTTCAAGAAAATCAAGAAGAAATGTCTCTCATCCTTGAGCAGTGATACATAACACATTGTTTAAAGCTGAAATCTAGGTAATTATCAGACACAAATTAATACATCTCTGTACTCATTAATACATTATATTGCCAAAAGTATTGGTTACATGCACATGAACTTTAATGGCATCTCAGTCTTACTACGTAGGGTCCATTATTGAGTTGGCACACCCTTTGCAGCTATAATATATTCAACTTTTCTGGGAAGGCTGTCCGCAAGGTTTAGGAGGTTGTCTATGGGAATGTTTGACCATTCTTCCAGAAGTACATTTGTGAGGTCAGGCACTGATGTCGGATGAGAAGGCCTGGCTCGCAGTGTCCGCTCTAATTCATCCCAAAGGTGTTCTATCGGGTTGAGGTCAGGACTCTGTGCAGGCCAGTCAAGTTCTTCCACCCCAAACTCGCTCATCCATGTCTTTATGTACCTTGCTTTGTGCACTGGTGCTCAGTTATGTTGGAACAGGGAGGGACCATCCCCAAACTGTTCCCACAAAGTTGGGAGCATGAAATTGTCCAAAATGTCCTGGTATGCTGATGTTTTAAGAGTTCACTTCACTGTAACTAAGGGGCCAAGCCCAACCCCTGAAAAACACCCCCACACTATAATCTCTCCAAAACTTTACACTTGGCACAATGTAGTCAGGCAAGTTCCGTTCTCCTGGCAACTTCAAACACAGACATGTCCATCAGATTGCCAGACAGAGAACATGCCTCCACTGCTCTAGAGTCCAATGGTGGCGTGCTTTACACCACTGCATCCGATGCTTTGCATTGCACTTGGTGATGCAAGGCTTGGGTGCAGCTGCTCAGCCATGGAAACCCATTCCATGAAGCTCTCTATGCACTGTTGTTGTGCTAATCTGCAGGCCACACAAGGTTTGGAGGTCTTTAGCTATTGACTCTGCAGACAGTTGGCGACTTGTGCACCCTGTGTGCTTCAGCATGTGCTGACCAGGTAATTTTACGTGGCCTACCACTTCGTGGCTGAGTTGCTGTTGTTCCCAGTTGCTTGCACTTTGTGATGTCATCACTAACAGTTGACCGTGGAATATTTAGAAGCAAGAAATTTCCTGGATGGACTTATTGCACAGGTGGCAACCTAGCACGGTACCACGCTTGAATCCTCTGAGCTCCTGACAGCGACCCTTTCTTTCACAAATGTTTGTAGAAGCAGTCTGCATGCCTAGATGCTTCATTTTATACAGTACAAACAAATGGCCACTGCCCCAATCTATAACTTCCCTTCACAGCAAGGAGCACACGGAAGCACGACGCATGTCAAACAATAAAAGAGAAAAATTCCCAGCCCAACTTACCTACCAGCTTGCAAACAAACCAAATTGTCCTGTCTAGCAGTTTGCATTAAAAACAGGGATTTAGTTAGCACACATTTGCAAATACATGCATAAAGTGTAGAGCCCCTTCACGGCACCCCAATATTCTGCAGTTCCTAACTCTATAAATGTTGAGAGCCTCCATAGTAGAAGCACATGTATCATAATAAATAGACTGAGGGCAGGTGAGCCTGAGAGAACCCACCCCTCTTAAAAAGGTACATAGCTGCGCTGGACACCCAGTATATAGCACAATAGCAGCCAAGGTGTCCAGTGCACCCCCTTACCTGTATATCAACAGTACAAACAACCACTGCCACAATCTATAACTGGCCTTCACAGCAAGGAGCACATGAAAGGGCGACGCATGTCAAGCAATAATAGAAAAATTCCCAGCTCAACTTACTGACCAGATTGTGAACAAACCGAATTGTCCTGTCTAACAGTTTGTGTTAAAAAAAAGGGGTTTAGTTAGGACACATTCTAACTAAACCCCTGTTTTTAACGCAAACTGTTAGACAAGACAATTTGGTTTGTTCACAATCTGGTCGGTAAGTTGAGCTGGGAATTTTCTCTTTTATTGTTTGGCTTGATTTTATACACCTGTGGCCATGGAGGTAAATGGAACACCTGAATTCAATGATTTGGAGGGGGATCCCAATACTTTTGACAATATAGTGAATATCATTTTATTTATTCAAAAAATGAAAGCAGTAAGTATCTAAAGCAGACCTGGTGTCAGTTTCTTGCAATCAGGTGTGCAGAAGAGCTGAGACTGGTGGAGGGAGAAGCAGCACAAGCAGCCTATCTGTTTATATGCTGACAAAAACCATACATAGGAGAGAGCAGAGAGACAGGGAAATGAGCTCATCGGTCTGCTGCTTTTCTCTCACTGTCCAGCCAAAGGACAGGACAGGAGATTCATGAGTGTTACTCAACTGTAGAGCCATCTCAGAAGAAGCTTGCTGAGTAGCAGAACTGTATAAATCTAAGGACTGCATAGACAGAAATACACATCCTTTAGCAGGTAAACAATAAATATGTATTGAAAAACATATTATCAATAAATATTAATAATTAATACATGGTTTCAGTGTATGCTTTGTCATTATCTAGGTGCTTGAGGGCTAGACTTTCCCCCCATACATGAATAACAGATGGCCACTTATGGGAGACTTTTAAAAATGGAATACAAGACTGAAAATATATCATAGCAAGCAAGCTAAATTGTGAAATTTTTAAACTTGTAAGTTCACCTTTCTCCAAAAAATTAAATGTTCATTTTTTTTTCAGGTAAAAAAAATGTGCATTTATTATTTTTTTTGTAGTAGAAGCCTGTGAATCATTGCACCAGCGATCAGCAGGTCTGTCAGTATATCTGCTTTCTCATACATCCCGTACGGGTAAGCTGACACTTCTGACAGGAAGACTCAATGAACTGCCACAGTGCTCTCAGAGCCATGGTAGCTCATTGAGAACTCAAAGCCGACAGCCGCTATGGCTGTAGGATCTTGTAGTCCATTTATTCACAGAAGACTGCAAATGAATGATGCAGCTATGTGGGCGGAGCCTGGCATGGCTGCATTGTTTTAAAAAGTGAAAGCTTGTACAGGGAACTTCTCCCCATACTGCTGTCACGGGGGAAATGGGGTGGTTGCTGCAGGATCGGGAACATGTTACATGTTCCACCCTAAAAATTGATCTTTTTCATGTTTGCCATTTTGTCTTTGTTGGAGGGAAGGACAGGCATGAAGAATAGTTTGTATAAAGTGCCTGTGCAATTACGCATATAACTTCTTATAAAGTGCATATAAACGTCACAGTGCATACATAAACAATTTGTGACATAAAGATCCCATATAACAAAGAGAGTCCTAATATGATAAATTATATCTATTCTTCTAAACAGAGTTGCTCAATCCTTGTAAATATTTGTGCTCCTTCCTGCCATGTGCAAAACCCTTCTGTGTTTCTCCTCCACTGACACACATATGTACTCTCACCTCCTTAATTTGACCTATAGATATTTAGGTCAGACAGCGCTTTTCCCTTTTAACCCAGGTAGGTATAATTCCTTTATTGCTCCACTTTCCTCCACACTCTCCTCCAGAATGGTCTTCCTACTTATTATCCAGCATATCCTCCAAAAATGCAGAAACAACGCCCATCATAGTGTACCACTTATATCAACCAATATTTGTTAAAAAGATTGAGTGCACTCACATAAAAATTGTCCAACTGGGAAACTTTAGTTGAATAGCTTCCACAGAAAACATATCCAGCGTTCTATGGTGATTCACAAAATGGTGGTTCGCAAACTTCCGATTGTGCGGCTTGACATCATCGGCCTACCCTATGCGTTACGTCACAACACATGACTTCATCAGGAGTCTTGTGAAAAAAAACTGGAAGCTGATTGATTTCTATGCAGAGCTGCACCAGATTTTGCACTCTCCAGTTTTAGTAAATCACCTCAAGCAAGTAAATCAACCCTAATTTTTCATACTCGGTGCATGTATGTAAATTAATATGTAAGTGAAACAATGCAGATACTTTCTCATGCTTACTGACAATGCCTATACCTTCCTTACTCTGCACGAATATATCAACTTCTTATCCAGGCATCATCTAGGGCAATGGTTCCTAACCTTTTGGGAGTTACGGACCCCTTTAAGAAACTGATGAACACAATGGACCGCCTCCTCAGAAATATTCACATAAACACAACTTTGCATGCAATGATACATTTAACACTACCCTCCCCCCAGACAGACAATGCTGCTGTCTGCTGTATCCCGTGCTCATACCTCCAGAGTGGCATCTCACTAATACAGGAGGTGTGCTAGTGGCCAGATCACCAGGTGAAAACAGAAGGAAATGAGCCTAAAAAAAGAAAACTGATGCAACCACCACTTTTAATGATTGGTAAGCTGCTATAGAATACATTTTTGATTTGGGGTTTAATATCGCTTTAACAAAAAAATCACTCTTTTTCAAGCAAGAAACAATGGCCACTGAAATACATTCATTCTGTGCAAATTAAACAGACCAATTTTATTCTGCTCAGATCTATTACTACTACTATCAGAAAATGAGAATTAGTCCTTGTTATTATGTGTCACAAGATGGCGGTTGTGCAGAGAATGATAGTACAAATTTAAATAGTAAACATAGGCCACCAGCGAGTCAAGAGACGCTTAGTGGTCGGTGCTATAAGCTGTGGCAGGGTGTGTTTTCTTTCAATGGGGCACCATTGACTGGGACAGAGGACCCCATGAAACCCATCCATGGACCACTTAGGGGTCCATGGAACTCAGGTTAGAAATTCCAGACTTAGCTGTTTCCCAGACAAAGATGTTAGCCCAGAGATACATAATCTTTTAAAATGGACCTTTCGTCTATTTTACTAAAATTCATATCAGCATGCATATCTGCATGCTGATGTGATATCATCTAACACTGGGGTTGATTTACTAGCCAGAGCTACGTCATCTGTGAAGAGAAAACCAGGGCGAGGACTCAAAAAAGGTAGGCAAATCAAAAAACGTAAAAAAAAACAAAAAACAGGAGTGTTGATCTACTAAAACTAGAGAGTGCAAACTCTGATGCAGCTCTGCATGATAGCCCACCAGCTTCTAACTTCAGCTTGTTCAATTAAGCCAAAAATAAAAAGAGCACAGGTGATCAAATACCACTGAAAGAAAGCTCTATTTGTATGGAAAAAAATGACATAAATTTCATTTATGTACCGTATTGCATGACTGTGCAATTCTCAGTTAAACTAGTGCAGTGCTGTATAGCAAAAAAAGGTGCAAATTGCCGTATCTATACCATAGTTTGTAGATGCTATAACTTTCACACAAAGCAATCAATATACACGTAGTGGGATTTTTTTTTTACCAAAAACATGTAGCAGAATACATTTTGGCCTAAATTTATGACTAACTTTGAGTTTATTATATATTGTTTATAGCCGAAAGTGCGAAAGTTTATAGTGCGAAAAATAAAAAGCGCACAGGTGATCAATTACCACTGAAAGAAAGCTCTGTTTGTGTGAAAAAAAGGACGTAAATTTTGTTTGGATGCAGCATTGCATGACCGCGCAATTATTAGCTGAAATAGTGCAGTGCCGACTAGCAAAAAGAGTCCTGGTCATTAAGGAGGGTAATTCCCCCTGAGGGCAAGTGGTTAAAGAAAGATTAAACATTTCTTACATTTCTGATAGAGGAAAAACATCTTAATACCGTCTGGACTCCTCCCTTCGATACCACAGTGTTTATATATAACATCATGCTACTTATTTTAAATCAGTTCAAATATTTATTTTATTCTAAGTCTGCCATACATTTCCTATGATAGACCTTGCACGTACATAGTTTAAGAAATATTTACTGCAAAGAGTATTGATGTGCAATAATCATGGCAACCAATGTGTTTGTTTTATCTATAAATTGCATATATTTAGTGCAGTTTAGCAGTGACGTATGATGTTTGATTGGAGATACTGAGTTGTACAACATAAAGCAAAGGACAATAAGTCACAGCAGACAGAAATAATCCTTTACTGGCTTGACTATATTAAAGTGTTACTAAACCCACAACAGTAAAATCAGTCTGTATATGCAGTAAAGCATGCTTGTTATACTCACTGTGGAACCTAAGGGGTTAATCCTCTGCATTGTGTAAAAAAGGCTGTTTGATCCTGATTGATTCAATTCCCCCTGATGAAGCCACGTGACCCTGTGGCGTAACGCGTAGGGGAGGGGCTCTGACATCACCACGTTCTGTCGGCTTGTCTACGGCGAGTATAGGTAGTGTGCAGAAGCACATACAAAGGCTGTTTATTACAGGTGCATTTTAACTGTTTTACATGTGAGTGGGACTTATATATTTGCACAATAAAACGTATAAAAGGATAAGACACTATTTCTTCTTCTTTTCTTTAATAATATACATGTGGAGCTCTGGAGGAGATATAAGGAGAGATAGACCCCTGGAGGTGAGAAATCCATCCATATCCAGTACAGGGAGTATCTTTTTGGAGAATCACCAGGTGGATTACCAATATATCATCATGAGGAATCACCCATAAAGGATTTTTGGAGCAGGAATAGTTACATCTGTCCTCCCAGGACAAAAAGCATTTTTAGCCTAAATTTATTGGGCTAAAAAGGAGGTGAGCGCATAAGATAGCAGTATTCATTGGTCTTTTACTCACTGGATGTCACAAGATTGTTCAATATATTGAGAGGACTACTCACCTTATACAGACATTTTTTGAGCTATAGTTGTTTATTTGATTTATTGCATTTTTATTGAATTATATATTTATTTATTTTTTCTTCTTCCTTTTCTTATCACTAATCATGTATTTCTTGGTTTAGGTTAATAATTAGGTTTATCATTTGCATATGAATACTAGTCACAGATATATTTTTTTATTCATTTTCTGATCACATTATATCAAGGGTAAACACTATTAATAGCACGGAAGCGCAGCACTAATATTTGGATTGAGGTTTTTAACACTATTTATGAGTTAGTGTAAGGAACTAGTGAACCACATGTGCAGGTATTTTTGATTGATTTATTTAAACACTTTTTTGATCATCACCATATTAGCTCACAAGTATCACCAGCACCTGATCAGTACAATCCCTAGTCTCTGGAATGGCTAAATGTCCAGGGCACGGGCTGGTGGCCCTTGGGTACAGTGCCAGCACTTTGGCAGGTGACTCATCACCCACAACATCCTTTATTGAAAAATCAATTAGATCCATACATTCTAGGATCTTTAATTGGAGGGATGAGCCGACTGCTCCATCTTCTACACCCTCGTCCAGTTGTTGGACAGACGCATCCCTCCATCCAAGTTTCCCTAGCTGAGGGTGGTATCTGTCTCTCCTGTCCTGCTCTTGAATCCCGGAGGTGGTTTGGATGTTTTTACAGCTTGGAAGCATAATCCCACTGCTTGCCACCAATGTAATGGAACCGGACCCCAGACCAAACTTGGGTATATTCCGCTATACTGCAGCTTCCCTGTCCGGACACAAATCCACGGACCACACCCTTGAAATCCCTCAGGAAATAGACAGCAAGGAAAACAGGAAGTCAACTACTTTATTTTACACACACAACAAGTTATATACACAGGGCGGGGAAACACAACCAGGAACAGGAAACACATAATCAGCCTGCCCCATCAGTGGGGAGGGCTACAGGAAACACATTATCACCCCTCCCCATCCAACCAATTCACAGAACAATGGGGTAGCACATGACAAAAGGACAAAAGACAGCCATGTGGCCGAGAACAAAGGACGACACACCAATACACAATAGACATTCACATACACACCCTGTACCCTAACAGGCACAGGGTCACTTAAACATAAGAATTTGGGAAGATGATACAGAGGTCCCCCCACCCCCAAAAGTCACTCCCGTCACAGGCGTCACTAATGGACACTGATAGGCAGCACTATTGGGCCCATTTAGGTGGCACTGATGGACACTGACAGGTGGCACTGATAAGGAGGCACTGATAGGTGACACTGATAGGCAATAATGGGTGGCACTCATGGGAATAACTGATGGGCACTGTTAGGCAGCCCTGATGGGGTTGCAGTGATAACAGGGCACTGATGCTCAGTGCCCTGATTATCTGTATACATGCCCCTGTCTCACTAGCCGGTTACCAGCTCTCTTCTCCTCACGCTGTGACAGCGTGTGAGGAAAGTACTGCCGATAACCGGTAAGTGTGTTTACATTGTGATCAGCTGTGATTGGACACAGCTGATCACATGATAAAGGGCAATTTATGCTCTCCATGGAGCGCACCAGAAGATCGCCACAGGGGGGGGCGTGGTTGCTGGAGGACATCCATGGACCCCCTTCTGAAGCAACAGAGCCACGCTGTAGTCATCTTTTTGGCTATAGTGCAGTAAGGAAGTGGTTAATTTCCCTGTGACTCTGTAGGATACAACTCTTGTGCACTTCAGAAAGCATATTTTTATTATACTGTATGTTGATAGGGCTTTAAACGTTTGGGGTGCTCAAAGTGCAGCATTCACTTGTTACTGATCATCTGTTCTTGGCACTACCTTTTATTTGTAGACTTATTTTGCAAGCGGCCTTTTTTATTTCTTCATAGGGGCAAGGTGGTCTTGAGGCCTAGGAAGAGTACCTACTATAGTTTGCATTGCTCTCTCTGCCTATTTTAATTTTTTTTAAATGTATTTTTGTATTAGTTAATGCCCCCCATGGCAGGTCCCAGCTCATCATGCCATTTTTTAATAATACCTTGACTATTATTAGCTTTGAAAATTGCCAGCATGTAGTATCAAAATTCTCCTCTATAAACTTTAATAGGGTTCAATTCTAAGGGTGTGAAATTAAAGCAGAGTTCAACAGACTCTCCATGAATCGAACCTGGGCTGATTCACTCACACATATATACTATAGACATATTTGTTTCAGACTGAATACTGTGTGTCTAGTTTTAGGCTCCATGCACACTGGGTGTTTTAATAATGCTGGTAATGTTAGCTGTGTAAAGTCACGTTAAAAACATTTTTGTATTAGTGTTTAGCGGCGTTTTGTCTTGTTTTTTCACGTTTGCAGTTTTTAGAGGTTATTTTTTAAAAAAAAAGTCCAAAAATGCTGGTTTGCCACGTTTTACTGTGTTTTTCAGCGTTAGAGCGTTTTTACAGCTAAAAAACTCCTCTAGAAACCCACTAGTTCTGGGCTTTTTTTCCAGCCAAAAAACGCCCTTGCCAAAAAACATTGATTGCAGTCTGTGTGCATGGACACATAGGATAACATGCTAGGGAGTTTACTAGCCGTAGAAAAATAAGTCAAAAGCCAAAAACAGCCGCTGTAAAAACGTCCAGAGTGCATGAGGGCTTAGAACTGCAGCTCTGCCAAACTGCAAAGCAACCCCTAAAATGATAATCATTGACAGTATGTAGTGCTAAATTCTGACATAAGTCTTTAGTAAACACTGATCTGTTTTCTGGACAGTCTATTTTTATTTTCAAGATACACCTTTGCCTGTATTATTGGGACTTTGAACCACAGATATCAAGGGCTAAAAATATTGCGAGGCACTGGCTGGCAAACTGTGGATGTTGTATACGTGTTACCTAGGTTTCTCCTTTCTTCACTTGACCTCCGGAGGATTTACCCCCATCATGACCAGGCCATTTTTTGCTTTTTGTCACTGCGTTACTTTTACTGGGAATTGCATGGTCATGCAACGCTCTACATGAGTGAAATTTATAACTTTTTTTTTCACACAAATAGAGCTTTCTTTTGTGGTATTTGATCACCATTGTTTTTTTTTATTTTTTTGCGCTGAAAAAAAAGACTGAAAACTAAAAAAAAAAATTTTTTTTTAACTTTCTGTTATAAAACATCAAATAAAAAAATAAAAAAAATTAAATATCTACATAAATGTTGTCCAAAATGTATTCTGCTACATATTTTTTGTAACAAAAATCCTAATAAGCGTACATTGATTGGTTTGCGTAAAAGTTCGAACGTCTACAAACTATGGATTATATACTGGAATTTTTATTTAAATTATTAATTTTTTTTTTATACTAGTAATGGTGATGATCAGTGATTTATAGCGGGTCTGCAATAGTATGGTGGGCAATTTGACACTAGCTGACACTTTTGATACTTTGTGAGAATCAGTGACACTAACACAGTGATCAGTACTAAAAATATACACTGTCACTATACTGATGACACTGGCCGGGAAGGGTATAAACATCTAGGGCTACCAAAGGCTTGAATGTGTACCTAACCAGTGTGTACTGTGAGCTGCTTGTACTAAGGGATGTGCCCGTATTTATCCCCTGCTTTGCAGGGGAACAAAAACTGGCACATCCCCTCTGACAGGACAGAGCTCTGTATTGTTCACATTTACATCTTCCTCCTTGCAGATCAGTGGGTGCTAGCAGTCAATCATTGGCCGGCTGATCAGCTTGTGCTGTGTCACAGCACAGCCAGTGTTCCCTACCCAGAAGTGCCGGACCACGTACTAGATATGTGATCTTGCACAGAAGAGTTGCTCTGTCACCTTATTCCAACAGGAGGTGCTCGGCAAGCAGTAAAGGTGTGGAACTTCAGATTTTTTGACTGATATGGAGAAAGCAAACATTTTGTTCGGAGCCAGGATCCCAGAGCCTGGAGGTAGAGCTTTGGGTGGAATATTACCTCCATTCTTTGGTCCATGTCTTATCTGTAAGTAAACCTCATTAATAGTCTCAGCTGTCCACAGGCCTTATATATCTGAACTGACTGATGCCCAAGGCTCTTTCTCACTCCTGTGAGAACTTGCTGCTTTGTGAAAAGGCTCACTGCTGACAGAACACTAAAATTATACAAGAGGTGGCTGTTTTGGGGGACCCACTAGGGGACATGTTGTATTCAGGGACTGACAGTTAAAGTGGAGTTCCAGTCTCCCCCAAAAAATGAAGTCTGCAGCTGCAAATACTATACAAATACTGTAGCTGCTGACTTTTAATATAAGGACACTGACCTGTCCAGAGATCCAGCGATGTCCTCACCTGAGCCGATTCTTCAATCGACTTTGGGTGCAGGAGCCGGCATCTTGGGTAAGGGAAACCAGCAGTGAAGCCTTTCTGCTTCATAGCCTGTTTCCTACTGTGCATGAGGTGAGCTGCAGGATAAACTAGATTAGACTGTTCATGGGTATCCCTGTTGGCCTGTCCCACTCACAATACATACATATACTATATGTAGTATTATTATGTTTGAGAGGTCAGATAACTTTTCATGCACCGCTGATGGTTTGTTATAGGAGAGACGATTCAGGGGAACAATTCTGGGGAGTGGGGAGGGGTCAAGATCCCTGCCAAAAATGTTTGTCTTTCTGCTTGGGAGATTCTTTCTTTTTATTTGACCTGAAGACCAAGATCCTTA